>NC_136303.1:8362138-8962138 GCF_964198595.1 Lampetra fluviatilis | reverse complement strand
TGCACAGTCGAAACCCCCCCTGCGAGTCTCCTAGCCCACCCCCACAAAGCCGCCAATGCTACCCCACAAACCCTCATACACCCCAGGTAGCGCATATTAGAGGCCGGACAAGCGTGGAGAGAAAAATGCCACGCAGGTCAAGAGTCACAGCTGGAACCGGTAAAGTTTGTCCAACACTTGTTCAAGGCTGTTTGAACTTAAAAAAAAGTAACCATAGGACTAAAAAAAAATTACCGCGCACACACAAACGTCTTTCTATGAGTCCCCGTCACAATCTAAGGTGAATCTACTGTAAAGCTGTCGCAAGCCAGTGGCCCATAGCCTGAACATCGAGCGCTTTTTTCACGACGAAAAATAAATTCCTTCGCGTTTTCGACGGGGGTAATCATGAGCTACTTTCCGCCACAGGAAACGTAGCGTCGACGGGAGACCGAGAGACCGTTCAAATGTTGAAAACGCTCCCTCGGAGAGCTTTTTTTCTTCCCCCCCAAGCTTAATTTTTGTGCCGCCAATTTTTTTTTTGCTTGCACCGGTCCACACTTTTTTGACTCCCCGCTGCAAAATTTTTATAGGCTGTAAAAACTACAATCCTAGAAAGTATCTCGGACCATTGCTAAGAGCATACGCTTAGGGATGAAAACATTAAGCGGAGGAAAAATATTGCACGAGTAAATGTTACCGTTGGGAGGAATTAAAATCTCTGGCACCTCTAACTGCACAGAGGATGAAGCTGTTCCTGAAATTGAGAAATAAAACACTTCCTTAGAAACGTGTTGTATGATTGGCTAGCAATTGTGATTGGTATAACACAAGTTTCTAATGGCGTTCAATTTACCTGTGACCATACAACTGCTTATTAAAACAAGGACACGTGTTTTTTCTTTTTGAAGTAAGAAGGCCAGTATTAAATATTTGCCAAGGTTATTCATTTAATTGAACACGAATGATTCAAGTTAGTCAACATTATTTACGTTTCTAAAGGCGAGGATGATGGTACATTGCTGCAGGAAAGTGATTGGGAAGTGAAGTCGGTGGTTCACACACATCGAGTGCTCATATGCGACATTTACTGACGCATCAGTCTTTCATCTGAGAGTGAATGAACGATTACTTGCGGTAACATGAAAGTTAAGTTATTGTAAATTCAAGTACATTGCTTACTTGTCATTAAATTAACTACTGCAGTATGTTTATCCCTTATTTAGCAATGCCTAAAAATAGGCCTCAGCATATTTATCATTAATTTAACTTGCCTTGGCATAGCCTGTCGCCGAGGCCTAACATTTATAAACACAGGTATACTGCATGAGTGACTTGCGACAAACCGCTATTTACAAAGTGTACAGGAGCGGCGTCTACTTTTGAGCAAGGCAGGCCCGCCCATTAAAGCAAATCCACAAACAGTTGTGTGGTGTCATTGTGGGACGGTTGACAGATACGCTGTGATCCTCTCGAAACTTGAAGGCGATCTGGAAGGATATTTTGTCACCGCTTGGCAAGGACTGCTATTGCAGACACGTCTACAATTCCTAAAAATCAATTAGACCATATTTTACTCTACATTAAACCAAGAAAAGTGACTTAACGCTCCGATAATAGTAACGAATGTCACGTAACAAAAAAAGAACATTGCTTAGTATCTTAAAATAAAGTAATTCTAATTATTACACGCCACAACAACAAAAAAGCTTTACTGCCCTCACAAGCAGCTGACATTATAAACGCAGCTACCTCATTTAACCAATGACCAAATATATCCTAGAAACAGTTCCACGTTTTAAATAGCAGGCCCCATTACTGATTAAGGAAAGATTCTGTATTCAACTCAAGGCTAATGGATAACATTCAGTACCATGAGCACACCAATGACCTAAGCATTAAGAGCCTGGAACACCATGTGCTATAAAGGAGCCCATTAAATTCCGTATAAGCGAAGGCTGCAGGCATTAGTATAATGTGGGCGCCCTCCCAGCCTGGTCTTGACGATAGTGATCGCAGCACCCATTAGAGTTCAGAAAGGCATCACGGCGCACGATCATTGGCCACCGCATGCGATGTCTGGAGAGTGCAGGCTGGGAGATACATCATGCAAGGGTGACGCACTGTGGTCGAGCAACATGTTCGGGGAAAGCCACTACTGCATGGCCGCAGTTAACGAGGAGACCGTCCATCAAGCACACGGTTCGGAGTTAAAATCTCCGCTTGGGATTCGGCTCGGCTTCTCATCGGCTCCAGGGTGAATCAAATGGGAAGTCAACAGTGCTCCTAACTAGAGAAACGAACTGGTTCCGCCATGAGACTATGTAATTTCCACCACTGGCTCACAGCTACCATCAGCAGGGCTTCATTCCTCGTTCGTTATTTTTCCAGAACACTTATAGCCTGGCTTAGAGGCGCTATTGCTGGGAGTCAAATACATTAATATCCATGAGTGCTATGTTATTGTACCCTATATTTATATAATCCTATGTAAAGGTTTATAGGAATACAGGGTACAAAGAGGATAAAGCGAGGAAATTTGGATGTGGCATGCCAACACATTTCACAAAAAAATATTCTTGACTCTTCCAGCTGAAATTAAGTACTGAATAGATCTGTAATAATGAGTCAACCTAGGGGAGGCTCTTGCCAGGTTCCGGTGACATTTTATGCTGATGTGCATGGCCAAGATTCTGAGGATTGTAGTGCACTGCAATAGCCATGGCATCAGTGACTCCCCACACTATATGCACACACACATGAGCAGCATATTAAAAGCATATGCGGTAGAGGAAAAAACATGTATCCCAAATGAAGCACATTCATCACAGTTTCAAAGGCTAACTCTACGCATTGTACTTTTAATAAATTACCCAACAGAATGCACAAGTTAATCCACATTAATAATTAATACGTAATGTACGAACCTTGACCTCGCAACGGGCTGCATGATTTATCAGATGTTAGGCTCACATCTCAAACAAGAGAGAATGCCTAAACATGGTAAACATTTGCTGAACGCAAAAAATACATGTGTAGGTAGAAGCTGCAGTAAAACGGTCAGCTAGGCGGCACTTTGGCCAGCGCCTATCAACTCAGTTCCAGTCAGGAGTTTGACTCAACCCATCACATATTCAGGGCCAATAAAACGAGTGCCTCCTCATGGAGAGGCAATAGCTGTGTTCAAAAGGAAAGACTGACACCGTCATGAGAACGTGGAGTTTACGCATTGGCCCCCCGCCGAATGTCAGACGAATTCCACCACCATTGCTCGTTGGACACTCCTCCGACTCTACTCGCGGTGGAGTGAAGCATTTCCTCTTCTCTGGGATATAAAACAAAAAGTGCCATTGCTCGCCTAAACGAGAATGAGAAAGCTTATTGTTTTGATGTCGCTTCCCCCCCCCCCCCCAAGGACTTCCTTTGAAGAGAACAAAGATAGTGCATAAACTTCCGTTATGTGCGGTCTAAAGTAGGTCCACGACAGTGCATCAAATCGCCATCGACAGAAGAAAAAGCTCCTTGAAAGATGCCCGCTGTCAAACCCGTCCGGAATTTACGCTAACCCTGACGCAAACCGTCTTTGAACAGGTCTCACGAGGCAGGGAGCTTAACAGGGTTCATCTGCATATAGGTGAAAGAAAGGCTCGTCAACTTTAACACCCGTCAAAATTGTTTGTACGCGTTGAGCGAATGTGCACGATGCTCCACTGTAGACGGTTCGTAACTTACAGAAACTTGCGTTAACATTTGTCTAGAACGGCGTGGGCACAATGCAGGGATTTGATGCCCCGTTCAAAATTGTGCATTATTTAAGTGACATGGAACTATACGGTGGAAATTGTGGCCGATTTAAGTGACGCGAAACTACATGTGGTGGGTGTACAGCGATGAAACGTTTGCAAGAAATGTGCAAAAGCAATGCAGTTTTATTCCCTATTGGCAAATGTGCCAAACAGCAGATTATGTCACCCGTTTTATGTTAGCGGCAGTTTATTCATCAGCAACTTTATGCACAGATGAAGCCCAATTGCCAATGCAAACGTGAATGCTCATTCACGTTTTAGGGAAGACCTAAGGTGACTAAAAGTCTAAATGAATATAGACACATTTATTTAGCGTGTATCGTATACGGCTTGATACAGGCTCTAGTGAAAATTGTTGTAATGCCGTGTAATACATTAATTGACGGTGATGTGTGTGTTTTTCTTAAGCAATGAACTGTCCATTCATTAAGGGGACGAAGTACAGAAGACAGCAATGCCAGACACTGCGAGGTAAAACAAAAAGCAAGATTACAGATTCGGTGAGTCTGTACACCGATGGCAAACGCATGTCACACTCCAGCACAGTATCATGGGCATACGGTTGTGTTATATACAAACTAAATAGTGACTTGTGTAAATGCACATTTGAGCTGGGTTATCATTTGTATTGTTCAAATCGTTTCCTCTGCTATCAACGCCTTGCCGGGTGGAGCGGTAGCACGGTGGTTAGCACACTCCTTGAGAAGTGCGAACCCAGTCGGAGGTGAGCGAGTTTCTCGGCAACCGCCCCGCATTGACGAGCATATGGAGGGCCTTCATCCAGCAGTGGATTGACAATGGAAAGTGAATTCAATTATTTTAAAGAAGTCTGATTTTTTCATACATCTCACAATGCCTTTACTTTAAATGTTGGTTTATCAAGTGACTTATGTAGTTTAGTTACCATATACTATGCTATTTATCTATGGCTATACGCAATATATTTGTTTGTAAATACTGTAGTCAATAACAACTGCACAGCATATGCAGAGCATCCCACGTCTCTATCGCAGGAGACCGTGTCATCAGCCATGGTCAATCCACTGCTGGACAAATTCCTCCCCAAAGCCGCCAACACCGCCAACTCCCACTATCCCTGCGATGCATTAATCCGCCTAGGCACAAGGAGCCGATTCCATCGCTCCATCTCCTCGGTGGACATCCTGTCGGACGCGTTCCAATTCCCTGGCTTCACGCTCCGTTATTACTCTTGACCATCGGACTAAAGTTCTTACCCAAAGCACCGTTCTCTTTCCGCGCCTTTGCAATGTCCATTTGAATGTTTCGTCCCCCTGCTCTGCTTTGCAAAGTGTGCTCTAATTCATCTGCTCTAAATTATCATTCCTTTGATTCACGTGAATATGCTGCCAGACACGTATTGCATCGCGAGCAATTGCCAGCGCTGGTAATCTCTGCGGCAGACTGCAAGCCCTGGCAATGCACGAGTCTCGCAAAAAAACACACGCCGGGTGTTCTAACAGTTGCTTTGCATTATAGCCATCGGCTTAGGGCACTTTTCTAAATTTTAGTTCAGCGTAAAGGTGCAGCCCTGCCACTGCTTGCTCACGCCATTGCTTGCAGAGGGGTCTCCAACTTGAGAAGATATCCGACCTCCTCTTCCGCGCTAGCCACAGTGGCCAGTTGCATATCCTTCTTTAAGTGTTCAAAGTGACATTGGAAACTATGTGAAATATCACTTTAAAGGCTATTTATGCAACCCACCACAGGCGTTTTGGAAGAGTTGTGAGTACCCACACTTTACCCCACCACACGCAACCTAAACGTGGTTGCATCCATTGATTCCGCATGCCAGAGTTGCATAGAGGCCACATGATCTAAGAAACGTGGCCATCATTACAAGTGCCGCACCGGGAAATCGAATCGAACAGAACTGACGACCTCTGGATTGCAAGTTCGGTGTTCTAACCATGTGGAACAACCATGGGAGAATCATCCCTCCTCTTTAGTGAATGTACACTGCTAACCACTGCTGCTCCTGCCACGTTCCAATGTAAGAATATTCGGGTCTGTCTGGCAAACGTTTCGTCGACTTAAGCATCATCTCGCACACGTCTGGGCAAGCGGCGTGTGTGTGTGTTTAGGCTCGCGTAAATATTCTTCCGTGGACTACTACTGGAAACGCACCCTTGGGTTCCCTGCCGAGCAGGGCACTAAATAAAGTCCAAATAAACACAAATGAGCGTTGTAAATAAACACTCCCCCACCGCTCCACTCTCACTCGGCTCCTCCAGAGTGCGCGCGGCCCCTTTAAGAGCCGCGCATCGCACAGACGTCGTGACAATGGGGGGGGGGGGTGCAAGTGGCATTGTGCACACAAAAGACAAAGGTCCACCGTGTAGCCTGCGCGCACTTTTTGGGGGGGCAAGTGCTGTCAAGTGAGGCACCTCGAGAAGGGCCCAAATAGCGGGGTTTGTGTGGCCAGCGCGCAAAGCCGGCCACGTTTGTCTTTCCCCGCGAGGGAGTTTTTACACATTGTGCTAGGCACTGTTTTACGGCTGAGTCGACCTAGGGGGAGACCCAGAAACCGGCACCGATTCAGGCGGTCACCCACTGGCGCTAGAGCCGTGGCCGGGAGTGGAACTAGGGGCGGACAAGTACGTCGCGCAAGCCGCGCTAATCACTGCGCCACCGCTCCCCACACAACATTTGTACACACACACAACAACAAAAAAACAACACCGGACGTCTAATGGAGTTAAGTTAAATTATTTTGATACAAAGTTAGCTTTGGAAACAAACAAACAAACGCGCGCTTTGACTAGTATCGGCCAAGTCCGCATACTTACGCAGCTTATCTGTGTTCCGATGTTTAGCAGATAAACATATTTACGTAATTCACGCGGCAGAGAGTATATTAAAGGTGCTCTCTCTTGTTTTCTTAGCAATGCCTCTGGTCAGTAGTTAGGAACGCGCTGCTGTTTAAATCTCATTCGTAGTGACCACTGTGCTTATAGCCATGCACTGATTACGTGTGCAGAGGCTATTGCACTGTGGAGTGTAAAAACCAAGTCCACTTTACAAAAAAATGAATAATGAGGATGATGATGAAAGCTCAACAACATCAACACCAAACACAATTAGCATAAAGCAAGGGAAACGGGGAAGCAACGCGTGTGCAAAGAACTCCCCAAGTATGACACCAAATAACATATTATTGGGTCTTTCAGTAAAGTAAGTAAAATAACAAAATAACAACAAAAAACTACGACGTTTCGATCGCAGCACAAGGAAAAGGGAGGTTAACCACCCCTTTTAGTTATTTGCTTTCAACCCATCTCCGTGACTTTACCGAAAAACCCAAAGGATATGAATTCCTACGGTCACGAAAGCTTTCAGTCAAGATTTAGCCACACTAACAGTCACCAAGAACGCAGGTAGTCAGTAGTGATGGCGATGCCACCGATACGAACGTTGCGACGTGAACTTTCGCAGATAAGAGACGAGCCCCCGAGTGAGTGAGTGAGTGGTGGGGGTGCGTGCCGCGACTTGAAACCAAATTACGCAAAAGGCACCCAACTCGCGTTCCAACAACGCAACAGATTGTATGCAGAGAATACACATCAACGAGCCAGCCGTGCAAATTCCACATTTCGGTGGCGGGACGGGGCAACAGGCGAGTCCTCTCGATAGAACGACCACTGTTTAGGAACCCTCCGACAAAGCTGTATTGTACACATGCACACGCGTCAATGCAGCACGACCGGCTACGATGCAACAACAATGATCACGAACCGCACGGCAGCCAAGCAAGCAAGCGAGCAGCAGCAGCTGAGCCTCCATCGATGAGAGTTGGGATGCTGCCGAGCAACCCGAACGGTGGTCGCTCCAGAGTTGCTCATTCACCTTTGCGAGGAGCAGGCTCCACGTGCGTCTGCGTGAGACTCCATTCCTCCTCCTCTCGCTCCTTGCCCGGCACAGCCGAGCCGAGCCGTTTCCCCTCTCCCCTCCCCTTCTCTTCTGCCTCCCTCCCCGTCTCTCCCTCTCCCTGTTGTGTCTGTCGTCCACTCCCACCTCTCGTCTGAACCGTCTTGCCCTCGCTGTCGTCTTGGACAGCTGTGCCTGTGTCCTCCGTCCGCCTCGGCTAGAACAGTCCGGCGAGACGACGTCGCGTGTAAACACACAACAACACTCTCACGCACGTAACGCGCCCGCTCCACTCCGTGGCTCTGCAGTTGTTTCTTTTCTATAGTCAGTCCGGCCGCCCCTTTATCCTCTCGCCCTCCCCTCTCCCTTCTGTTCTCCAACCCTCTTCCTTCCTCCCCCCCGCCCCCCTTCCTGCCTGACTGCCCTCCGTGCGCCTCGCTCGCTCTCTCTCTCTTCTCGTTTCTTACAGCACACGGCCGGCGAGCGTCACAACAGCAAAGCCCCCCACGCTTTTACATCGCTCCACTGCAGCAGCCAGCAGCACTAAGGCCTCGACACCAACAGCGGCAAAAGCCGGAGCTGTTCACGCTCGAGTGAGCGAATGATGTGACTCATGTGAGGGCTTCCCTGAGATCGTGCCATTGGCCCGGCTGCGAAATGTAGGGGTGCCTGTGCGTTGTGGGTGTGTGTGAGTGTGTGCTTTCCTCCCTGTGCTGTACGCGCCATACCCCACATGCAGTATAACGCAACACGTACAACTTGAATCTTCACTTAAAGCTTTCGTAACTGCAGGAATTCATAATCTGTGGGTCTTTCGGTAAAGTCACGTAAATAGGTTCAAAGAAAATAATAATAATAATAAAAACTACGATGTTTCGATCACAACACAAGCGGTCGTGGTCTGGAGGAAAGAGATCGAAATTTCGTAGTTTTTTTGTTATTTTCTTTGAACCATCTACGTGACTTTACCGAAAGACCCAAAGAATACGTACAACTTGGGTGCATATACGGCGTTGTATGCACGTGTCTATACTACCTACACACCGATCTCAAACCTATATTGTTTTGTGAAGTGCCACACACGCGTGTGTGTTTTGTTAATCTGTTTACATTTTTTCGTAATATTTTATGAATGCAGCCCTTTAGATATATGGCTTCTCATATACACTTCGTGTTCAGTGGTGGATACACTACACAGTACACACAACGTCGCATACTCGGACATGACGGTCTACATAGCTGAGATTCGTCTTCGTTGTGTTTTGTATAATCTGTGCCCCGTCAAAGGAATATGGAATGTTAACCAATACTTCAGGATTTCCCCAATGCACATTCGATCGGAGATACACCTTGGTTTAACCATCGGATTGCTAATTCCGTATGTTAAATACATTAGTTGGTTTATGCTTGTGGTTGTTGGCACATCGATGTTAACTCCCATGCACTGCTGTGATATAGTTTCCCTATGGAAAGATCAACCCGTGTCATAGGAATGTGTAGCTCCCATCACTGGCCAAGGCAACAGAGATAATGAATCACAATATGCAAGTTGGAACTGGGACATTCGCTTACGTTACTGTTTGTATAAAGCAATGGATATGTATAAACATGTTAATTGCAGATCATACACGTATTGTATGCATGCAGGGAAATTTGTATACAGTCTATATGTCCCCAATGTCTATCTACCCTGTGGCCCTGAGTGAGTGGTGGAAATTCCACAGTTCTATGGTGGGGGACCAGTTTATTCAGAGGATTGGCCCGTGAGTTTTTGTGTTGTTCCTGGCATAACGTTTCAAATTATACGAACTGTATCTCATTATTATGCCATATACCATATTACTCTACGAGTATGCGAAAATGCAGTCAACGTGAATCCACTGAATTCCGTTTATGAACACATCCTCTGTATGGTACGGTATCAAACATTACACGTACAAATAAATGTCAAGTTAAACACACAAACGCTCGGCCCAAATAAAGATCTGATACCAAACACTGCCAAGTCAAACATGACACAATTGCACATTGTACTGCATATGAACACCCCATAGTCACTGCGTATATAAAAAAAAACAAGTCTTGTGGCGTCAGCGATTCCCCCCCACCCCTACTCGAAGCCGTCGAGTGGTGGCGTCCTGGCAGCTATGCGGAGTGGGTCATCCCGCTGTGATTCCTTTCATTTCTCTCTTGACAGGGAGCAGCCAGTGCCCTAATGGCTCTTGACAACGGCGGCGCTAAGACTCTCTACCAGCGGAGCTGCGGCGACTAATGAACAGTAGACTGTGCAGAGAGGGGTCGCCAAAATAAACCAGTGTCCCCTGGCCCCTCGGGATCAAACACAGAGCGCACTGAGCACACAGCTTGCAAAAGAATATTCACGTGGCAACATTTTCCACACCAGCCCCCCCAGCCCCCCAGCGCCTCTCCCCGCCGACTCCCTGGATGCTCATCACAGCAGCAGCAGCACTTTCTGCGTCTGTTGCTGGGTTTCCAATTAGCTTTTCTCTCTCTCTCTTTTGGCTGGTATATGCAATGCCCATTCAGGACAAAACGGTTTGAGAAAAATGTTTGGTAAATGTGAAAAGTGTGACGGTGAAGACAACTACCTCCGCTAGAGGGAGGTCGAGGGAGCCCCTATCGAATGAATGGCTGCACTTTGAGCCGTTGGCTCTGTTGAGGGCGCATTGCAAATGTTATTTGTACGTGTTATAACATTTTTGTTTGGCAAAGGCACAGCCCTGAAATGACTTGCTCACACTGCTGCTGGCAGAACAGTCGCCACGAGAAGGCAGTTCGGGAGCCCCTCTCTGGAGGACATTTGACCGACTCGTCCATCCTGGCCAGACATTTTGGAAGTGGAGTGGAGTGCCCACATTTTACCCCACTACACTCGACATGACGATCGACTGTCTGTGGTGTGCAAATATATACATAGTTATCTGGCTGGGTGGAAAATCGAATGAGGTTGATACAAATGTACAATTCAATTAACAAACAGAACATGTTCTTTAAAAAACGTTTATTTTGGATGCAATGGATAATGAAAAAATAGTTTGTGATGAGATTCCCACACAGTGGTACTTTTTTATCTGCCAGAGAGGGATAATGGATTGAGTCGTCACCCTAACCGGGAATTGGAACTCTCGCAAAGTTCCGATTGTGAGCTGCTCAATCGGGCTATATATAGCCACCTGGCCAAATCTATTACTTTTAAGCATTAAATATGTTTGATTTTCAATGCAGAATAAATGTTAAGTTTCACCTTTCCAACTCGCAAGAGCCTTTACCCATGACAAAAGTAATTGAGGTAAAATGAAGAGTACATGTGTTTTAGATTTTTGGAATGTAATATCAAACTCAAATGTATTTTCAGGTCTGATTATATCCTAATGTTGCTAATCCTATTACAGAATGCAATGATATCAGACCACAAAGTAGCTTTTAAGGGTTATTCCCAGAAAGTACGTAATGATGTAATATGCCGCAGTAGTGCCATATTGCTGTGCGTGTGTGTGGTTTGCAATGTCTGCATGCTACAGTATGTGGTTGTATGTGTGTTTTATTTGTATGTGTCCGTATGTATCTATGTATGTTGCAGGCCTGCATGTTGTATGTGTGTGTTAGGTGTGTAGATGATTGTGTTTGTCTGGAATGTATACACGTTTTTAAATCAAAAAATCACCAAGCTGCCAGCAACAAACAGCACTATTAAAATTGCAATAGACACGCGTTGATGCGTGACTTGAAATGAGCCAGGATATAAAAACAAAAGTAATACACAACTTGGTGGAAGGGACGATTATTTTATTTTTCTGGAGACCGGGAGATCCATGATCGATGTTCGGTTGCCGTGTTGATGATATTCGTCGTGATGTCTCCCTTTAACAACGGAGTGGGCCGCATGGAGGCTGCTCGACGGGTGGAGGGATATACAAAGCGTGGGGAGCTGTGGGCCTGCAGAGTGTAGACGAGACGAAACGGTGAGTCTGAGAGGCCTCAACGTGTTGTGTGAATAGTTTGTGTGCGAGTTACCTCCGCGTGTAGCAAAGGGCGGGGTGTTTGTGATGCTTACCGCGAATAACTGTGGTGTGTGTGTGTTTTATCTCGTGTAAATGCACTGTGTGTGTTGTTGTGTGCGCATCTGCGGCTGTATTTGTGCACGTTGTGTTGTTTTAAACGTTTGTCATTGGGAAGTAATGAACACATTTGTTGCACGTTGCAATAACACACACAGCCTCCACAACGCTGTTTATTTGGAATAAGGTAATAATTAAGCCTTAGTTTCGAAGGAAAGTTAATGTGTTGATGCATCCATGTTCACGAGTTTATACTCGTGATATACAACTACTTGACATTTTGAATAAATGTTATTGAATAGTTGGTTATTCAGTATTTATATTGAAAGTTATGAGACCATCAGTGTAACTTTTATAAGAATAATGATTGTTAAAATGGCTTTCATCAGAAGCCTGTGTAAATCATAATCTTTTTTTATATAAGACAATCATTATACGTAGCCATTTAGTGACACTTCAAATAATAATTGTGAATTAGTTGCTCAAGAAAAGCTAACACAGATCACAGACTCTTTTTCAACATTGTTCTGTATCGGGATGTGTGACCAACGCCAATGGCATTGCATGTTTTTAGCTAAGGAAAAAAACGAGAAAACCCGGAGGGGTAACCCATGCACAACACGCAGAGAACACACAAGCCCTCGCACAGAGAGGCTCAACCGAGCTGGGAGTCGAACCCAGGACCTTCGTGCTGTAAGGCACACGTGTCACCACTGCACCCCGATATTTCTATTGGTGTCATCATGGCTACGGCAAACGTGGACGGAGCAACGCAATCCACGACACAACAGCTTCAGCGTGAGCTTTGATTATGTATCTGTCACTTCCCTTGCACAGCTGCTTAATGATGATGCTCGCCACACACACACACATGGGGAACACATGAGAGAAACGCACACACAAGTAAACACGTTGCAATGAGGTCCCAAGTGAGCGTCATTAACGTTGTGTCTGGATATAGCATCAGTTGTTGTTGCCTTCGTCAGAAGTATATCTTACTGGCTGCATGGGTATTATGCTATGAGGTTACCGAGTTAAGATGTTTCTATTTGACATACAGTACTCACTTAATAATACATATTATTTTAGAATCATGATTAACTTAGACTGAAAATTTGCTCATTGTTTAAAAGTGTATCTAACCGTTAAGTACTTTACTGTTACATGTTAAAGAATGATTGTTTTTTATTTCTATTTCCCGCACTGAGCACATTTCTGTACTTTAATATTACAAACGATGTCCTTTGATTAATTATCACTATGGAACACAATTTTTGTTCCTGGATACTAAGTGTTATGTTTTAATTGCTTATGCCTAAAAAGTATAGAAAATGGCTATTATTCCCCACAAACTTTGCTTTTGTGACCAGGACTATGTGAATAAAAGACACAAATTCACACGTTTTCTCATTGAAAATAGGTACATTTCCAAATATCGCTGTCCTGGTCACAAAAGCAAAGTTTGTGGGGAATAATAGCCATTGTTTGTACTTTTGAGGCGTAAGCAATGAGGAAATAATCCAGGAACAATTTTTATTGTTACACAGTGATTCAGGAAAGCCTTGCCGAGTCGAAAGAATTACTCAATTGGATCCTCCATGAGGATGTTTGGCCAGTTCCTCGAATGATTATTTGGCTTCTCAGAGAAAAAGCAGAGTACCCAGAGAAAACCCATATATACGAGGGGATCACACTCAAACCATGTTCATATATTAATTAAATCCATCTGTTGTACTGCCATCTGCTGGTCACCTCGCAGCCTAGCAGGTGGAACGTTTCGTACGTTGGTGCAGGAAGAGCAATCACAATATCACCCCGATGTACGTCCGCCCCCCACTATCATTACATTGTTTCGCAAAAATACGTCGCCGCTTTATTAAGTCCGCTCTCCTACCCGACTTGCGTCGCCTCAACCCCCCACACTCACGTCGCCAGCAGCATCGTCCCGTCCCTTCTCCGTTATCCGTCGCCTCTCGGCCTTCGTCCCCAACCACCGTGTCCCTGGAAGTCGCTTCGATTCACGTCGTTTCGATGTTCGTCGTCGTACCTTTCCTTACTGCACAGGCAATACTTTGCGATCAACTCAAACGTGAACACTTCGTTTTGTTGGCCAGCATTAAAATCCAGCAAGATTATTTAGTAAAGAAATAATGCAATTTTCTATCGAAGAATTGTATATTGAATTGGATATATGTTAAAGAGTTTGTTTTATAACGTCATTGTGCTGAATTAATGGAGTCACTTGAAAGGAGAACATCAGCGTCAAGGGCTGTGTTGGCACCACCAACGTGACCAAGAGTCAAAATGTCCCAAGGTACCGCAAACAAGCATCAGACTTCTGCTCATCTCTTAACAAACACTGAACACATCAATAACTAACAGGAAACACATAATAGGTGACGTTTCAGACAATGGCGATTTTTCATGGATCTTATGTGCTATTAATTACGGACATGTGCCAAAATCGTATCTATTTTTTTAAATAGATATTCTCCTTTTCGGGGCAGTGTTATTGACAAATGTATTTCAGCATCTGTTATTTGTGCTCCATGCACCAAATGCCAACACAGTATCACAAAAGAAAAATCTCTTATGGTGACCGTAAGTAAGTTGAAATTCCATTTCTTCCTACGGCGACCGTCGAACGGAGGAGTAACAGAAGGCTTATTTATAGAAAAAAAGATGCTGATCACTAAAACTCTGTTTCCACTTCCAATGCTATGGCCATTAATTCGAATTTTTACGAGCATTCTTGTAAATCAGGCCAGAATGATTGCGCTGCACAGCGATTTATGCCCAAATATTTCCCTGAGTTCCAACGCGATCTGTTTAGCTGTGGAAGACTTGCGCTTGCCATGTGATTTACTTTAGAACGCGGCAATTTTCATAGATCAAGGACGGCTGATTACGTTGCATGGAGATTACTGCCCAAATATTTGAATATGTTCCAGCTTGCGCTATTTAGGGCAAAAGACAGTGATGTGAGTTTTGCGAATGCATATTGGGAAATTGCTTCCTGGCCCTCTCATTATATTGGGTGGTGGGCAGCCTGGGCTCCAGGCCATTCCCTTAATCCTAGTGAGCCTAAACAGAGGTGCATTCTTTCATGCGTTCTCAACACCCATCCCTTCCATCGCAACAACAAGAAAAAAAGGTCACCCAAAGCCCTAAGGCGACACCAACCAAAAATATTGTCTGCATCTTCTTTAATGTTTTCACTCTATTTTTGGTGAGGGTGTCTGAGCCAAAGTGTTCGTCTTAAACCACGTGATTTAATGTTTTATTTACAGCATCTTCGTTTCAGCATCCTTCCCCGCACCTCCGATAAGCACGGTTTGCCTATGTAAGGTGCGAAACTGGTTCAACATACGCACACCTGCGGTAATGGATCTGTGTTCAACTTCAACGGCAGTGTTGAAGAGCATCCTGTACATTAATTGACGTCGATTGTCATGAAAACACACTGCCTGGTCACTAATAATATACAGTATGCTGGTGTTGGCACGGCAGGCCTTCCATCAGAGTGGTCCTTTAGAAGATCGGCCACTTGCCTGAAACGTTACTTTATTAATCATCATAACGAAGGCAGTGTGATGTTAATGACGATTTTCGCAAAGTGTATTCATCCAAATGGGCTATGCTTGCGCCACACAAGTAAGTGTATGCAGGCTGTATTAATGCTCTTGATAGCTATTCGAGCTGACGTACGCATTTATTTTTTTGTAATTTATTAGACTGCTCTATGGCAATGCTATAACAATAACATTCTTTATACTGTTTTCTTTGCAAGTGCTGCCCCATGCATTCATTCACCCCCTTCCTTCCCTCCCTCACGCACTCGGCCGCCTTATGCCTCGCATTTCAGAATGTCCCCTACAGACAAACAGAAAAGAGCCACACAGCTGGAGGCTTGGATGGAGCCAAAGGCCTTTCTCTATGCGTGTCTTTCCGTGTCTGTACTTCTGTCCATCTCAGTGCCCTGCCAGTGTGACCATAGGCACACGCACGCACGCACGCGCACACACACACAAATGCACACGCAAATACACTCGTGCGAAACCACGCATGTACTCACACACAGACACGCAACACACACACATGCACTCTCACACACACACATACAAAGACACTCACACAAACACACGCAAGTGCAAACACACACACACACCCACCTAAGGGCATTTAAACCCATTTACAAAAGCAAGTCCAGAGAGGTATTTGACTAAGCTTATTAGAGGGTGAAACGGCTCACGTGATACGACTGAGTTATCAACACCGAAGAATCAGATTAGTAATTATTTAGTGATGTCATTATATGTGTGTTTGCTAATTCGGTTATTTCCACAATGTAATGCACAAGTGTGTACACTGTGCGACGATGCATATATTAAATGTTTGTAAACGACACATTTGCCATTTAGCATTCACCATCAAGGTAAGTTTAAAAAATATATGTTCACTACAGAAAGTCAGTGCTATCAAGTGAACATAGAACAGTCACGAAAGCTTTAAGTCAAGATTGAACATAGGACATTTATGAATCGTGATTTAGTGGGCAGTAAGGATAACTATACACGAAACACAGATAGAAATTCTAGATTTGAAGCTTTCGTGACTGCAAGGATTCATACTCTTAGGTTTTTTCGGTAAAGTCACGTAGGTAAAAATAAATAATAAAAAATAATAATAAAATGATAGAAATAATAATAGAAATAAAATAATAAATCACGACGTTTCGGGCGCAACACAAGCGTCCGTCATCAGGTGGGACAACCACAGCAAGAAACAAATGCTGAAGTGGGCAGATAGAAACCCAACAGTCATTACAGTTAGTATTTAAACTATTATGAGCCATTGTAATTAGATGTATTTATGGAAGGGAACTCCAGTATAGATGTCGACTCGTACAGCAAAAACATAGATAACAAAAAGGCATTCGCGTTTTTAAAATGGTAATTAGTATTTAGATACTTAATAAAATATATATATATCAAACAAGTAAAAAAAGACATTTAGATTAAAAGAGAATGCTTTTGTAAACAAAACGAGTGTCGTTTTAATGAACTCGTGTTTGTTTAGGCTGTCTGAATTTGTGTGAGCAATCACTTTTGCAAAACAAAGCAAATATTGACAGTGGTCTCATTAAGAACCAGGATGAGTGTCGTAATGTGGGAGGACAATGAAATTGGTTCGTTAACCTTAGAAGAGTAAAACAGAGTTAGCAACTTCAAAGATTACAACAAATCCCATTTTCACCCCTTTTGCTGCACGATATGAAATCATTCAGCGGATTAGCATTTCTTCTTCACAAACTACTTTGCTTTGCATCATCGCCGCCGATGTTTTTCCCTATCCTCAAGTGGGCTTTCTCCTCCAAGTCCATAACGTGCACTCACTAATGACAAATGACTCATTAAACCGCAAGGTGAATAACAGCAGTGAGCAAATTTGTAACGGCATTTCAATGAGAAAATTTGATTAACTCACAATGCTGGCTTTTAAATCCAAAACTCTCTTTCACGCGTAAGCTCTCTCCCATCAAGTCACCCATTCCCATGCCTCCTCGCCTCCCTAAAACTCCCCTCCCCCCAACTCCCAAAGTGTCTCCCTGTCCTCCCACACTGCCCCTTTAATTGGTCAGGAATCCAGGCAAAAACCAACATTGTTTTTTTCCCCTTTGTTGTTTCAAACCGTGGCCGCTTCCCCCCCACCACCACTGCTTCTAGACGCTGGTGCAGAGCCAACGGAAAAGACACCGCAGAAGCCTAATAAACCACCCTTGCGCATTGCATTAAACAAACATGCTTAAACAAGCTATTTACTTTACGCAAAGCCAATGTCCAAATAGAAAAATATACACAGCCGGCACGCTTGGGAATAGGAGCCAGATTTTTTTTTTGTAAGTGCTGCGATTTTATGACCGTCATAACGTCGAAAATGAGAAAGGTCTCCACACCGTCGTGTGTTCTTCTCACACGTGCCCCTTCGCTTGTGAGTATTCTTGGAGTTCTAAGTTAGACACTCTGGACACTAAGACTTGCATTCAGCGATTGTGAATCATACAGATATAACTGAGAGAAGAAGCTCAACACCATCATAGCTGACAATAAAAAGTGCGTATAGTTGTAATAGTAAACTATACAAGTTATTTAAATAAAGTATATAACAGAGTTATTTGTTTAATATAGAATTGAAGCTTTCGTGACTGCAGCAACTACTATACTCATTGGTTTTTTCGGTAAAGTCACGTATGTAAAAAAAACATTTGTAATTTATTTTAATAAAAATATATATTTTTCTACATACTTGACTTTACCGAAAAAAACTATGAGTATAGTTATTTGTTTGTTTTAATAAAATAAAGTATTACTGTATTATTGTTATTTTTGCATATGTAAACACTGAAACAATATCGGAAACATGCAATTGTTGCTTTCATAGTTCTCACATTGAATCAAATACGCCGCTCCTTCAGAACATGAGCCAAGGAACGGAGCGCGTCCGGGAGCACATCCAGAGGGGAGATGGAGCAACGAATTCAGTTCGGATGCTGTGTGAATGATTGCATCGCAGGAACGTTTGAGGTGGCGACAGTTTGTGGAGGCGTTCATCCAGCAGTGGATTAACCATGGCTGATTATGACGACGACGACGATAAGAATGCAACGCATTTGATGTACTCATGAATGGGACTGAGAAAAATACGCTCCAATTGAACCGAAATGTATTAACACAAATGAAAGACCGCTGCAGAAATGCCACACACACACACATCTCACCGGTATAGACTGTACATTCAAGTGTTTAGAAAGTGGGCTTTTTTTGTGGCCCTTGAATGTAGCTACTGATATAAAGTGTGTGGGTCAGTGTTTGTTAATGAAAGCAGCACGGGTCAAATACACTGAAAGAGCCCCCTCTCGGCTGAGCGATGGGTAAGTCCCAACAGTGGCACACGCATTGGAGAGAGAGAGAGAGAGGGGGGGGGACTCACACACCCTCTCACACCGATTGCCTGCGTGCCAGTCCATTCATTCATTCCCCGAGGTGGCGGCGCTTGTGAGTGACGGTCAATCCGACCCGTTCATTAATGATATCCATGGCGTGCGAAGTCTATGGTCTTTAAAAAAAGAAAAAGCCATCTTCCGTTCCTTTTAAACGAGAAAAATAAAATGTAAAGCTACTAGGTGGGCAATGTTGGACAATACATCGAGAAGACTTCTATCACCACTTTAAGTCATTGGAACAGACTTATAACGGAGGCATTTACAACTGGAACATGTTTCATTGAAAGTGGCCTATTCTGAAGAGAGGCCATTGTCACTTCCCCAAAATATGACCCTGTTATTGGAACCGATTAAGCTTTTATGCGTTGTGTTATGGGGCAGCACTGATAAGGGAGATGATGCGTCAACTCGGTCGTGCTCGTGGTTATGTACACGACTGACAATTATGCGTGTGTTGTGTAGTCAGAGCCCTTGACACAGGCGAGCGGAGTTTGCACCCCGTGCCCACGGTGCAAATGAGAAATCCACCACGACAGCTCGCGTGGTTGATTTCTCTGATAACTTTAGAGCTGGCTGTTCCTTCCCCATGCCTCACTCGAACAAGACAGCACCCATATGTGCCAGTGTTAATCCATATATTAACCCTGAAACTCACTTATATTTACCAAATTAAGAATGTGTATTGTACTTCTGCCAGATCTCCTTAAACAAAGTGGTTGGATATTTGAATTGGTTCTCACTCAGTTATTTTGAAGCGCATTTTGCATTTAAATCTCAGTATAATATTTTATTTTATGTACTGGACTCTTCAATGTTATTGCTTCATTTAAATGTATTTTATGTTTCAAAGTGAATACAGGATTACATATTCGGCCATAATCAATGTCAAGTGTCTGGATTGCATCAGATGCTAGTTAATATTTGTAGCTGATGTATACATTCCTGAGTGTAGGCATATGTATCATTTAAGGAATTTACATTGCAAACCCTCAGAATAATTCGTCCATGCTGAACACATGGCAGTGCGAGTCGCGAGTACCACACCTGACTGCCATCGGTACATACACAACCAGGTTCAGTCAACTTTTCGCAATGTCTACATGGTGCTGTGTAAACTTTTGTCAACCCTTGATTACATTAATGGGACGCCTACCCCTTTGCAGCACGTCATCCCTTCAGAGTTTATGAATTGCATTTTCTGAGAACTAAAACGTTAATATTACGTGCATAAACTGTCACCACCAACAGAGGTGTCACAACTGAATGCTTGTTTGAGAATGGAGACACTTCGTCTGTTTGATTTTACCACTACGGAAGCTTATGTTTGGCGTCTATTCAATTTTCTATTACAGGTTGCATGTTATATATTAGGCGAGTGAACAATAATGCACAAATGTGTCTGATATATGAAACACCCTAAAAAGAATAAGTCCGTAAATTTTGCTTTAACGCAATATTCTGTTGATATTTTTTGGATGAAAATACCTTACACTACATTCTATTAATCATCCTTTAAAAGATTACCACCTACCCATTTACCAAATATGTGTTGTCGCAAGAGTATATATGTGTACAATACAGTATATTGAACTATTGTAACACACAAAAGTTATGAAAATTACACTAAATGCGTTCGCATGACCAGAATACACCATGCACTCAATTAGATCGAGATTGGAAACTAATTTCTTTAGAAATTATCTTGTGCAAAGTTTGCTGTCCTTCACTGCACCTCCGATGAGCAGGGTTGGCTACGCACGGTGCGAAATATGTTCATGCCAGGACAGTTTTCATGATTGAAAAATATGTCATGATCTGTCAAATTAAAACGACATTGAAGCAAAATGTGTGTACTTTATACCAACTTAATATAGCACTTATTTTTTTTTAAGTATCAAAATGCTACAAGGAGTAAAGTTTAAGTAACGAGACTCAAAGTGAGTTTTAGATTCTATGCTTGAGGCAAGTTGTGTACTTATGTTTTTTGAGAAAATATTAACTGAAATCACATGTATCAATATCTGAGCGAATGCTTAAAGTTTTTTTTTTATGGAATCACTCAATTTTCACCAATCCCTCTTGTTCGTTTTAACATGAATCTCCCAAACTCCTATTTAGGCAGAATTTGTTGTTTCATTTTACATATACATTAAAATATACATGCATTCTTTATTTAGTCATAATGTAAAAAAATTGTGTATTTGTATATTATTCTAATAAATAACAAATAATGGTGAGCAATACAGTTTTGTGATAATTCGAAAAAAAAGTATTCATAGCATACTATTACAAAAACATAATTTTGCTATAATTTATAACTGTAATCTGAATAAATTTTCTAATTTAAAGGGGGTATTAAAATGTATGTAAAAACTTTTTTATATCAAAATATTAATAATATAAGTACATGCATTGAAGCAGTTTACTTTATATATGTGTTATACATACAATTTTTAAAAGGAAGACTTCCACTGCAATACATAATTAATAACTGGCATCTTGTAAATGACAACCTTCATAAATAAAATGAATTATGCAGCACAGTCAAAAGAAAATGCGTTGATTGTAATGGTGAATAACTAAACTAAAGGGTTTTTTTTTACCAGGTAAGGTCCAATGAGCTATGTAGCTCTTCTTCAGAAGTGACCTGGCCACAAACGATAGCTCAACGAAGTGGCTTATCACGTGGACATTTATAGCAGCCAATTAATCTAAATGCATGCATCTAAATGTAGGTGGAAAAACCGGACGACCCGGAGAAAAAACCCACGCGACAATGGAGAGGCAATGCAGACTTCATAATGTACATGCGTCAGGGTCGGGATCGAACACACGATCTCCTGTATACCAGGCAAGGTAGTTAACATCTCGCCGAACAACATTAAATAACTGTGCTTACTTGAGCATGTTATTCCTTTCACCAGAGAAGACTATAACACCAATGTGAATTCAATTGTTTAATTATTCGTTAAAATTATTCACAGACTATGTTCCTGAACAATTACCGAATTTTACGAGTTTGCCTGGATAAATCTTTAATTGAAACAATTTTGAGAAACCCTTGAAATTACACTTTCTCATCGAAACGACTGGTTTACCATAAACAACTTTGCGCGAATAAAAATAAATCCACAGCAGATTTTTAAATCTGCTAAAGTTGGACTGAAAACCTTCAAACGTGCACATGCGCGCGCGCGCGTGTGTGTGTATACGTGCCGGGCACGCGGCTTAAATCTGTGATCATCGACGGAACTGTCTTACCAGTTTGATCCGAAGGGTTTGCGAGTCACACCTGCACGAGCCCCAAGCGTGGCAGTCCGCCTGTCTTACTGCGTCTCGGCGCGGCGCAGCGGCTCCGTGCGGAAACACATCGGGGCTTTGAGACGGAGCGACGCTCGGCACCTGGCGTGGTGATCTGCGGGCCGGCTCGAGGCGCATTGCTTCTCTCCGAGAGGGCGATGCCGATTTTTTGACGTCCCCCCTCCTTGCGGCATGGAACTGCCCCTTCCACTCCCACCCCGTCCGCCCCCTCGTAAGAACGGGGGGGGGGGGGGAAGAACCCCCCCCCCCCACGCACACAACCCCCCCCTCCTCCTGCGCTGTCTGTGACCAATCAGCTCTCCGTGGAATTCAAGCATCACAGGCACACTAAAAACATCTCTCTGACCCTGTCGCCCCCCTACCCCGGCAGAGGCTGCTCTCCACACCCACTGCCCCCCCCGTGAATCTCCACCGCCTGGAGGTAAGGGAGAGGTGGACTTGCCGGGGAAGAGGAAGCCAGTCCAATCGAAGTATTGTTCCACGCACAATATACAGGGGATTCAGCTAACACAAACAAAATGTTACGGTGCGAGGTCTGTTTTGTTCGTCACAGAAGAGGCAACCCAATCGAAATGAGGCCGGCGTGCCCTGTGCTGTCTAAGGCACGTTCACAAGTTTGTTAGTGATAAAAAAAACTCTACACATTGATGATGATGATCATCATCAGCAGCCATGGTCAATCCACTGCTGATTGAAGGCTTCCTTAAGCCACTGTCACCTCTTACGATGTAATAATGAACCTAGCCACCTGCACATCTCTCCATCTTGCCGATGGACGTCTTCTCAGATGCATTCCATGCCGTGATGATGAGATGCGAAGAACAACATTGATTAACAAAATGAGAGAGACCTTCAGGCATGCTGTAATACTGACATCACTGCAGTTGAACCCTTGTAATGTTTAGAATGACATCATCGCTGTGATGTCATTGGGATATTTTTTCCCCTCATTACCAGAGCGGCATGTTCATATCAGACAGCCTGGGACACATACGAGGTACGCTATCAGCAAGATAAAAGCTATTAGTTTTGGAGGTCATGTATTGCTTTCATATCAGAATTATTAGTTAATTATATGTACACACATGCACAATTTATTTAGTCTTGCAAACAGATTTGCTCACAAACTGTTATCGTAATAAAAAAAGAGACAAAATGGAGATAACAATTACTCAACACTTGTTTATAGGGGGTGATCATTTTACGTGCAGTTTTTCAACAAAAAACTCTATACATTGGTCAAGAATGTGTACCTCCGATTAGTACGGTTGGCTAAGTTCGGTGCGAAAGAAGTTCAACACACATGTGATAACACTGTCCTCAATCAAATATAATAATTAAAATTAAGATTAAAATATAATAAGTAATATTAGGTGCAATGTCCCTTCTTTATAGGCAAAAAAATCAATGAAGAAGGCCTATTACCATCAATGTTATCGATTTAATATACGTCTATTTTAGGGCAGTGTTATTGACAAATGTGTTGATTAGTTGTTTAGAATAATACTAGTCGATGTATCACCATTTTAAAACGAGCGCTGGGCAATGCTGCTCTCTATCAGCCCCTGATTGTCATTATAACTCACAATCTTAGAGTCCAGGTGCTTTGCCACAGGCACACCTTATTCCATCACGCAATTGCTCACCTGAATAAAGGCACTTTAACGTTTTAGTTTTTTCCTTCCATATTTATCAGTTTATTAAAATATAATCATCATTTTCAGCCATTTGTCAATCCATTGCTCGATTAAGGCCGCCCCATGCCGTATTTGTCATGGGAGATGTTTGACCATACTTCACCATTCTGGTCTGTGCAGCTTCATTAAGTGGAAAGAGCCCAAAAACCATTTTATATATTGCTCGCCACTGATATTAGCCATGGCTGGGAATTTAACTCAGGTGGCCAGATGGATAGCGAGGTGCGCTAACTACGGCACGATCACTCCATAAACAGTACATAGATGATGTGAGATTAAGCAGATTTTACCGTTTAGGTTAATCACGTATTACGAAGGTACATTGACACTCCGCAAGGCATGTTGACATGCGGTTATTAATTCATGCCAGGTGTGCTCAAAATGAACTGAACATCGACATAACTGCGACGGATGGAGAGGAACTGATGGCGATAAGGCGGATTAAAGTAAGGCACAATGCACATGCTATCTCTAAATCAGCCGCTGACATACAGCATCTTGCACTGAGCCCGACTGTCTCCTCATAATGGCTGGGTGTGCTTCTGTCCTGTCACTCAGAGCGGACGTTATCTGCGGCAAGGGGCCACAGAAGCAGCAAACTGACCCCATGGGTTCCAACGTCGCTCTTTGAAGCTCCTTTATGATGATGATCATTACGATCCAGCCAGGTGGCACTGTGGTCAATTGCAAGACTCGCAAACACAAGATTGCGAGTTCAAGCCCCGGCATATTGGTTGACTTGCTGCATCAGAATCTCTTTTTTCATTGTTTTTAGACCATTGTTAATCCACTGCTGGATGAAGGCCTCCCCAACCTGCCGTCTCTTCTCATGATCGTGCTCACCACCCCGTTGCTCCTTCACAATCCCAACCGGCTGGACATGGCGGTGGAACCAAAGTAGCTGGGGACAGCCATGACAGTTATGGTGGGTGGGGGAGGGGCTGACCATACTTCACCACGCTCACATGTGCCGGTTGGTGATAAGAACACTTTTTGTCTCACTGAGCACCAGGATGATATGGGTGCTCCTACTCAGCAGAGCTACTAAGGTCTACAATCAACTCAAGCCTCTTTGCCGCAGCAAGGCAGTGAGTGCACTGTTGAAGAAGCATCAGCATCAGCATTATCATTCCTCCAGGGTTGATAAAAACGAGTTCCACTGTGGGAAGTGAACGGTGGCTATTCTCACATGAGATGAATTCCCCTGCCAGGAGAATGTGTACTATCTACTAATGGCTGAGGGCCATGCTTATTTCAACCAGAGAGACATTTTAACGTGACTTTGACTTTAAAACGTGGTCAATGCATTCCAAATATTTCCACAGTTTTGGAAATAATGTTGAAAATCTTGTTAAAATTACAATCTCAGTTTTATGAGCAATAAAAAGTGCTCAATATTAATCTGACAACCGACTACCACCGTAAAGTATGATAGTTTGTGACTATGGTGGGACTAACCTATATTGTATAATCTACACGTGATCGATAATATCCCATTTTCTGACATGTATGTATCTTGAATTTATTTAGCTCCTACGTAAGAAACTGTGCATTTTGGAACGACTCTGTACTGTGCCATGCCCATTTAACATTCAAGGTCTGCCGTTAGAAATGTTCCTCTTCCTGTTAGATTATGCCATTTCTCACCTTTGCCCATACAATACAACAAAGGCAAAACACACCAAGTAAATACAGCTAATGGCTCATTTCTATTTCAGTTAACAAATAAATACATTGACGGGGCTAAGGATCGCTTGCGATATAGCTGAGGACGAATTATAATTGACATAAAATAATTGTGCATTTGATTTTATCGAGGAAAGCTTAGGGAAACTTCCAAGATCCATTATTGCTTTTTGTAGTTTTAGTGATGAGTGAGCTTTAATGTGAATACTTTTAGACTGAAATTAGCATGTGAACGTCTCCTAAACAACTAACCAACCATGCGGTCTGTAGTTCATCCAGCGCAATTGAAAAAAAAACAAAGGCCCCGGTATTGTAACTAAAGAAGCGGATATATACTTTTCCGTGTAGGATTATGGATATTAAATTAATTTCACAAATTGCTAAATAGCGTTTTGGAACCCATTGGGGGAAAGGGATAGAAATTGTTAGAAGTTAACGTCAGAATGTACCTTTCATGAATCTGACAGCCAACTTCCTACAAATTACCTTCAGTGTTTTCAACGTGTGGACTTGTTTGTCTTGTTTCGGTAAAAAAAAGAATATAACACCGACCGTTCCCAATAAACATGAGGCACACGTGGCCTTCATATGTTGGGATGCACTACTTTGAGCAAGGTTATAATTAGCATTACTCAAAGCAAGTATTTAGCTACATTCAACATAAAATATAAAATGTGTTGCCTTCATGTTTCGTCATCATACTACTGCTGGGAATAAAATTATCCACAGAGTTCGAGAGGGTATTTTGGTCTACTCTTCCACACTGGCAAGACAACTTGAAAGAGGTTGATGTAACCACACTTTACCTGCCACACGTGACCTCTTGATTGATTAACTCAGCTGTACCCGTTTATCCTGCTCTGTGGACTAAGGCAGGGTTATTTCCAACAACAACAACAACACCAACAAGAACTCGCCCATTTTCATACTACGTTTTTCAGAAAAGTGTATTCATCCGAGGACAGGATGATGGCCAATTGTCAGTCGTAAAAAACAACAACAACCACGGAGTGGCAGCCAAGGCACGGAAAATACAGCTGAAAAGACGGGAGCAATGAAATCAGTTCACGTGCAGGCGCTGGGTGGATTATTACATCGTGAGATTGTGAGAGTTGCCTGCGGCTTTGGGAACACACTTATATCCAGCAGCGGACTGAGCCTGGCTGATGATGACGATGATGATGCACGGCCACCAAAGGAGACGAGTTTGAGAGAGGGGGGTGGAAGAGACAATGACTTTCGACTTGACATGCGCACAACACGGAGAGCGCAAAGCGACACGCTGATAAGAGAACAAAGCGCGGCTCTGTGCACACGACGCACTGCCACTTCCACGCACCAGCAGGGCGAGTGTTTGAGCATTTCAGCGCGGGCTTCACAGTGGCAAAGGAATGCATCCCCTGCCAGGAAGTCCTCCAGCATATTGCATCTGATGGATGTAATTATTTCCAGAGGTGGTGCAGCAGCACGTCTGAACGTGGTGGCTCAAACGCCCCACTCTGGCATTCTCATAAGGTCTGAATTCCAAGGGTCTTAAGTGTCCCAGTGCATGAAATTGTTTACAGACCAACAGGATACTAAACAAGGGAGGGCAGGGCACTCGCTTGGGTCGGGTGGGTGAGTGCGCGTGTGAGTGAGAGCCAGTGGGATTGCGTAAAACCCCAACGGCAGCATTCGCCAGCCTGCGTATACCCAACCAACAGGATCAGCGGCAGCAGTACATACGGATTTGGGCACTTGTTCTATTGAGAAGGAGAGTGCCTTTTGCTTTATATTGCGCGAGCTCTATGTAAATGGGTTCACTTTACCGTCTGTTTCATCTTCGATGCCGTTTATTTGTCTATATGTTTGTCTGTCTGTCTGTCTATAGAGCTGCCTGTTCTCAGAATGATCAACGATTTTGTATACTCAGGAGAACAATAATATATTCGCTTCCAAGTATATTTCCCCTTAGAAATGATGAAGTATTGATATATATATTTTAAATGCGTAAATATATTTAACTGCAAAACAAGAAACACATGCACTGCATTTAAGCAATACATGTGCATACATCTTTTTAAGCAGATGTATATTTTTCTACAAATGGATATGTGTACATGGAAAAACATATTTGGTTTGTATTATCCACGCATATGTTAATTTTCATACCTATTCAATACTTGGATAAAGAGATTCATACGCTGCACATAATTTCTGACGAATGACCGCCATCAACAGTTATACATGTGACTCACAAAGTAGTATATATATTTGTATTTATTCATAATATGTTGAAATAAAAATGAAGTAATAAAACAGCTTAGGAGTCCACAATATATGTGCACCGTTACAAACGCACCTACTTCGTAAAGGTCGTCGCTGATGTTGTGCCGACAACCCCTTGAGATGAATGAGTCAAGTTAACATTGAACAGGAAACGATCATTAACAATTAAGTCACCCATTATTGTTTGCTGCAGAAGAATCAAATTGATATGCATGGGTCAGTGTAATTTGTTTTCATGTTTTTTTTTACAATTTGTTGTTTACCTCTGCAGACTTTAAAAAATAACCTAACATGCAATAAATGGAAATGTTGCAGCACTGTTGTCAAAATGTTAACTCCCTCGCCTGGTATGCAGGAGGTCGTGGGTTCGATGTCGACCCTGACGCCTGTATATTCGGAGTTTGCATGTTCCCCCCTGTGGTCGCTTGGATTTTTATCCGGGCTCTCCGGGTTTTCCCTCCACATTCAGAAACATGAGTTTCGAGTGGTTAGCTGCTATACATTTCCAAATTTTAAGCTACTTTGTTGAGCTATCATTTGTGGCCAAGTCGCTTCTGAAAAAAGAGCTATATAGCTCAGTGGGTTTTACCTGGTAAAAAAAAACCAAGTTAAATAGTTGAAAACAGTCAGGGTAGAAATGCCATGTCCCAGGACAGGGACAGCCTCTTCCAAACCACAACCCACGGGTGACCTCCAACAAAGGGGTTTTCATTATATCAGTCCCCCAGGAACAATTGGGCCGAGTGCATTTCCAATCAGGATTTGAACTCGCAACCTAAACTAGCGGGGCTTAACTGACAGATGCGGTTACATGTCGACATTACATACTGTAAATACAAGCTGTAATGTACGCTAATAAAAAAAAAGGTAAAGGTGCAGCCCTGCGATTGCTTTCTTAGACCACTGTTGGTGGACGAAGTTCTCCTAAAGCAGGTCTGGCCCTGCCAAGGCAACCGCAGGCGGGACTCGAAATTAAATAAATCTAGGAGCAAACCTGGAAAAGCAGTTGCGAGTAGCAACATCATCAATACCAGCTAACATCACACGCCTCACCAAAGAGAAGCAGTTCCAGCCATCACATTAGGGGTGAGTTAATAAAATGTTTGACCAAATATAACGGGCTAATGTTCAATATGATAATTTTGTATGGCCCGCGAATGATGTTATAAATATCCAAATGGCCCTTGGCAGAAAAAAGGTTCCCCACCCCTGTACTGGAGGGAGCTCTGTAGAGCTGCTCTGGAGGGTATTTCGACCTCCTCTTTCACGCTAGCCAAGACATCTTGGGAGAGGTGGGAGTAACCACACTTTAGCCCATCACATGCGATCTGCCACTGGACTGTGGTGCACCCATTCGTACTGTTGCGGTCGAACCCGTGACCTCTGGATTGCAAGTCCAACTTGGTAAGCCAGGACTTCCCAAATTCTCTTTCCAATATGACCCCATTTTTAGACGAAAAACATTCTACGGGACCCGAAAATACGACCAGAATAATATAAACATGTCCCTGAAGTAACGGTATTGCACAACAGCAGCTATGAAAAATACACTTAGATTAAGTCACGATGAAATAATGATTTGACGTACTCACCAGGTTGAGTGAGACACATGGGCTTGAAGCATGAGACGCAGTTTCTCAAAATCATGCGGTGTGGTTAATATTGCACTGTCGACCTCAGCTGTGACATCCACGGTCGATCTGTACTTAGACTCGATGCAAAATGTGCGCTGAATTCGGCTTCACGCACGTGAATAGCACGTGCTTGCAAAGGGCACCATCAGTTTCAAGGGACGCGTTGATATTTCAGGTGTGATGTTTCTGCACGGTTAGACGCACGAATGTGTTTCCGTGCTCAAGCCGATCACGTGACATTCGATTGATTTGATCGATTTCGGCCGCGGGCAGATCCATTTCTTCAGGATGTCGGAGATGCCACTCTTTCTATGCATTTAAATTCGTGAGCATGAAATTAAGAGGGGGGGGGGAGGGGGTTGCTGTGTTTATGGCGACCCCATCCGCGGATGAGATGACACCATTTTGGGTCGCAACCCAAACTTTTGGAACCGCGGTGTTATTCATTCCGCCATGGCAGCTATATTCTGGAGTGCTGAATCATAAGCTTGCAGAACATAACAGCCATTTTCCCATATTATAACAATTTGCTATATTTTTCATCACAATTTTAAAGGTAAAAAAAATTGTGAACGTATTGCTTTAGGCTTGGTATAATATCATTTAATTGCTAAAAGTTAAAACAATGTTTTTCAAAGTTAAATCACGCTTGCTTATAATAGCACACAAGCCTTCCCTGTCAGGTATTTGTTTTGTTGTTGTAATTTACATGCCAACACCAATATCATCACTTGGCAGAAATCACAGCAATTTTTCCCGAGCTAAGCTCGAAGCGTGAAAAAAAAACCAGTTTTTTTTCGCATCTTGTGCGTCTAATTGCATGCCTTGTCTCATTTAGCCAGACGCCACATAACATGCCCTGTCCTCATTGGCACGTCCCCCCCGCCCCTTCTCTTAAAATTAAATGTGATATGTGAGTGCCAAGAAACATTATTTAAATGCCACGTGATTCAGCGCAACTCTTATTTTTTTAGGCAAACAGCAATTTAGCAGAATTGTTTCTGTACACATCACTGCGCCAATTAACCAACAGTTAGAAGTGAAGTTGACATATCTTCCTGCACGAAACATCAATGCGCATGTCCATTGGTGGTCCGGACCCAGTGGTGTAAATTCCATGATCCTATGGTGAGGGGGGGGGGCAGTGTGTCCACGTGGCAACTGATGTAAACATATGTACTATGATTTAATACTTCATACTATTCACAAACCATTAGCAATCCACGGCTGGATCACGGCGTTGCCACACTTTGTGTTAACGGGTGTTGTTTTTACCACGCTTCACATTGCTATACAAACTTTCTCTGGCACGCATCGTGACTGGGGCACTGCAACATCCGACCATGTCGGGTCCAGTGCTCACCGATCTGCACTGACTTCTGGTTGCCGAAAGAATACGTTCTGTGGTCGCACACATCACGCATAAAGTGTTTGCCACAAATGAACCACAGTACCTCGCTGATCTCGTTAAGGAGCATGGATCATCACGCAAACTCCGGTCGTCCTCGAAGCGGCTTTTGTCTAGCCATCGCACAAAGATGGTCATTGCATCGCGCGCTTTCAGATGCGCTTCTGCAGCCGTCTGGAATGCTCTTCCTTCCTATATTAGGAGGCCACCGGAGCTATGCGCTTTAAAATGTAGATTGAAAGCTCACTTCTTTACAACTGCTTTTTTGTTTTTAGTTTGTTTTCCTTCCACTGCACCTCCGATTAGCACAGTCGGCTGCGAAATAAGTTCAACAGACGTACGCACGTGCACATGCTGGTCAGTGAAGGTTGGTGATGGTAGGATCCTAGGACCAGTTGAGATGTCACTCGCTGCTGATGTTAGCCGTGACTGGGAATTCAACCGTGGCTGGGAATTCAACCACTGCACCGCTACACACCAACACTTTTACTGCACCACTCGTCTTCCACGTGAATTTGACACTACATAAATCGAAATCTTATTCTACCACAATACAATAGACTCCCACTTAACAAAGTTTTACACTCACACAAAACTGGCCAGGTGGGTCAGCAGTAGAGGAGGTGACTCATATTCGGAAGATTGCAAGTTTTAATCATGGTTGAGGGTTGATTCAGCCCAGAAGGTTTCTAAGGTCACGGTGGCACTACCTCGCCTGGTATACAGAAGGTCGAAGGTTCGATCCAGACCCTTATGCCTGTATATTTGGAATTTGCATGGTCTCCCCATGAACTTTTCTCCAGGTCCTCCGGTTTTTTCCCTCCACATTTAGAAACATGCGTGTTCGAGTATTTGGCTGCTATAAATCTCCACGTGATAAGCCACTTCGTTGAGCCATGATTTGTGGCAACGTCGCTTCTGGAAAGAGCTATTATAGCTCAGTGGGCCTTACCTGGTAAAAACAATAAAATGTTTAGTTTAAAGATGAGTGCACTTTGAAGGAAAGTCAACAGTCATTGTCCAATTGAGGGACTCACCCCTGTCATAGCAATGTGGAATACCCATAACTGCTCCAGGGCTGTAAACAACAGGAGATGAACACCGCTCAATGCTCATTTGAACGAAAAAAAACTATTTTTTTCCTTATTTTCGGACTCATGCAGGTGGTACACGCAGCATCCTTTCTCAGCGGTGGATGGGGGTAGGCTGGCATGGGGGCAGCAACTTGGTGTTTGCCGTGCGTAGAAGTGCGCCGTCGTTTAGCGGAGAAAGAAAAACATGATTCTTAGTGGGCCTTCCTGTGGGATAGTGGTGTAGTCCCTTTTGTGTTTAAAAGAAGCCGATTTTAGCCGGAGCACAACGGCGTCCTTTCTTGAGGCCAAAAAAATATATATATTGAGAACACGCTGATCTCGGTAAGAACCAAGTCTCCCCGTTTTTTGTTTTTTTGTTTTTAAAAATGTAACAAGGTCCAGCCACAGTGTGTTAACTTCTCAGGGCCCCATGCTGGCGAGCCTTAATGAGGCTTTAAAAAAAGTGGCATGGTGATTTTCCTGTGTGTGTTCTCTGGAGTGGCAGTGGTGGGGGGAACTTTGATTAAGTTGAGTGCAGAGGTTGTAAATGATTGTTTATGGCCCTCTGTGGGTCGTGATTCCATCTGACATATTGCACTGCATCATTATTGCACGCAGATAGTCATCTACGTGATAGTCTCGAAGGCAATACGGCTGGGTGGGCACTTTAGTCAGTGTGCAATTCACAATTGTAGTCTTAATTTAGGAGCTTTCGTGACTGCAGGAATTATTCTTTGGTTCTTTTCGGTTAAGTCACGTCTAAAAATAAAATAATAAATTAAAATAACATATTACGACGTTGCAATCGAAACGTCGTAATATGTTATTTTAATTTATTATTTTATTTTTAGACGTGACTTAACCGAAAAGAACCAAAGAATAATTGTAGTCTTGCCAGTGCAAATCCTGATCAGTCGTCAGACTCAGCCCATTGTCCTCTACCGCATTATTTTAGAATTTCTACCGCCAGCTTGTGGTGTAAAATAGAGGTGGGCGTTGCTCAACTCTTGATAAGAGAGAAACACATCGAGTCTCAAAGGGGATGCTTTGACACTCATTGTACGGCTTTTGTGACAGATGTATGATGTAAGCCACGTAAAATCTACATTCCGTTTGTGTCCACTTGGTGACTAAAAAAAACTGAACGCGTTCAACAAAACCTCAACACATTCTCGTTGTCATGAGGAAGGGTCACCGTCTGAAACGTCACCTTTTATACATTTGATTTATATTAGAACCGCGTTATTGACGAATGTTTTTTCGTTTTTTTTGGTTTGCTGACATTATAGAACGTGTATGGTATTTTTTTCCAGTTACTTGGAAGGACGGATGTTTAGTTTGCCGTAATGCTGCGATGCCACACGTCTCAAAAAAAATCAAGAGCAACAATGTCTCCCTGCGGACCGAAATGGCCATCCGGCAGTGGCTGAAAGTCTCCTATGGCCACAAAAAAACTATCAGAGTGCCTTCCCCCCAAGCGGCACTCATTTTCTCATGTACATTTATTATTATATTACATACGTTTATCTCCTTGGTATGGCAGTTTAAACATTTGACTTATGTTGTTTAAATACCCGCGCCTCTGTACACCCAGCCAATATAAACGCACACACCGCAGTGTATATGGTGGGGTAAAGTGTGCTTGCCTTATAAAGGGACTGCCTATAGCTCCCTATAGTGGAGGCCCTTCCACAAGCAGTGATGCAGGCACTTGCAGGATTGCACCTTTGCCTTTTGAAAAAAAAATCGCGTGAAACAATGTGAATATGTACGTGTTTGAATGACATCGCTTTAAAAAAATAAGCAATAAAAGCAGTTCTAGATTTGAAGCTTTCGTGACTGCAAGGATTCATACTCTTAGGTTTTTTCGGTAAAGTCACGTAGGTAAAAAATAAAATAAAAAGTAATTAAAATAAAATAAAAATCACGACGTTTCGGAGGCAACACAAGCTTCTGTACCAGCAATCGTGCTGTGACGGTTCCACCTGAAGACGGAAGACGGAAGCTTGTGTTGCCTCCGAAACGTCGTGATTTTTTTTTAATTTTGATTTCATTTTTTACCTACGTGACTTTACCGAAAAAAAATCTAAAACAATAAAAGCAGCTTTCGTCGCGGAAGAAGAAAAACGGATCATTTTCAAATATCTATTGGTTATGTGCCTACAAGTTTCATGAGTGCTTATCCTGGTTACTTAGGAATATTTTGAAGGTGACAATAAGGAGGACTTCACCAGCCCGCACTAACCAGTTGCGACGAAGTATGGTCAAACATCCCTCATGGCTGGCACAGCGTGGTGAGATCTTAATTCAGCGGCGGACTGACAAACGTGTTAATGTTATTTATGTATTTTTATGAAGCGTTCGTAAACGAGGTGCCCAAAAACTACTCAACAGGTGGAAGCACTCTACACTCGTGTGCTGTGATGCTACGCTGTGAGCAGATGCGTCTTAAGTCCCCCTTCCTCCTGTTTCGTATCACCTGTTGAAAAAGAATACGACTCAACAGCCCGTTGCTCTCCGTGATAAAAAGGCAACAATGAAAAACAGAATGGAACAACGTGTGTACGTTTCAAAGCAAACGGGTTTAGACACTTGCCAAATGAGCAACAGATGCAAAACGCTTTCAAAAACAAAGAAAATAAAAGATGATGAATAAGCAATAGAGGGACGTAAATGTGAACCACGTGCCTGGGAATGGATGAATCTTTGGCCTATGCTGGAGTTGCCAGAAAGGTAAAATAAAATGAGGAACACGTTGATTTATTTGGTACTGGCATGTCACGAGCCATTCCATAAGTATTACTTCAGTGGGCAGCATGACACGGAATCAATGAAAACAACGACACTTTTATAGGAATGATTCTCGTATTACCACCTTGACCCATCGGTATCCGTTAAAAATAAATGGCATATTGCTTCCCAGTCCAAACAAGGTGATAACTGGTACTCATCTATTTGGTTCTTTCGGCAACGTCACGTAGGTATAAAATAAAATAAATTACGACGTTTCGGGTGCAACACAAGCGTCCATCATCAGGTGGGAAAGCATGCTTTTACCGAAAGAACCAAAGAGTATGGATTCCTGCAGCCACGAAAGCCTCAAATCAAGATTGGTGCTCATCTCTTCTTAAAAACCCTGAAAAAGTCGTGGAAACTCCACATTCTCATTGTGCGGGCGAGTCTAGCTATGGGACAACTGTTAGCTTTCTATAAATTTGTACTTTTTTTTATCAGCCCCGGATAGATGAAGAGCAGGATTGACACCCAAACGGGATTGAGATCGAAACTTTCCTAATTGTGAGTTGTTCACTTTTAAACGCGTGTGAAGTGTCATAGTTATATCTCAAAGTGTGAAATCCGTCCTATCCTTCTCTCACTCTGAAAATGTTGCAATGTCTGATGTGTACGATTGTTCTTTTTCACAACGACGTCCATACGGCACCTCTGCTCATTGTATAATTCTATCTCTATCATGCATCAACGTTCCATCTTGACCTCTTGACGCTCCTATTCGTAATTTACTAATGATTAACTTTAGTTTTGCTGCTCCCATTGTTTATTACGAATACATCGTTTGCGTTGTGTTCTCCAATTTTCAGTTTACAATCCTTTCCTTACGGTTTCCGTGTTTGCTATCAATATTTTGTTCGGCAATTGTATCATTGATCATATCTCGCCAGGTCCATCACACATTGTGGTTTGCACTGCCGGATGAAGGCCTCCCCATGCTGTGTTCGTCATGAAAGTTGGTCAATATGGATTGGTGAATATTTTGCGTCCAGGACCGGTTCAGATGCCACTTACGTTAGCCGTGGTCATGAATCAAACTCAGGTGGCCGGATTCCTCGCCCAGTGCACTGACCGCTGTGCCCCCACAACCTTCCATCTGTGCAGATAGTCCATCATAAATCGCTCACGTGAACACACGTGGTTCTAGATTTGAAGCTTTCGTGACTGCAAGTATTCGTACTCTTAGATTTTTCGGTAAAGTCACGTAGGTAAGTCACCAGTACACGTGGTTCTCTTTGTACCTGGTCTTATTTCTGCCAATTGCATAGCCTTACGTTTAAAATGAGCATTACCTATTTGGTTATCACCATTCTCCACAACGTACGTTGCGTTGTGTCGGGTATTACACAGTTTCGCGTGGAACGAGGATTCGTTTCTTACAGACAGGATCCTTGCCTATAACCATCCGGATGTTCACCAGCATTTGGTCAAACAGGCCTGACCCTGCTAATGAGACATTGAATGTCGAGGCTGGTCGAGAGTTTGCTTGCATTTACTCAATGCCGCTGATAATGTGCACTTCGCAAATACTGTGCGGCCTTAACGTGTGCTCTTCTCGCCTTAGATGGAGACGTAAACATAAGGGGCATGTTTATTGTGTTCACTTTGTGATGGCTGATTAGAGTCGCATTGTTAAGATATGTCTAATGACTCCCGAATCGACTAATGCCATCTGATAGCGTAGCTCAGCCTTAACTATTATACTCATGATGCCTACCTGGTTAAACTTATTTTTAATGTCAGAATCAGAATATGTATTTATACTGGATGGATCCGGTGAGCGATAAAGCCCTTATTCACAGATGTACAGTTGGGTCAGAACAATACAACAACAGTGTAATTCAATCACACTATAGGAGTGCACAGTATCGGAGTATTCATATTTATCATAGTATTGTGCTGAGGACTGAAAAATACTCCCCCTTGTTATTAACAATGCCTTATAACATCCACAATATAGAGAATACGTTAACATAGAAGGAAATGGCCCAACTGCTAACGAATGAAACAGTTATACTTATTTTTTTCTGTCCATGAAAAACCTTGAAAACAGTGTACAGTAGGTTGCAGGTCAAGGTTCTAACGTGCATTTTAAGTGAAGCATATCTCTGGCTATGAATACGCCTAGGTCAACTCAGCCATAAATGAGCACGTGGCAATGTTAGCGGGTGCTGGGAAACAATAACTATCGGATTAATTGCTTGGCACCTCAGAGGTGGCTCACTCCACCTTTCTTCAAAGTAATTCTAAATAAATAAATAGATTTTGATACCCCGCTGCAAATTAAATTACATGCAGGTATATACACACACACGAACCTTCGACTGCAGGACGGAAATAAGCGTTGTTATTTTTGATATATGCTTCTGTGTTGTGGGACCCGCTATACACACTTTATTTTAAGTGCTTTATTGCGGCTCATACATCATTCGGTGACCTTCTGACCAGCCAAAATGCCATTACAACCCTATTATAAATCACGTCTCTGCTCAACATTAGTGTCTGTTTAGTGCTATTGAAACCAACGGCACTATAACACTATAACAGTGGTAATGGATGAACTCATTAAACCAAGTTAAACCTCAACGATATTCTCAGAAATGTTGTAGCTAACGCCTAAATGCCAGTTGTTTCGCTAATTTGTTGCGTGCGTTTCAGGGAGTCATTAAAATCTAATAAAAACGACCTGCCCGTTTTCTTTTCCCTTTGCCTCAAGGTAATGTTTTGGGTGCACACATGGAGATGCAATGCATTGTGGGATTTCTGGATTGATGGGGTCAGAGGTTATATTGAGTGTGCCAGTGGCAGAACTACCAAGGCACCTAAGTATACTCAAGGAACTCAACTATGGTACGCAATTCATCCACTTACCCAAGGGGTGTCCGCGGGTACTGACCGGCCCTTACTTTACGTCATAACTCCAATTATCCGCAGATTATTTTGCCGTTTGGAATTGAGTGAAACATTGCTTTAATTACCTGCAATTATACCAGGTTTTTTTCCCTCACCAATAATTGGAGTAAATATGTGAATAATCCCTAAACTTAGCACGATCGAATATGTACGGTGTGGAAGAAGTTCATCGACACAGATAATAGGATCTGCGATTATGATCCCATCTATCAGGACAGATAAGAGGAGTTCTGTAACAAAAAAATATAGTCAGCAATTCGAGGTAATGTATGAAAAACATGGATATCTGCCTTGATTGACAATCACGGTCAGCGACGAAGCTTGAATCATCAGCTGTGCACGGCTTCCCTTCGCAGGTGAGCGAGGAGGCATCGTTTTGCTCTCCGCCGCAGACACGACTCGCGATTTGGGTCTTGTGAGCCCCGCTCGAGATGGCCCCACTCGCTGAGGTTTGCTTTACAAGTGAGTAATCAAGCCCTGCCCGCACACATACACATGCATACATGTGTTTGCTATATGCGTCTCAGTTGCTGTGTGTGTCTCATTCTGGCCACCGTGCGCCACGGTAACTACCTCGCCTGGTCTACAGGACGCCTGTGTATTTGGAGTTTGCATGTTTTCCCCGTGGTTGCATGGATTTTTTTCGCCGTATCCTCTGGTTTTTCCCTCCAAATTTAGAATCAACATGCGTTTAGAGCATTTGGCTGCTATAAATTTCCACGTGATAAGCCACTTGGTTGAGCGATCATTTGTTTCCAAATGGCTTCTGACAAAGAGCTATATCATAGCTCAATGGTCCTTACCTGGTAAAATAAAATACAATTTTTTAAATTTAGTTTGGTGGTACCCTTGACATCCTTGCAAACGATATGATCCAACTCAATAAATCTTCCAGCTAAAATATTTTGCTATAAAAAAGTATACGTAGATGTATGTTAATACATACTGTATATGATGCACCCCGCTAAATGAGATACTCACAAACATCTCGCTTAACACTGCAGGGACGAGAGTGACTGAAGTAAAGAAAGAAAACACAACACAACAACACCCCCTTGTGAATAGGCCCGGTTCTTATTTCCCACTGAATGAAGTGGGACGCATGCCTTTCTGCCCTCCGCCAAATTATAGTGATTGCCCTGGATGGACATTCAAAACAAACGGCCCTTTACGAGCGGTACGACACACACGTCCAACACCTGCGATTGCGATTAGCCCCTCATTCATGCCTTTGCTCAACACGCATTCACTCCGCTGTGCGCAGCTCTGCCAACTCCCTTGGCTTAATCACTGCCCTGCCATTCGTTGTCCACCTGCACGAGGGATTAGGTGTGCGTGCCCGCAAAGCGCGTGTTGACCCCGACGCGTTAACCAGAGCTAATCCGTAGTTTTGCCAACACTAACTTAAGTTTATTTAAGATAGAAAATATATAGCTATACATATCCTGTAGCAGAAACAGTGTTTTTGGCGACGCTTTGGATTTAAAAAAAAAATATTCCTAATATTTTAATATCATTCAACTTTTCAACTTCGTTACACAATCAAACGCCCGTGTTAGTATCACCGATTCCCTCGTGAATAGTGAATGATACATATTTGGGCCATATGTAGGTTACCGATTAGCACGGTTGCTAAAGAAGTTCAACATGCATGCATTCAAAACTTCGATGAAAATGAATATTTATCAGTAATTGCTTTCGTTGTTGTCATCCTGTAACTTCCCCCTGCTTGGCAAAGGCCTCCCCCACTTTTAATCCATTCCTTTTGTCGTCGCTTCTTTTTAGCCATACTTCACCAAGCCGGCCAGTGTGGGTTAAAAGGAACAGGTTTTTTTTTTTCGCCACTCGCCGAGATCCAGAGGTCACCGTGGCGAAAGGCGTCGATGCCAATGCATCCGTTCGCCAACGCCATCCGCTCTCTGCCAGGTCCCGCAGCTGCTGCACAGAGGAGACACTCGACCGCCAAGATCCGCCCTGACCGTATCCTACCGTGGTCTCAGGGTCTTCGCCTCAGTCGCCAGACTCGTGGGGACCATTCCAATGTGTGGACGTCTGTGAAAAATAACTTCGTATTGGTTTTCTCCAGGATAAAGATTCTCATTCTGTGCGTCTCGGTAACCAGCCCCTATACCGGGTTGGTGAAGGGCACCCCCGTACAGTTTCGCTTCTCAGGTCCACCAGGCACTCAGACATCCGTGCCACAGCAAGAGGCAGTGCTCCGTTGAAAAAAAAGGCCATCCCACATTAGCCATGCAAATAAGCGATGAAGCCATTCCAGAAAAAAAACATCCCCCAGTTGCGAACACAGGGCTCTCTAATGCGTCCAATTATATATTTATTTGTTCATGTTTTGTTCTTGGTCACGAGGGTTAAACAAACAGCAAAACAAGCCAACAGGGTGTGTGGCAAAGCGGGTTTGTGTGTGTGTGTGTGCTTTGTTTGTGTGTGTGTCTCGCACCAAAGTGCCATCTGCCCCGGCGCGTCCTTAGCATGGAGCCAGCCGTCTGCGTGGAACCGTCTGTCTCAAGCGAGCCGCTGCCGAGGGACGCGCCAGGGGCTCGCTCGGGGAGCCAGGCCACGGGGGGAGCCAGGAGAGCCAGGCCACGGGGGAGCCAGGCCCCGGGGGGAGTCAGGGGAGCCAGGCCACGGGGGGAGCCAGGGGAGCCAGGCCATGGGGGGAGCCAGGCCCCGGGGGGAGTCAGGGGAGCCAGGCCCCGGGGGGAGTCAGGGGAGCCAGGCCACGGGGGAGCCAGGCCCCGGGGGGAGTCAGGGGAGCCAGGCCACGGGGGAGCCAGGCCCCGGGGGGAGTCAGGGGAGCCAGGCCCCGGGGGGAGTCAGGAGAGCCAGGCCACGGGGGAGCCAGGGGAGCCAGGCCACGGGGGGAGCCAGGGGAGCCAGGCCACGGGGGGAGCCAGGGGAGCCAGGCCACGGGGGAGCCAGGCCCCGGAGGGAGTCAGGGGAGCCAGGCCCCGGGGGGAGTCAGGAGAGCCAGGCCACGGGGGAGCCAGGGGAGCCAGGCCACGGGGGGAGCCAGGGGAGCCAGGCCACGGGGGGAGCCAGGGGAGCCAGGCCACGGGGGAGCCAGGCCCCGGGGGGAGTCAGGGGAGCCAGGCCCCGGGGGGAGTCAGGAGAGCCAGGCCACGGGGGAGCCAGGGGAGCCAGGCTACGGGGGGAGCCCGGGGAGCCAGGCCACGGGGGGAGCCAGGGGAGCCAGGCCACGGGGGGAGTCAGGAGAGCCAGGCCACGGGGGAGCCAGGGGAGCCAGGCCACGGGGGGAGCCAGGGGAGCCAGGCCACGGGGGGAGCCAGGGGAGCCAGGCCACGGGGGAGCCAGGCCCCGGGGGGAGTCAGGGGAGCCAGGCCACGGGGGGAGTCAGGAGAGCCAGGCCACGGGGGAGCCAGGCCACGGGGGGAGCCAGGCCACGGGGGGAGCCAGGGGAGCCAGGCCACGGGGGAGCCAGGCCCCGGGGGGAGTCAGGGGAGCCAGGCCACAGGAGGAGCGAGACTGCTACGTTCGACGCTTGCCTGGCCGCGGCTCCTGCTCCCGGCAAAAAAAAAAACGCCAAATCCCGCGCGAGCATTTGCCGCGTTCCGAGGTGCGAAGTGAAACGGAAATGATGAATGAGTCAAAGGGCTACTGTCAAGAAGCAAGTTTGACGTTTGTGCGTCATCAGTGCAGCGGCGCCATATTTGGTGTCTCGCGCCGCTGCTGTCGGAAGGACCTTCACGAGAGGGAGCTCCGAACAGCTCTAAAGAGTTCCCTCTCGTTGGCATTTGGTCTACTCTTCCAAAGCTGGCCGGTAGAGGTGGGAGCACCCACACTTTACCCCACCACCACGTGCGACCCGCTTCTACGACTTACCAGCCGTGATGCACTCATTTATTCTGCTGCGTAGGGCGACGCAGGGCAGGGAGAGATTTCTGAAAACTTTTGCCCAAGTGCCGCGCAGAGAGATCGTCCAATGTGCTCACCATTGCGCCCACATTGGCATCCTCTCTTTGTATATGTACTTTGTATATGCGCTGTTAAGATATTCACACGTAGGTGCGAAGCGCACCTCCGATTAGGACGCTTAACATGGTTGACTAAGTACGGTGCAAAAGAGGTTTAATATACATAGGTACACATATGATGAACCATCGGAGCCAGTAGCCTTGGCGAACGGCCTATATTAAGGGAAGCATGGTAAATTACTTGATATAGCATTAAGACCCAGTTAACTCCGGAGGCAAATGCCAACCATACTCTTTGTTTTTTTTTCTTCCGGTAAAGTTACGTAGGTTAAAAATAATGATAATAAAATAATAATAAATTATTCAAGTAAAATAATAATACATTTTCACTTTATTTTATTATTATTTTTACCTACGTGACTTTGACGAAAAAAAACCCAAAGAGTATGAATCCTTGCAGTCACGAAAGCTTCAAATCTAGAATTAAATGCCAACCACTCGTAGGTTTTGTACAAAACATAAAGTACCCCCCCCCACCCCCCACCCCATTCAGTCTTAGATGCTGTAGGGATCATTGTCTTTGTTGAGTGTGCAACAAAGGCAAGCACACGGACGCACACGCGCATCACGCTGAGTAGCTCTACCCGATCCGCCCATTGTTTATTTGAACTACGCGCCACCAAATTGCACGCTTTGCGGCTGCCGGTTCGAGCACGTCTCGTTGTTTACCCTTTCACCCCGTCGTTTTCCCAGGCGTTGCTTGCAATAAGAGAGACCATCTGCCTGGCGCTAGCTGTCACCTGATAAGAAATGAAGGGTTTACCTTTCGTATCATTGCATGTGCGCGGCTAACCAGTGGCGGAACACAACTTGCAGTCGCTGTGGTTCGCCACGTTCACCAGCACGCGATGTCCAGCACGGCGAAGGGTGGTTTGACAATCCCCACGATTGATGTGGGGTGGGGAGGCCTTCGACCAGCAGTGGAATGACCATGGTTGATGATGAAACCAATATGACGCATGGCTAGGTCGTGCCGTACCCTTGCGCTTAATTATCAATCATATCACACGTTTAAAAAAAATCACATTTGAGATTCCACCGAGGCCAATCATCCATTCAGAGTTGCTGCAATGAGTATCGCTTTTTGTCGAAAGCAAACAGTGGTTGTGCTATGGAGAGACTGGTCTCCATCATCGGAATGTGGAATGCCTCCCATTGGCACAGGGCCACGAGTGGAGGTAAGGACCACCGCTTTTTGTTGTGTTCAGTTTGTTGTGCCTTCACCGCACCTCCAACTAGCACCGTTGGTTACGTACGGTGCGACAGAAGTTCAACACACATACCCATTGCTCAATTGATCAGGGAAATATTATTTTTTATTATTAATAACGGATCGATAATATGCAGTGTTCACGTTCTAAACCACTGAATTATGTGTTTGCAATTGAATGATTGACAGCGTAAATGAATGAAACGAGCATACGAATGATACACGCGTAACATTGACATTAACTTTCAATGAAGCAACTACGAAAAATGTCTTTCGTGATTGATGACGGTGACCCAAACATGATGGATGACTATGTCTCGTCTTCAAAAAAACACAGAACCCCACGACAAGACAATAACCTTACTCTTCACTACTGTGGCATTTGCAAACGAGTGATATTACCTGACATAGAAAACACAAAGAACCCCATTAAAATGATGGCTTTGAAGGTATGCGTGTTGGACGGCGCCTTAGATCACCTCAGGCGCGTAAAGAAAAAGGGGAATATGAACATGTTCAAGAATGCCAAGGCCAGATAGCTGTTGGCGTGTCCAAATGATGATTAATGCACGGAACTGCGTTTTGAAAAGTGTAGGAACCGACGATGACTTCACAGGTGCTCTTCCCTCTAAAATTGGAGACCTTAATAATGAATGGCGAGTTGGGTGAGACGTTAGTGCGAGCAATTTGTTTCGGATTTTTAAGAGGTCGTGTGCTACCCAGATGTGCATGCTAAATGGAAACGATGAGAAGATAGAGATTGATGGTAGAGTTCCATTGCGCATGTGTTTCTAAAGGTATGGCTTAATGGTAACATGTTGTTGATTGTATGTAAGCTTAATGCAGCCATGTTGCTCTGTAGCAAAATCACAAGGGGACGACAGAATGTACTTCAATGTTTGACACATCTTATAGAATTCTAAAAAACGCACGCACTTTGATTGTTTTCTGTATTTAAAATAAAGCCAGTGTATTACTGTTCAAACAAGTGCTGAGTTTTGCCCCTTTTCATTCGTGGTCTGAGCTAGTGTTGGAAATGCCACATTATTATGACAGCATCCAGTCCATTTGTGGCATGACCATTCCCAACTACCCACGAAGTGGCACTCATTTTATAACCCAACGAGCGTAGAGATTGATGGAAAATAAACAGAAATGTAATATTCATACTCTCTGGGTCATTCGGTCAAGTCACATAATTTTATTATGTTTTATTTTTATTATTGTATTACTTCCCTTCTACGTGACTTTACCGAAAGAACCAATAAGATGAATCCCTGCAGTCACGAAAGCTTTAAATCAAAATAGAAAAAATAGATCACGACGTTTCGATCGCAACACAAACAATAGTCTGAAGACGTCTGAAGACGATTGCTATGAATTTCTGCAGCCACGAAAGCTTTAAACCAGTATTTAAATGTAATAGTGTGAAACCGTTCACGCAAAGGCATTCACAACATCGTTCTCTGACGCAAATACGGGACATTGTTAGGTGGGAAGTTTTTTTTGGGGGGGGGGAAATGAGTCGGTGCATTGTTGTTTAAGCGTGACAGCGGTAGCCCGAAGCGTGGAGAATTCCACATACATCTGCTGTTCTGACAGCGTGCCCTTTGAACTGTGAACCGATGGCCTGGCCTGTGGCACACACAGAGGGTCACTGGAATGGGCAAGTGGGCGTGGCTCGAGGCCTTGGGGGTGGGGGGGGCCCATCACCTGTGCGAGCAGGGGGTGAGCGGATTTGGCGAGCGCGCCAGTCCCGCCTGGACCTTCCTCTCCCGAGGGCGAACGCGCAGGTGCTACTGATTAAACCTTGAAAGGGAGCAACCCCCCCCCCCCACCTTTGCGCTCACGAGCGAGCGGGCAACGACTCTCCTCCTCCCATCGCGGTTGGCAGGTAATTATTGAGAAGCCGTTTCCTTGGCGTTTTAAAAAAAAGTGCGGCTCGCTGCCAAGGGGCGTTCAACTCAGATCGCCGCCTGTGCAACGGCGATGGACCGAACGCCACCGGTTGTGTCGCTCGTCACGACATCAGGCACGCAAACAGGTGCTGACATGTAAATGCGCTGGTAAAAGCATCAGCGGTGATTCTGTTTTAACAGGCTCACTCAGTTGGGGCCGGTTTTACAAGCGTCTTTTGTCGTCTCAATAAATCAAGCATTCCTTTTTGTAACGTGCATCTGTATTCACGTCGCATTGCCAATGTGCATTGACATTTGGCTAAGGGATAGTTTTGAGAATAAAATTACAATTGTACTGCTTTATTTGCAGCCAGTGATTTTGTGATGAGATTTATCGTTCTTTGCATGGAGTCTTGCAAGTTACTTGAAGTTAAGTATCTTATTATGAATTCCTGCAGTCACGAAAGCTTTAAGTCAAGGATTAAGTATCTTCATTAAAAAAACATTTATTTTCTATAATTTGGAGAGAAAAGCACCGCTTTCTTAAATATTTCCCTTTCTTGTCATAAAAAAAAATATCCAATTGTTCTCGTAAATTTTCACGACGCACTACCCGGAGACATCTTCAGGAACTGGAAAAAAATAACTTTCCCCATCGCGGTCGAACACGAACCTACGATATTCTGATTAAACTGATTATTATAAGGCATCAATCTTGAAACATACAACACCTTCATGTCCCATTTAAGAGTCACAAACATAATCAGACATGTTCTATCCACTGGTCGATGATTTTCCTCCCTATATTACCACCATCCCACATGGTGCTGCGATACAACAACATATGAAACCATATTTATGGACCCATATATTGTGGTAGCAGCCATAAAACCTTAACGTAAGCAGATTAATTTGATGCAGAGCTCATTGCAAATAATTCAACATAAATAAAATAACAGTCGCGTATGTCAGGAAACGAACCTTTCCGACAGTAAGCAAGGTTAATTTCCCTAAGCCAGCGAATACATTATCTAGTGGCCGATATCCATTTAAACGTACATACTTCATTTCCTAAACAATTTGCGTTGCCGGATGCAGCGTGAATCATGTGCTTGCTCCGGGAATGCTCGCAGTTTGAACTGGGGTTCACGTGCGCGCTGCAAATCAAACCGGGCTGCAGCGAGCGGCAGTCTGACTCTAGACCAGGATATTAAAGCTTTAGCCCGTGACACTTGGAGTGAATTTGACGGGCTCAGACACAGGTTGAGGCATACCCCTTCTGTAAAAACATTTGGTAAATGAACCTTATGGCTGGACCCCGGGGTCCCATAAGCCCCCGGCTCTCGCATGAACTGCGTTGCGACGTCATTCTATGTCTGTTGAAGGCGAACGATGGGGCGATCTATTCCTCTCGACGAGCTCTACACCATGCGCTAATCACAGTTTCAAAGTTTTGTTTCTTCTGCGCATTCGTCCTCGCTGCTGCACTTGGACTTGATACGACAACAGAATGATCCGCACCAGGCGGGTCGCGGCGTTTATGTGCACGGTGGGACGGAGTCGCCAAAAATAAATGTATTAATTACGATTTTGACTTCCGTTTATTCGGGACCCCGGGGTCCCGCCATAAGGTTCATATGTTGGGTATTAGCAATGACGTTGAGTGCTGCTCTCACAGGCGCTGGCTGACTCGACTGTGTCTGCGACTGCCGCTACAAACTCCAAACCAGGGACGATGTGACCTCGCGCTGCACCCCAGTGTACATTTGAAGGCGGCGGTTGGGTGGGTTATTGTTTGCTGTTGTAACTTGCTGACCCGCCAATACTGGACATCTGTGAAAAATAGAGCTTCATAGCTCTTTGGATTCCACCTGCCTCGAAAAAGATGCTGATGCAGAGTCTAAGGTGTGTCACGTCAAAGGCTTAAATCGTCCCGATAGCATCAAAAGTGACCCCTTTTCACCCAAAAAACTTACTTTATAATATTTAAACAATGGATATTAATACATACAGATACTAACAACGTTATCAACACATAACATTAAAAGAAGCATGGTTAATCAATGCATTAATTAATTATTACTGTGCCTACAGCACCCCGCGGTTAACAGGGGAATTTGGCTCGATGGAGGCCCATCGGTAAGCGATTAGTCGTTAACGGGGGTGGTCGTTAAGAGGGGTTCTACTATACACTACACACTACTACACACTACACTATACACTACACTACTATACACTACACACTATACACTACACACTACTATACACTACACTATACTACTATAAACTACACACTATTATACACTACACTATACACTACATTACTATACACTACACACTATTATTCACTACACTACTATACACTACACATTACTATACACTACACCACTATACACTACACACTATTATACACTGCACTATACACGACACTACTATACACTACACACTATTATACACTACACTATACACTACACACTACTATACACTACACTACTATACACTACACATTAATATACACTACACCACTATACACTACACACTATTATACACTGCACTATACACTACACCACTATACACTACACACTACTATACACTACACATTGGGCTCTATGGAGGCCCATCGGTAAGCGATTAGTCGTCAACAAGGGAGGTCGTCTAGAGGGGTTCTACTGTCTAAGAGGAGATAAGATCGGTCCCCCGAAGTGAAATCGGACGAGAGGGACCCCCCCCCGCCCGCACCCGCACCCGTACCGAGGGAAACTTTGAATCCCAGTAAACCTTGATGGACTCATCTTGCGACTTGGTAACTGCGGCGAGCAAAACAAAGAAACCGCGTTAAACGAAGGCCACGCTTCCTACAGTTCTCCACTGCTACTCATTAGCGTTTAGCGCGCGTGATTTTTTATACTTCTTCTTATTCCGCCAAATAAAGAGCACGTGCACTTTTCCATTCCCAAGATTCATTGCATACACACTTAGCCGACCCCTTTCCGTTGGGGTAAACAGCTGTTTCTGATAAAGCCCAGTGGCTTCGTGAGTGCGTCTTTTTATATACATATACACGTGTACACAATGTATGTATCCTCACTCTCGTTCCCATTCTGTCTTCGTTCAGGGACGTTGGAGGTCAAATTAGATATTTACACCTCTCTGTATGTGTGTGTCAATTTACACACGTTTTTATAAAGGGACATCCTGTTAAACGCTTCACTTCTCCCGCGCTCAGATGTCATGTAATTTGTAACTTACTTTTTGTCTTAGGCCACGATTCCCAATAAACAAATACATACATTCCGAATCACAACACTGGCTGCACATACCTACGTGTTGAAGTTATTATTGGTGTTATTACGCTTATTTAACCAGGACAGTGCCACCGAGTCTCGAGACTGGATTATTAGAGGACCCTGCCAGGTTTTGTCATATTCTATGCCAGGTTTTCGTAGTAGGGGGTTCATGCTACTGCTGCCGTGTGCGATCCCAATTGAGTAATTAGCGTGTAATGTTTCAGCATTTGGGATGCTTCGTCAATACCAGTGACATTGTGCAGAGAACCCCGGGGGGGGGGGGGGGGGGGAGGATATCCACGCAATTCATGGGGTAGAGAACATACAAACACTGTGCAAGAAAGCTGCCCGAGGAGGGAATCGAACCACGGGTCCCTCTTGCTGTGAGGCCGCAAGTGTTACCACTTCGATGGCTTGCCGGTTGGCCAACGTTTTGGCCCTTTTGGCTCGTGCTGAGCAACTGCGTTTAAAATGTGGGAGAGTCAACATCCATATTCTTAGGTTTAACCGGTAATGTCACGTAGGTAAAAAATTAAAATTAAGAAAAGTAAAATAAAAATAAAAAAATAATAAAAATCACAACTTGATACAGCAAGCGTGCTGTGACGGTTCCACCTGAAGACTGAAGCTTGTGTTGCCTCCGAAACGTCGTGATTTTTATTTTTTTTATTTTTATTTTACTTATATAAATTTTCATTTTTATTTTTTACTTACGTGACTTTACTGAAAAAACCTAAGAATATGAATCCTTGCAGTCACGAAAGCTTCAAATCTAGAGTCAACATCCACTCTACTCGTGCCTCCCTCTCTCAGAGGCACCGCCAAACCCCCTTCAGTCTGCAAGCAGCAGCAGCATCATCATCATCAAAGCCAGTGTTCGGGTCAGGGAGCACAGGCAGACACAGATGTAGCTGTGATGAAAGGGGAAACAACAATCAGGCTTTCTTGTTTGTTAACAAAGCGAGTGTCTCTCTCTCTCTTCTCTGTGTGTGTGTGAACGGCACAGAGAAGTTTAATTTGAACGTCTAAGGTACGTGAAACTAGGCACCATCTTTTTTATTTTTAAATAAATCCGCGTTCAAATATATACTCAGTGTAGTTTTAATACAATTTCCCTTAGCAGTTAAGTTACGATTTATGTTTCGACTTTAATTGGGGCGTAAATTGATTATAATAATACAAAAACAACCCACTCAACACACTTGTCAAAAAACACGACTCTTAAACGGATATTAGGTGGCGTTTGGGGCAATGGCCCTTTATTTATAGCGAAGAGATCATCCCCTATTGGATCTACATATTTTAATTTCAGGGCGGTGTTGTTATGTGAACGTGTTGCGTTTTTGTTTATTTGTGGCTGTGCACCACTGCCAACGCAGCAGCATCGCTTACATTTGTGCGAATAAAATTTAGATGCGTGCTAAAATGGTGTGGTTGTAGAATAATGTTTGTCCTTTTACCATATACACACTCAATCAAGATTATGCATTTGGGGTTAAAATGTAATTTCGATGGTAACATATTTGGTAATTTCAGTATTTCCATACCACAAGTGGGCTTATTTTTATATTTGGACAAGGTATTATGATGTATCCAAACTCCCCCCCCCCCCGTCCCGTCCAAAAAGAAAAATGCGAAAAACAAAGATCTAAAAGGACACGGCATACGGTCGGAGAGCCAGGGTAAGCATGCCTCTAACGTGAGTCAGAAGAATGTGCTGTCAAGACCCCATTATCCATGCCTGTCACCAGGTGAGGCTTCATATGTTTCAAATGAACCCCCCTTCTGGATGATAAACAAGGGCTCCTCCGAAAGACAGATCACATGCCGCTTAAATGGGAAGGAGGGGGTATGCGTTTGTTATGTATTGTGTGTGTATTGTGTGTGTTTGTGTGCGTGCACATGGTCTGTGGGTAGCGGTCGTGTCGCGGTTACTGTGCTGTGCTATGAACTCGGCAACTCGAGTTCAATGGCCAACGATGACAAACACCAGTGACGATTATCTGAACCAGTCCTGGGCCTCCCCCAGGTCGACCTAGCCTCAAATGCATATCTGGTGCGGTGTGTCGTATACATCGCTACTGGGGAGACAAAGGCGGCTGGGCGTGGTGTTGGCCACATGACCGTCCATCGTCAACAGCACTTTCCCCAACGTTCTGGTTAAGCTAGACGTGGGATCTTTGGCTTTCACGTGTGTCTGGTGTGTGTGGTGTGTGTGGATGTGTGGGAAGGTGGTTAAGGTGTTTTGCTGTGACCCTGGAATGTCAGGTTCAATTCTTTGCTTTGGTGCAACAACAGTTGTGGCAAATATCAATTCATGACTGATTTACCCAGGTAAGCCACACTGGGTCTGAAGACTCCGTTTTGCTAGGGTCCTATATTGAGATGTTAGGCCAACACCAATTATATACATGTATGTTTTGAGCTATCTGTATCTTAATCTTTCCGTACCTTTCTCTATGTAGACTTAGTCTTAGTCGAGTATAGTACTTGGTGGAGAGTGCACATGTCACAACTCTGGAGACAAATTTGCCCAGACATGTCTGGTGTAGGATACATTCAGAGATGAGCAGTATCTGAAATATATAGCATTTAAATATAGAATTTAATTTGCATTTGTAATTCGCAATTTGTATCTCTACTGCATTGCTCCAGTTGTATATATACATTTTATGTATTTTGCCCATCTCTGGTTTATACATCATCCCGTTTTGTACCATATCGCTATTGATAGGTGCTCACCGACAGATACGAGTTGAAAAAAGCCAGAAATCATGAAAAGTTCAATATTAATTTAATAATTTAATTGACCATTTTCTCAAATAAATATGGTTTAATGGTAAAACTTGTTACATATATGTTTACGTTATATACCTCATCATAACGTCAATTATAAAAGCTAAACAAAAATGTAACTGGCATTTGGCCAAAACATTGCTAAATTACTGAAGTGGGATCTAACAGAGCAGCAACATTACCCATTCCTGGTAGGACCCTCCTGAAAAAAAGTCGTGGAGACTCAATGAGGTTTTCCTGTATAAGAACAAATGCAATCATAAGAATGAGGAGACAAATTTTAATAGAACTTTAAATTACATTACAGAAATATATCAGAATATATATTCCACATTACCGTGACATGGTCAAGATATTGATAACGAAAATGTGGTAACCAGGAAAGGGCTTAAAGGGCAGTGAGAATATGTCAACTAAACTAAAATTTGTTTTTATTATACCAGGTAAGGCCCACTGAGTTGTATATGTTTCTTTTCAGAAGCGACCTGGCCACACATGACAGCTCAACGAAGTGGCTTATCGTCACGTGGAAATGTACAGCAGCCAAACACTCTAAACGCATCACGTTGATTCTAAATGCGGAGGGAAAAACCGGAGGACCCGGAGAAAAATTCACGTGACCACGGGGAGAACACGCAGAGTGCATCAGGGTCGTTGTTTGAACCCACAACCTCCTATATACCAGGCGAAGTAGTTAACATCTCACCACCGCAGCGCCCTAAATGTAAATCAGAGGACGGGGTAGAAACTGCACCTTTGTGGTTGTAACAACTCATTTGAGTAAAGACACATGCCCCTGGCATTTATTACTCGGTTATTTATTTATTTTACATTCAAACCCTTCTGAAAACCATTCTGGCGAAATGGAAAATGCACCCCTCAACAATGCCTCATTTGTAGAGCAGCCGCAGTCCTTTTAAGAGCAAGATTAGCTACCACCAGGAAAACTGAAATTAACAAATAATGGCAAAATCATGCAGACGAAAAAAAAACAATCACAAAGGGCTCGTGACATCTGTTTCTGGTAGCCACATCGATTTCTGTGTCCTAGTGGCAAGGCTTAACACGCTAATTTTGTTATTGTTTCACTTTGATAAAAGCCAAATGTTTGTAAAGATCAGAGAGCATGGTGAGCGAATGCATTATTGAGCTCTCCTCTCAGAAGCCCCATTTGGATCATGAGCAGTGATAGAGGGCGGTGGTTATGCTTTGCTTTACCCCCTAATATGGTATCGTGTGTCAACATTTTAATTCGCAAAATATGGGCCATTACAGCGAAGGCACAATAGACGTTAATAAAAAAAATAACAACAAGATTGATGATATACGATCGTCGTTGTGGTCAAAGGGCTTTTCCTCACAATTTTGGAAGGTCGGGGAAGCGACTTCGCCCATCACCCCAATCAGGACAATAAAATCAGTACTACGTTGTGGGAAATTAACCGTCTTGATATGATGGATACAGTGGACCTGCCACAGGAATGTGGAATTTTAGCCACTGCCGTGTGCCCTAAAACATTACAAAGTGACACACAATGTGCTCTTTTGAGGAGGGAGAAGATTGAGTTGATTTCGCTTGTATACCTTTATTCGCGTTAATTGGTATCGAAGGTTAGATGAGTGTGCCAAGACATCGAGCCGTGATGATAACGAGACTCCCACGTGCAGGTTAATGCAGCACTGGTGGGAGACAGTATAGTCAGTAGATTAAGAGAGACGCTTATCTATGTGGAGTTTGGCTAGATTTTTCCAAACTATTTGGTGACCCCCCCCCACATGAAAAAATAAAATATAACTTCCAATAACAGCGCTCTATTCTAAACAAGTCCTTTGACTCGATTAGACTTTCACGACAACGTAAAGATTATACTTTTTTTTTAACTCGTCATCAAATTATTTACTTAATGACTAATTTGTAAGCTTGCATGCGTTTGTGCATGCACATGTGTGTGTGTTCATGGCAAATTAAAGTCTATGTTTTTTTTTAAGAATATATATTCAAGCTGTAAGGAAATTGTAGTATTTTAAAACAACCAAAATGAGTACCATGTTTCTCAATTACTTCACGGTATGCACTCACGTATTTTGTCACTCTCTTCATGCGGTTTTAGTGCAGCGGTTCGAATCTTTCTAAGTGGTATTTATAATGTCTGTATACCGTATACAATAAGTAATTTTTTAACAAATACTTTTTAAAACACGCTTTTATGAAATGTACTAGTAATGGCAGAACTCCACGACTCCAGGAAGTGGCCCCGAAGCTTGCCATAACGTAAGGGACCGTGGCCAATTACAGCCAACGTCAGTTGAGCGTGGACAATTAAACCCAAGCCGAAGCATAACATATACAAAAGAATGTTTAAAATGTATATTATTTTATGATAGAATATAGTATTGTCATCAGTATGACATAAGTATACCAAGTTTTCAGTCGATACTACATTGGGAAGTGGGTTAAAATTGAGTTACAAGATTTGAGGATACAACAACGACAACAACAACAACAACGACAACAACAGAGTGAGTTAAATGAAAGCGTGTAAAAATAGACCTCGGTTCGTGGGAGCTTGGTGGTTGAATTAGTCTCTCCTTTTCATCGTCGATAAAAAGTAGAGACTTATTGATGATAAGTATGTGCTAAATGGTAGAAATGAGAAACCTTTTTTATTTATCTTTTTGACTGGCATCTAAAATGTTCACTCTTTTATGCCCTCGTAGACAAATTCGTCTGTAGTTCTTCAAATAATTTTAGATTTAATGCTTTGAATATGCCTTGAATGATTAAGGCATACCTCCATGATTGAGATATTTAATTTATCTGTGCCAACATTTACAAAACACGTTTGCTCATGTTTACTTTAATAGTACAAACATTTGAAAGGTTTAAATTGGTCTGCGTTCAATTTGCACGCCATTGAATTTGCTGAGCAAACGGTCACAGTCTTCCAGCAAGTTCGTTTGTTGCACCTCTCGCATGTTGAGACATTTAACGGAGAGCCTTTGGACCGGAAATGAAGCAATGGAGGAACCCACGAATTTGTTTCATATCAGAGTCCAAAAATTACGATGTCAAATGATTTACGTGGCATTGTTATCTGTGCACTCGTCAAATTGGCGTGCTAAAAAACACTTTGACGTTGTCGGAATTCCAATTTATGCGACTGAGTGTGTGTGCTGTTATTTCTCAAATGACCTGGGTGACTGGTGCCGTATATCAGAAGCCGCAACAACAGCATACTGAAGCAAAGCATTTAGGTGACGCATACACTAATAGACGTTATTTGGAAGGAATTGCAAAATTAAATTCAGTTCACAAAGTCAAGACTAAATGCTTAATAAATCCATTAAGTAGTATTACTGTAATATTTCTCTTATTAGCTCCATCATAATATTGTGATTAAAACTCCACTTTCTGCAGAATCATTGTTTCTCTAAAAATATGGTGCTTTTTAAAACAATCATAACTACTCATGTGTGTCCGTTGTACACCGAACACATGAGGTTTTCGATATGTTTTATTTTTTGACACTGTTGCTTAGCACTGGCAAAAAGGGCCCAAACCATACGGTGGCCAGCAACAAAGATGACTACGAGAGCTGTACTAGACAAGATTGTAACACATTTCTTGAATTGAGCGAGGCTATAAGAGCTTGGGAAAAGAGAAGATGGGAGGGAATTCCTTGTGGAGACCAGTGCGAGGGCATCAGCAGAAAGAGAAATGTTTTCATCTGCGGTGCAGTGGTTGAACACGTCATGGATGAGATGAAACAGTCACTCCGTGTGGCATTAACAAGAGCAATAGTCATTTATCTTTTCATTAAACGCTTACTGAGTCTCAAGACTCTGTTCCCAGAGGATCCTGCATCGGGATGCAAGGGTAATTTCTCAAAGAGTTTCTTCCACGTGGCAGCACAAAGGAGTACATGTTCTAAGCCATGTACAGCATTCCCTCGCTATTGACGGACTTGCTATCCGCGATGTTGGCTATCGGCGAATCACATCTGGAACTCTACACGACCGCATTGAGAGACAGAAAGAAAGTGGTGAGATAAAGCGACGAGATAAAGCGATGAGATCATCGATACTGCATTCTTCTACTGCGCAGCATCGTTACAATTTAAAGTAAGTTCATTTGTAAACTATTATTTAATATCGATTTAAACCTTTCGTGACTGAAGGGATTCATATTCTTGGTTCTTTCGGTGAAGTCACGTAGAAAGGAAATAATAAAATAATAAAAATAAAACATAATAAGATAAAATTATTACGACGTTTCAGCCACAACGCAAGCAGCCGTCCTCAGGTGAAGAACAGAACTGTCGGAAAGACAGTATCCTTAGTGTCAGAAAGACAACTCTGTTCTTCACCTGGGGATGGCTGCTTGCGTTGTGGCCGAAACGTCGTGGAATGTTTTATTATTTATTATTTCCCTTTACGTGATTTTACCGAAAGAACCAAGAATATGATTTAATACTTTTATCTAAAAATGTCTTTACTTTACGTTGATTATCACCATGGTTTTGCGTTATTACATTGTCTGTGTATTTAATCGCTTATTTGTGTCTTTATCTAAGGTAATTCATTTAAAAGATTGCTTTTTGTAGGCCAATATATTCATCCTCAAAACGTGCTCTTCACGAGCACCTGCGAAAACCATTCCTCGCGCATATAGAGGGAATCCTGTAAGGGAAATACTCTCAAGATACACACGGAGGTGTCAGACACTCTTTGTTTGCTGTATTTTGCCATCTTCTGGGCACCTCAGAGCCCACAATGATCTTTGCGTGATCCACCAACCTCTGTCTAAAGTGCTGGATTGTACCATGTGCACCACCGCACCTGATCATTTGAATTACCACCTCATACATGGGGATTTTCTCTGCGTACTCCGGTGCCCTCCGGTATACAATCAATTATAATTTGACAAATACATCATCGGTCAAATGCTTTTCAACAAGAACATCCATGAAAAATAGGCGTTTGAGATTCAGCGAGGTTGTTATGTACGCGTCAATTATAAAGGCTCTTTCTGCCTAAACAGGCAATTGAGGAGCACTCATCTGCCAGTGTCAACTGTGGCTATCATTGTCAACACCTTCGATTAGCATGGTTGGCTACGTACGGTGCAAAAAAAGGTCAGCATACAGTACATGCAGTGCCCACTTTTCTCATTCACTGGCAGCATCTCAGACATTCACACCATCTCTCCCTTTAGTAGGCCTCAACTGGCTCAACCACTCGACATTAACAAAGGATGTTGCTAATCACCCTGCACACATGAAAGAAGAAAGTGGATCTCCATTGGCAGACCGCAGCAAATGGTGCTAACTGCACATTTGAAGGGCGGAGGTCAATCTTCCCATTTATACAGTAAACCATTGTTTTACTATTATAGGTAAGGCCCATTGAGCTATACAGATTCTTTTCAGAAGCGACCTGGCCACAAATGATAACTAAACGAAGTGGCTTACCATGTGGAAAGTCATAAGAGCCAAACACTCTAAACGCGTGTTTCTAACCTCTGAGGGCCCCAGAGAAAAATCTTTGTGACCATGGTGAGAACTTGCAATCTCCAAATATACAGCCGTCCTCCTACATGCCAGGCGAGGTAGTCAACATCTCGCCACTGCGGCAGCCCTATAGCAATACACAGACATAAACATTCAGCCTCATCGTACTTGTCCTGTCCAACAAGCAAAGGAGGTAGCAGCTATATCACTATGCGCAGAATGTCTGTGCTAATTTCGACAGTTCAAACAATTGGCAAACAAAGCACGGCGAGATGAGATTATATCCCTTGTGATTCCTACGACAAATTTTTTTTCTCCTTTCACACTCGATGGACAATCAACTCGAGCAGCCAAGCGCGCTTCGTGGGCCACCGTGTGCCCACACTTTTACTGGCCGCTTCGAGGGTCACAGACACTGACCGCCACTGTGGCACGTAAGCAGGGCACTTTTCGGAGCGAGACGCTTTGCCTGTAACCCCCGGTGCTGTTATTCCAGTCTATAAAGGAGGGGGGAAGGTGGGGGGGGGGGCTTTGTAAACGCGACCTGACTTAATGTGATTTGTTGGGAATCCTGGGTAATGTGCGAACAGCGCTGGTGGAAATCAGCCACCACTAATGAGCCGCCGGTCCAAGTCGTTTGTGCGTCTGGATTGTCTGCAGCCAGTGGGGTTACTTCCTTCCATGCGGTCTCACCCCCCGGTGCAATTCCCCCCCCCCCTGATTCCAAACCGCGATGGGCCCTCCATCATACCCCCTTAAACCATCGATGTTGCCCCCAAACCACTACCCCCCCAGCCCCCCCACCGACTGTTGTAATGTAATTACCCAGGACTGCCGGCTTCCGCGAGTGATTTCCTGTCATGAATGTACACTGCCCCGTGGCTGGGGTGTGTGAAGTAAATGCACCTTTAGGGGGGCGGAAACAAATCAGACTTGTCCCAATTCCCCGACGTGCCCCCCCCCACCCCCTACAAAGACAAAGGGCCCCCGTATCGCCTTAACAGACGGTTTGGGGCAAGTGCTGTTAGCGAGTAGCGCCTATGATGGCCGGCACGGCACACGAGGGGCTGGGTGGCCAACAGCATGCCCGGCCGCCTTCGTCTCCCCAGTGACGATGTTTACACACCGCACCAGGTACTTATTTGAGGCTGAGTCGACCTAGGGGAGGCCCAGAACCGGTTCAGATAATCGTCACTGGTGTTGGCCGTGAACGGGAGTCGAACCCGGGTCGCCAGGTTCGTAGCGCGGCACGCTAACAGTTCCACTAACCGCTCACCACCTTATCCCCCCCCCACTAAACCCACGAATATCTCTCGCTTGGCCCTATTGGCTGTCGGTGTCCACGAGCTGTCGGCACCTATTACCGTATTCTCCAGATTATATGTTGCTCGGAAAATCAAGACGCACCCCCAAAGGTTGTGTAAAAATGTTTTTTTAAGTTACGTATAAACATTTTTGTTTCTATCGAGAGCATACGGAATTGTTTTGGAGACCTCATATTCCAAAAGATGATGACAAACTCCTCCGCTTTACAATGGGGAAATATATCTTCTGGAAGATGATTTTGAATGGCTGATGGTGTCTTCTGTCCTCTGAATGGTCATGCATTGATTGCTCTGGAGATCTTCCCGAAGATGACTGAACAATTAGATCGAATGATTTATCCCGCAAGACAATGTATTCTCCAGATTATAAGGCTCACCCCCAACTTTTTTTCAACATAAAATACAGATAAAAAGTGCAGGTCAAATCACAATATAAATTTATATCATTTAAACACCTTTTTGTCAATCCATGCTGGTCAGTGTGGACCGGTGAAAGGAGAGCTGAGGAGCAGTTCAGACATCACTCGCCAACGATACTCGACATCAAACGTAGGCCATCAAGTTCGTAGCCGAGTGTACAAACCTTTGTGCCATCACTCCACCTTCAGGTCCAGAGACAAAGGTCCCCCGTATAGCCTGCAAAAGACTGTTGGGGCAAGTGCTTTTATCGAGTATCACCTATGAAGGCCGGCTAGTTCATACGCATGCTCACTTGCATATGCATGCACAAGCATTGAAGCGTCTATGAAGGTTGATGCCGCACGCAACGGAGTGGGGCTGGCAGGGAATGTTGTCTTCTCATCGGGGATGGATCTCATTTTAGTCTAAGTCAACATAGTGGAGGAAAAAGTCAGTTTCTGACCAGCAATAGGGAATAGCCAGGAATCAGACCCGAGTCACTGGGATTGTAATGTACCGTATTGCATTTACTATCGGGCATTCAATGATCATCTTCCTGGCAATTCTATGAAATGTTCACAGTTTGGGGGTCACGGTTTCTGTAAAACAGTGTTGTTATTTCGGTAAATGTATCACTTCTAGTGGTTGCAGAGTTTACGATGAGCCAATTAAATACAACATATACAAATTGAAAATAATCAAATCTCTCACACGCAATTTGATTATTGTATCATGATTGTGAGAAACAATTTAAATCGAATCCATGCATCGTTACACACCTGTGAAACATCACACAAACCTTGGTCTCCAGGACAGCGGCAACATGCGCTTATCACCTCTCCACACACATGCACACACCAGACACAAAAAACGCATGCCCGTTCACACGCCAATCACCAACAAACTAATCTCATCGTCCGTCCTAAATCACAACCATAAACGCATTTTCTTTTCTTTCGTAAAACGCAAATGCACCGATCTGTTTTTTTCTTGTTGAAAAAAATAACCCCCTTTGCTTTTATTATTTTTTAACCCCCCCCCTGCCTCATCAGCAACAGCTCTGGCCTCGTCTCATTAGGCTTCACAGGCCAGCGTTTGTTTAGCAAAGAACCGTCCCCTGGCCAAAAAGAAAAACGCAAACCACATGGTGGCCGCTTCCTAACGTGGCCGCAATGCTCGTGCACCGGGGGGGTGGTGGTACGGCAGGCGCAGGGGGGGGGGGATCGAATGTCTCGTAGGCAGCGCTAACGCCACCGCCGCCGGCTCTGGCTACAAGAGGCGCACACGCACAGAGTCATCGGTAATGGCGCAAAGGTACAATGCACGGGGCCATAAGCGACTGGAGTTGAGTCCGGCTCTCTCGCTGCACTGCGGAGGGGTGAGGCAGTGTTTATTTCTCTTCGAGGCCATTATTGCCATCCAGCAGTGGATATTCTATTCTACTATAATATGGTACGGGCCCGGTTTCTATACAGGGAAGCCACTAGTGGGGTCTCACAAATTGGTATGGAGTGTATCGACCCTCGATGGATGATGGACAGAGTTAAGGACCCAGCCCTGCTCCCCCGAGGCAAGCACTCTGCTGCAGTGGCATCTGGCTGGATAACAGATAAATTTGACAGCAAACACTCTCATGGTGCTGATGCTGGTCAAGATCAAGATCAAAATATGCCATCGTGGCCAAAGCAACAATGGTACCAGGCCTAACCAGAGCTTTCTACCCTCCGCCAGATGTTCGTAACCATCGTGACAACAGATGAAGATGATGATCAATAATAAGGTCCGGTCTGTATTATATTATCACCATCACTACCATGAACATAATAATCACCACCACCTTTGCCGCCATCACTTAGATCCAGAATTTAGACCATATTCAGCCAACACAATGGGCAGATATCTTGTTGTGATGCTGGATCATGGGAGAGATAGTCCCGCCAAGATTTCACCCGCAGCGGAGATGTCTAAAAGGAATATTTCTTGGCAAGCACACAATGTGCCTGCTGGCAATGTGTACGAGTCCAAAAAATGATCAATGCAATGCATTGTTTTAATTAATTAATATAGAGCTTTATGAAGGCTGCCACATTTTTGGGGCATTACGAACAGGGCATCAGTGTTCCAAGGAGGCATATTTTTAAAGCAACAACCAAAAAAAACGCTTGAAGAGGAAGCTGCGAGGTTTTCCTGCACCGTTGTTTCAACGCGCATGAGCCACGCTAAGCTACGCCAGTGCCATGGCAGATAACCGCCACGCTCTCCCTACGTTTGTTTTCAAAGCTGAGCATATTCGCACACGTAATAACAACAAAAACACGCATTCGTCAACAACACCATAGCCTGAAAAAGAAAAAGGGCTATGACGGGCGATGTTTGGGGCGTTTGCCCTTCTTCACAGCACACATAGCGGACCAGAGAGGTGGAGTGCATAATAGTTGGAGACATCACTTCATACGACATGTTTTGGGTTGTATATATCGCCTATACACTTGATTTTAAATGTTGACGGCCACAGTGTTATTGACAAATGTGTTGAGTTGTTTGCTATGTGTGCTTTGGGCGCCACTGCCAATGCACTATTACCAAACAATCTGTTATATTTGCGCACGTGCAGTTTGATGGCTAAAGCCAATACACTATCAGGGCCAAAATAAAAGTGAACTGTGCATTGTATGAGCTAAAACTATAATTTTAAGTGTTTTCATTTTTTGCTAGACGTTATATACATATTCTCTCCCGGGCTACACGGCATTAATTAAGTACATTAATTAACGAGCCAAGACTTTTTTTATTTTTAACCTTGGTCATCACGAGTGAGCTCACTCAAGCAGCATTTGCATTACACGTGGCCTCCGTGTTTAAAGGACAGGCATATTGTGACTGGCAACTGACAGAGACCAGGGAATTACCCCGTAGAGCCCTGAGACAAAGACATTCTCTATTCCTTCTACCAACGTCTGTACATAAATCAACCACTTAGGCACAACTTGATAATCTTCTCAGTCAGTCGGTATGTTTCCCCCAGATAAATTAACTTAGAAATGATTAAAATGCATAGTTTCTCGACATGACACTTACACGTATTGTTCGCGATAATGTAAAATATTTCCCATTATTTTCATTTATTATTACTCATGCGGTATATCCTTCAAGTTGAGAGTAATTTTTGTATCTCACTTTCCTTTTTGTTTTAATTCCCCGAACGTTTTTCTACATCTGCATTGGCATTGGTGCACGACAACAAATAACACAAACTACAACACATTCCTCCATAACACTGCGCAAAGGACACAAAATAACGTACAATAAGTGATATTTCTAACAATTGCGATTGCCCTTCCTCATAGCAAATATAAAAACATTTTTACCAATCGACTTGACTTTTTTTTATACAAATAAACCATAATTTCCTTTCGAAAAAAAACATCCATTAGTGACATAAGCACACGAGTGCCATTTATCCCACGATGGGCCACAGCACTGGCTGCAATGGGGAATTCGTGAGGGTTAGGTGACGATTGCGAATTCCCCAAATCACAAGTGCAAAGTGAAATGTTGCAGCACTCAAATTAGCGCTCCTATTAAGTCATTTTCACAAGACAAAAAGCACCAGTGTGCTACTAAACACACTCGCATACACGGGGAAAATGACCTCACGATGCCGTTGTTTTGGGGAATTGTCTATATCGAGCTGTGATTGCAACAGTTAGCGGTGGGTTTGCGAATCCACTGAACGTTATAATTGTGGTCAAGAAGCGTTTTACAGCTGGTACGATCACTGGTATGCCTCTGGGCATTACAGTCTCTGACACTGGTAAGCAGATGGAAATGTAATTCTCGACAGAGGCATTAAGCTCACAGCTTTCACCAGATTACCCCGGCTCTTTTACACCTCATCAATCCCATTTCTAACGTCTGTTGGAATTCTATTGGGAATTTGTCTAGGAATTCCACCGCAAAACTCTCACACATCGAGGACAATATAAACGCATCCTCAATTCTGGAAACCGGAAACGAAAATGTGTTGTGTCTCCTCACCGAGTGGCTCTCTCTCAAACGTCATTGGGCATCTATAGAGAGTTTGCTTGTTTGTAGGAATTAATGTTCACATTTTTAATGGATTTTGTTTTGCTGTCATTGGTTGATCTGATAACTGAAGGGCACGCAATACGAGTTAAAATAAACAAGACAGGATTGACGTGGCATAAAAGGGAGATCTTCATCCAGCAGTGTATATACCATAACTGATGATGATGTGGTATTTATATATGAATATAAACACGTTGGGAGGATCAGCGGTGCCGTGGTTAGTGCACTAAGCGATCAATTCAGACATCAAAGTTAAATTACTAACCAGAGAGAACATCAGTGCTCTTTAATATCTGAAATCTTTTGTTGGTTTCGTCTTAACCTTTGCCAACCCAGCACAGTTGAGTATGGTCAGGTGACCCTCAAAACCAACAAGGCGAGGAGAGGCCTTCATTCAGCAGTAGATTGTTCAAGGGCTTGAATTTCTGACTTATTATTTAAACATGATGATAATACCGACAAACGTTGCTTTCTCAAAGAAATGTTCCATTATTGATTACCCATGAAAAAAAATCAGTCATGATTGCAAATTCACGTCAGAATCAACGAAAAAGAAAATGAACGCGCGTTTAAAACACATCTTGTGTGCATGAACGTGTGTGTCAGCGCACTTGCGCTACGACCTTAGTGTCCTGGATTTGATTTGCAGCCATGGTAAACATCAACGGCGAGTGACTTTTGATGATGTCCTGGGCTTCCCTTAGGTTAACTCAGCCCTACATAAATACCTGCTGCGGTGTGTAAACACCAGCATGTGGTTTAAAAGCAAGCCACGCGCTCCCCGTGCAGGTGAACGCAACGCACATGCGCTCGTGGACACACATATTTTGCTTGGGCGCACTCGTACACGTGTGCGTGTGCACTCCAACACATGGGGGGGGTGGTGGTATGTACATGCCTGGGAAAGCTCGCTCACCCGCGCATGATGGGCCATACACATGGCACACCTGCAGATACTTGCCGCGCGCATAGAGGGAAGCACCCAAAGGGACCCACAGATATAGGAAACACACGCACAGTGATGCACACACAGAAAACAATGATCCCTCCCCCCCCCCCCCCTTGAACCTTGCAGACTTTATTATGAGCGAGAACTCACCGCGGCCAGCTTTGCACAAAAGAGAGCGTTTCGGCCCACACCACATTGTCGGTTGACTATTTACCTTCGTTGATATAGTACGTCCTGTACCAGATACTCACTTTGGGCCGAGTAAACCTAGTTGTGGCCCGGGACAGATGTATATGGTGGGGAATTGAACCATATTTGGTGGGATTGTAGCGCTGCACAGTGCTCGGACATCTGCACCACAGTTCCCAACATACACTCAGACAAACCGACGCACACAGAACCTTGTTTAGCCATTTGTCAAGCCAAGTGTTCACAGTGCTTTGTGAGCGCCCTATTAAGGTCAGCACAGCTACACAAAGCTCGTATAGCCAGCATCACACCACGCCACCACTGCCTTTGTCTCCCATCACTTATACTGATATACTGCCGTAGATAATCATTATTTTGGCTGAAGTCACCTAAAGGAAACCTAAGCCTATTTTGAATACCGATTTCCCATGGCCAGAAATTATATTGGGTGGCTTAGATCAGAGAGCAATAAATGTGCATTTTCGCTAACGTTCCTCTGATTGGGTGTTGGCTGTAATAGGTGATCGCTAACGGCACATGGGCATACACATGGACAAAAAAACAAGTATGCACTTGGATTGTGGAACGTTGCCATGTCTCTTCAAAGGTACTCGGTGATGGAGTGGGCCATCGAACAGGTTCCATGTGGAAATGTTTAAGAAGAGTACCTCGCGTTAATAAAACGTTAATGTTAAGAGCCCATTATAGGTCGAACTTGTGTGTGCAGTTAACAATTGATTGGCATGTCAACTAGATAGTTTTTTTTAATGTATGTGCTTATTAATTATGTGTAACTCCATGGAATTCTTTCTGGGTACAATTATTTTCCAGGCACAAATATAACATGTGGCAATTACTGTTTACTTATATACTCACAAATGTACGTTTTTTCTCTGAAACATATTTCCTTTAAATATATCAATATACAAATAATCTTGTAGACTGCTTCGCCTTGTTGTTTGCAAGAACAATGAGGGCTTGTTGTGTGGCCAGCATCAAAGCGCACTGGTTTGTTTTTGTTATTCACCTGAGTACTCGTGTTGTCCTCACCGTACCGAGTACTCATTGTTTTCCGAGTCAACCTAGGGCAAGGCCCAAGCGAGGTTCAGTTGCGTTGGGCACCGTGGCCAAAGAACGGGATCCTATAAAACGAGGTTCGTGAACTCAAATGCACGAGCAATTATATTGATACACACTCCAATAAACACAAGGCCGCATGGGTAAGTCGTAGCCGGTTGTCCTTGTCGGGTACGTGTTTAAATAACGAATGCCGCGAAGAACGGTAACTTAATATTTCGTTTCAAATGTATCGCCTGTCATACAACTGACGCATTTGCAAGTGTCCCGCACATGTCTGCCCGACTCTAATTATACGGTTTTTTTTCTCTCTCCCTCCCTCTTTTTTTCCTTTACTTCCTACAGCTCACAACGCAACAAGAATGTGCGCAGCAAGGAAGGTTTTGGAGAACGATCAACCTGGAAGCAATTATTGGGCCTGAAAAAAACACAAAGCGCAATTATTTAACAAGGCCGCAATCAAAACCTTTCACCCAGCATGTGTCATCCGAGTAAACTTTGGGTTGCTGTTGAGAGCATTTAAGAACGTCAACTGTGACTGCAATTTAACTTCTTCTTTTTTAAAGCCCTATTCTTCTTCCCTGTAGGCTTTCATTTGTCATTCACAATCAGAGTTTGTGGTGTAAAGTTTTGGCAACCCTTAGCTCTGGGTCATATTTTGCTGGGAGGCACACTAAGGTAAATACATTCACACCACTTTAAGCTCAAAATGGGGACCTTATCCTCATCTTTCAGTGTGTGCGTACACAGATTTGAACGTGCACGTGCTGAGTATTTTCTGAACATTCTCAGCGCTTATTTCCTATCTATTTTCAGGGGATGTCAACCGTGGTTGTCCTGCACCTAGATTCGACTGTCATAGGAATGTGGAATTTCCAACACAGGCACATGACTATAAAAACACGAGTTGAGCGTCTAAATGCTAACATGCGCAGAAAAATAACTTATATATAATTAAGCTGCTATTAATTATGCAAGATCACTGGAGCAGCATATATTCTGAATGTATGCTGTTTATATGTATGCACATGTACATATGACGATATGGAAATATATTTAAAATACATCGTCAATGTCTTCGTGGGGTAAATATGTGCATATGTCTTAACAAAGATATTAAAACGATTGTAAAACAAATATGTAACATCCACATTTACCTCCCAGAAAGCACAGCATTGTATATTACGCTCATTGTAAAATAAGATGGACAGACGCAATATCTGATGACCGAACCTGTGTTCATTTTTTCAGGATCTACGTTGAGAAACGTAAAACTTGGTGTAGTTGGAATCTGAGTGTAATTCACCGTTCCCACCTTTGTAAATTGCTGATGCCTGACATGAGGAATGTGTAAAAGCTATGTTGTATTCCTTACGCATGCTCCTCCAGAACTTTGGGGTCAGGCCTTCGGCGTTTAAAGTTGTCGCTGCGCCATTGTTTGTGGCAACTCCTAACCGCGCAGCCTTCACGATGATGGGACAATTGAACTCGGCTGAAGACGAGAGATGCATTATTGCATCCACCCGCTACTCGGCCCGTGGCATTTCGAGCACCACGCTCACTCGTCGTGGTTCAAATGTATGCACTGATGAAGCAATCGAACCATCCGGCAGCGTGGCGCTGTGGTTTGAGTGTTCAACTCGCAGTTGGAAGCATGGCGTGTTCAATTCCTGGTCAGCGGTGAACTCGGACCATTGCCACTTGAAGTGTACTAAAATGTTGTCCTATCTTGGGGGGACATAAACGGTGAGTTGGGATGCTACTATGAGAATGTCGCTTTTCCATCAGACGTTAAGGACCAACATAAGAAATGAGGATTACACCATTGCTCATTTGAGCACGGATGCACTTGACTTTTTGACAAGTGTATTTGTTTGACAAATGCATTGATAGGTTGTTGACACTTAAGCACTCACACATGACTGTGATAATACTGGCGAGAGCTTCCCAACGCTATCAGGGAAACATATTTTTTTTAAAGGCGTGTGTTGTACGAATTTTGGCAAGCCGACAAAAAATGCATTAAAAAGCAGACCTTAATGTTTCTAAATCCATATATATAAGATTGGCCATTAAAAATACATAAATAAAATGTTCAGTCTTCAATTTAAACAGAACATGATCCTTTTTCCTATTTCTATACACAAACCAAGGCTACAGCCTAAACACGACTTGACATATTAGGTTGTACATCTTGAGGGGGGGAAATAACAATTACAAACAAACACAAATATTCTGTAAGTTTAAAAAATAACTTTGGATGTGTTGTTTCATAACATTCTCCACATGTTTTGGAGCTAATGCTTGTAAAAGTTTAGAATTATTAAATTGTAAAAGAGTGACCTTTCCTTAGTCACCACCACCTCTTACAATGCTGTTATGCTATAGGATCCAGATATAATTTGCAATTTATACTTTACCACGTTGCTCTGTGAGGTTATGGAAAAGGAAGCCGATGGACTTTTCAGATGTAACTTGCCACTGATGTTCACTGTGACTGCGAGTTGAAAGTTCTGTGCGCTAACCAGTGCGTCACCGCTTCATTCATGTATAGTATACGTTTACCTGTTTAAATCGATATGTCTACGTCACATTAACGAGATAGTCCATACACTATTTGCAAAGCAACATTTAAACATTGTTTTCATATGCTTCGCTCCACTAATATATATGCCTGCTGGCAAGAAAGCTCAACTCATTATGAGAAAACCGTAGATTTCTTAAGAAGTTTTAAACCGAAACATCAGTCTACTGAATATTATTTCTGTTCTAAATCACTATTAATGATTATGGTAGAGGTAACATTTTTCTGAAAGTAAACTCATATAATCTCATTATACATCTGAGGCTAATCATGATGAGTAGCACTTTGGAGGAAGTCAACTGTTGTTGTCCGATGGAGAAAACTGTCCCTGCCATAACAATACCTGCAGTTCCATGACTATAGCAGGGACAGTTTAAGGACAGGAATATCTTTACGTCATGAAGTAACAGATACATGTTGCCATATTTAATGTTTGACAATAATAACAAAATTCAGAACGTAAAATGTTAAACAGAAAGGGTTTTTCTGTGCGTTTACTTAATTAGCAGAGGCCATTTAGCTGTCTCGATTGCTTGCGTGTTCAAGCTTTCATGTGCTTACTATCATCTATCGGGGAGCTCTTGAGTATTCAACACTGTCGCGCAGTAATCAGGAGCACATTTTACTCTCCCCGAGATCAAAACTATTGATGGCTTTTGGTGAATACTTCATTGCCCACAGTAGGTTCCCGTTCACAGGGCCAGTGTTTTAGCCAGAGGTTCGAATGACATTGAACGCATTTGCATGTCTGGGAATTGCAACTCTCTACCGATTTTAACAACTTCACGAATAGAACGACTTGAGAAAACACAACGTTGCATATTAAAACACACACACACATATATGTATATAAATCTGCATTCTAATATCCGTACACTTTGATGTACAGTACAAACTTTGAAGGAAACCTAAATTTGTGAAAATTGTGATAAGCGCAAAACAAGTTTTATTTATTTAAATAAAGCAATACGAGAAAAATTCAACAAAACGAACACACACAGATAGTTACACTTCTGCTAAAAAGAAAGCCGTTTCTGGTGTGGAACAATCAGTTTCAAAGACAATGCATATATTATCAGCGTACGCTTTTTGTTCGCATTCTGACCACAAGCATTGTGGTTAATGCAGACACGATTCCTCGTAAAAAAAAGCTTTCAGTTTGCTGTTTCAACATCTTAACATCTGTTTTGTTGCCAAATACAAGGGAGCAAAAACTCTATTCTCATGAATCGTGTCGTCAAGATACGAACCCTTTGCTTCGCACAGAGTCGTCGTGTGCCGAGGCAATTGCGCCGGCGGGCGTCACAACAAGGAGGATCGTGCCGCATGTGAAAACGCCTTGCCCAGAACAGGCGCCTTCTTGCCAGTGGCTGCTGGCCAGCCTGAGAAGGAGGAAAAGAAGAAGAAAGCGCACGAGAAATAAAAACACATGTTCATGGAAGACGCAAACACCCGGCACCCTGGCCCACTATGCCCCCCAACCATCTAAGCAATCAACCCGGCTGCATCGGTCGGGGCAATAGCACTGCGCAGGTACCCTCCTGGCAGCAACAGCTGCAACAACGCTTCTAAGCTTTGGTTTTTTCGGTAAAGTCACGTAGGTATACAATGAAATAAATCAAGACGTTTCGTGCGCAACACAAGCGTCCGTCATCAGGTGGGAAAGCTTGTGTTGCGCCCGAAGCGTCGTAATTTATTTAATTTTACACCTACGTGACTTTACCGAAAGAACCAAAGAGTATGGATTCCTGCAGTCAGGAAAGCTTCAAATCAAGATTGAACGCTTCTCAGCATGCGCATTTTTTTTGTTCCGTTTTCTCCGCATATCCATCGTTCGCATCGTTGACGCTTGGCTTAGTGTTTCATCTGTTCGAGGCGCACAGGACCGATCCTCTTCCAAGATGCCTGGCCAAATTCCTTCCTGAAGGGCTCTGGCTCGTGAAGGCCCCTCCACCAGCAGTGGTGTGAGCACGCAATTGCAGGGCTGCACCTTCACCCCTGTGTACTTAGTGATAGGATTTTACCCTTTCAACTGGTACAAAAACTGACACCTTTATACAAGGCATCATGTTTGCAATAACCACAACACAAGCAGTCAAAATGCAAACAAAAAGAAACAACTCTGATGATGATATTGATATGCACTGTCCTTGAAGTTGATTGGTCCACACCCGAGACAGCTTTTCTTAGAGCCTAGTCTCCATTGGTGTTGGACCAGATGACACCAAAGGGCGTACTGTGTACTTATTTTTTTTTACTGTACCAGTAGAGCGATCATTATTAACACGAATGCTGCATTCGACACTGGTAGTCATCAAATAAAAAGGAGACGCCGCAGCGTTACACGCCGCTACTCCCCATGTGGCTATCTGGCTTGACAACCTGAATGTAACATTTCAGCTGTTGCTCTGCATCAGCCTATGCGAAAGAAAGAAGAGAAGAAGTCTCGATTTAAAGCTTTCGTGACTGCAGGGATTCATCTTCTTGGTTCTTTCGGTAAAGTCACGTAGAAGGGAAATAATAATATAATAAAAATAAAACATAATAAACTACAATTCTCACGACGTTTTGGCCACAACGCAAGCAGCCGTCCTCAGGTGAAGAACAGGTCTGTCGGACCTGTTCTTCACCTGAAGGCACTGTTTACAATACGTTTTGATAACCACACTTCTTTTATCGTCTGTTATCACAAACACGAATAATAACCCGTGTAGCGCTGCTTTCATCACTGGCCACAGCTTTACGCATTGCAGTTTTACTTTCAGCAACAAATGCAGAAAGGCAAATAACCAGGGTACACAACCGACACAAACGTACACAACAGATGCAGCTCCCAGCTATGATCTAGGAAACAACAGCGAAGCGAGGGAGAGGAAGGGGGATAAAGGGACCTATATAAAGGAGAAAGGAAAATGAAAGGCAGAGGGTGACTCGTGGAAAATACAAGACGGGGTAAAAAGGTCAGGTCAAGAACGAATCACCAAAAGGGGAAAGAGATCATCCTTTAAAGCATTGGCGATCCCTGCGACAGAGCCCCAGAATGTTCACACGTGGACATCTCGCGCGTTCGATTCAGGCAGTGTTCGCAAAAGGTGCAGTTTACGAATCTTCCATTGTCTCAGCTGGAAGGCTATTTGTGAACTGGGGACAATTCTCAAAAGAAATCCGCGTGGGGCTGTAGCCGATGGGGGCGGCGTATGCCCAAGCAAGCACGTGCAGATGGAATGGACTGGCCACTGTTTTAAAAGCACATGTGTGGACGATGCCTTGGGCATGAGGGTCAAGTTGCAGGAGTCGTGGACGTGTTCCAGGCAGCAGTCTGCACAAACAGTGCTGGGAGTGCTTGGGACAACGTTACTCCGGCGTACAATTCCTCCCGACGCGGGCATTTTCTCTTGGCCATCGCCAAGCCAACGCTGGTGGAATTTGGGGAACAGTGGCATCATAAAATTGAGCAAAAGATTCAGCCCCCAGGCAAACGCCGTTGTTGCGTTCGTATCTTAACTTTAATCGGGTACGAGTGTGCCGCGTGAATTCGACAGCAACCGAATCTAAAGTCGCGCCCCTTCTACCCGGTATTTGTCGACTTGGAAAGGCAAACGACGAATTAGGGGTGGCAATGTAAAGGGGATGGTAAAAGTTCCCAGTAGGTGCAGCTTTAACGCAGATTGTGAATGCATAGTCGCAATCTGTTGGAGGCGCAATCCTTTCGAAGGGAACTCATGCCACGAGGAGGCCTAGCTTTTTATATTCTTAGGTTTTTTCGGTAAAGTCACGTAGGGAAAACATCAAAATTAATGAAAATAAAATAAAATAAAAACAAAAATCACGACGTTTCGGAGGCAACACAAGTCTCCGTCATCAGGTGGGACCGTCACAGCTTTGCTTAGCGCCTCGAAGTCGGCATACGTGGTGGTTACGGCGATACTTTTGGGAGGGAGGTTGTTCTTAAGTTATATTTTTCGACAGACATTTGCTCCACTTTTCCAGCTGATGAATCCACGCACGGGCTCCCCTGTGAGTGCACACTTGCGCAATGGAATCAGAGAGAAGTTATGCTGCTAATGCTTTGCTCAGTGGAATTCTTTGCAGGTGTGCTCATTTCCACAAATCATAAAGCTGACATTTCCAAATGACGTGTGTACGTGTGTGTTTTTAGTATAAGTTACATCCGCTCTGTCACCAGCTGGAGGAAACTGTTTTTATTTTTGGGGCTCACATAAATGATATAAAAGAGCAACTTTAAGCATGGTCAATTCATCAAATCGCAATCATCATCATTATCAGCCATGGTGGATCTACTACTGGGATAATGGCCTCCCCCAAGCCAACACGACCTCGCACAATGCTAAAATTTAATAATCCACCAAGCACCTGCACATGAACTGATTTAATTGCTAAATCTCATCGATGGACGTGCTCTCAGATGAGTCCTTCCATCCCTTGGCTGCTGCTCAAATATTGTTCTTCACCATCGGTTTTCATCCCTTCTGGCAAACGTGTCCTGCGCAACGGTTTGAATTTAGCTGAATGGATGTCACATGTTAAAATTCCTCTCTTCAAAGTCAGACGATCAGCCTCAAGGTGAGCTGAAAAAAAGGGAGAAAAAAAATGTACATTATGGAAAAAATAATACCATGCGCATTGGGAGGTGTCTGAGCAGGGCAGCAAGGTTCAGAAAAGAGCATGAGGATGAGAGCGCCTCCATTGTGAATCTTCCATCGTGTCTAAACAACGCTACTAAGTCTGCAGAGACTCAAGAGGACCTGCAATCTCGACATACACGCAGAGCCCTCCCCATGCCACGACATTCTGCCAAAGGCATTCTCCTATGCGTGATGTGTGTGTGTGTACATCAGCTGATGTACTAGTATTAATAGGTGCTCGCTGATGGCTTAATAATAACAAATCATTGTGCAGGTGTAGTCCTCAATGTCTTGCTCATGCCACTGCTGGTGGAAGTGTTTCCATTTCAGGGAGCTTTCGACAGCCCCCTCGAGAGGGAAATGTACCCACTCTTTCACGCTGGCCAGACATCTTGAACGCCTTCCGATCGACTAACTGTGTGGAACTAATTGACGTTTCTGGGTGGATACAGATTCGGGGGGATTTATGAAACATGCCCCATTGTTTCAACGGTTGTTCCAGGAGATGGAGCTGGCGACCTCTGGATTGCGAGTCCAGTGCGCTCACCATTGCACCACGGTATCATCCCCTACACTAACAGCCAGATGGAACAAGCACGGCCATTCTGAAACGGTCCCAATACTTTGTGCAAATTTTGTGCGTTAAAAATAAAAAATGCAAAGTATTTTCAGCAACAAACTTTAACAGCACTGCTAATGTAATTCATGAAGCAAATGTAAGATGGTTGCATGCATGTTATGCATGTATGCGTGTGTACGTGTGCCTAGTGGGAGTGGTGGTGTAGCGGTTAGCACCCTGCGCTACGAACCCGACAACCCAATTTCGATTCCACCTCACGGCCAACATCAGTTTTCTCCTGGGTTGACTCAGCCTCAAATAAGTACCTGGTGCGGTGTCTAAACATCGCCACTCAGGGAGACAAAGGCGGTAGGGCGCGTTGCCTTCATAGGTGCTTGCTAGCAGCACTTCCCCCAACAGCCCCAACAATCTGTTCAGGCTATATGCGGGATCGTTGTCTGTGTCTATCTTCACTCTGCGTGTGCTTGTCCCAGAGGTGGGACAAAGTCATTGTTATGCAAGTCACAAGTAAGTCTCAAGTCTTTGCTCTCGAGTCCCGAGTCAAGTCGAGTCAAAGATGAGGCAAGTCCAAGTCGAGTCTGAAGTCATCAAAACCATGACTCGAGTCTGACTCGAGTCCAAGTCGCATGACTCGAGTCCACACCTCTGGCTTGTCCTCTGGGGCGTAGTTGTGTATTGGTTAGCACGCTGCCCAACGAACCCGGCGACCCGAGTTGAATTCCCGCTCTCGGCCCACACCGGTGACAATTATAATCTGTCTTCTTGGTTCTTTCGGTAAAGTCACGTAGAAGGGAAATAATAAAATACGGGGTGGGATTCCACAAAACTTTAAGATCCTTCAACAAACTCCGGGATAAGAAGGCTCAGCTAATCGAGTCTCTCACCTAAATGTGAGAATTATTTTATTATGTTTTATTTTTATTATTTTATTATTTCCCTTCTACGTGACTTTACCGAAAGAACCAAGAAGATGAATCCCTGCAGTCACGAAAGCTTTCAATCGAAATTATAATCTGAACCGGCCGTCAGGTCGGCTCAGTTTCGAATAAGTGCCCGGTGCGTTGCGTGAAACATCGCCACTCACGTGTTTTGCCATCCTTTGTAGGCGCTCGCAGAGAGCACTTGCCCCCAAAAGTCTACTAAGGCTACACGGTAATCTTTGTCTTGTCCTTTCAACTTGATTATCTTATCATCGGCTTATCAAAGAGTGGCCTGGTCATATGATGCAAACCAGCAAAGAGTCAATGGGCCTGAGTTGTCCTGCATTTGTGAAAGCAGAAACGACCAGATAGGAAGTGGAACACATGACTGGGGAAGCATTTGCGCAGTGACACACAATATAGAGATCGCTTGTGCAGATACATGTGCCCCCTGCTAGCCTGGAAGATGGACAGATATTGGACATCACACCAGCCCTCCGGATGAGGCCCTATTCAATGACATTTGCCCATTTAAGTGACACAGGAAAATTATTATTCGAAATAAAACGAAACAAAAACCGGTGTTAATTTGACAATCAAAAATCAACCACCTGCCTACAATTGTTAAAAAGTGGTAACATAAAATGAATGTATGAAAATAAATGAATGATAGGAATGAATAATAATAAAATGAATAATACGTGGAATAAATGTGTGTACGTTAATGTGATGTGACTAAAGATAATGTTTAGCAGAAGATGTTGTTATGGAAGGTTATTCATGAAGGTCATCATCATCGTCAGCCATGGTCACTCCGCTGCTGGATAGAGGCCTCCCCAAACTGCCGTCACCTCTCATGACCATGCGATGTGAGATCTAAAAATTAGAATTTAGATCTAAGGTGAGGTGGCTTGATGATGCGACCACAGTGAGAAGTCCTGGGTGACAAAAACAATCAATGAAATGTGTTTAAAAAAAATCAGAACTTTTAATAAACCACCAACGCAGATGAAAGCTCCCACGAGACTCATTTAAGCATGAGGACAAATCGAGTCAAGACTTTGACTCCCTAAATCATTGACTCCGTTCAAAAAGCACAAATTTTAACTCCCCCCCCACACCCCCTTCAATAAAATAATAATAATCGTCATCAAAATATATCTCCAATATTATTCGGTCATTTTTGCCTAAAGCCAAGGGTTAAAATTGGATACATCTGAGTCACTGGGCCGCCGGTGGGAAATAAGAATCAGTAATGACAGATGTTCCCAGCGCAGCCATCTCTCGGACGAACCTCCCTTTGTGTTGCTGAGCTCCCAGCCCCTTCCACAACATTAGATGCCACAGTGTCTTGTGGACAATAGGCGCCAGTGTCCCCGAGCTGGGAACATACTTGTGGGTGTTCTTGCATCCAAAGACAAGGCTGGTGTTGGCTTTCAGCCTGCCGGCTAGCTTTTTTTTGATGCGCGAAAACCGTTCCCGCCAACTGCCCCGTCATTTCAGAACAAATGGATGAGGCCGCAATTATGTTTATTATGACCAAAATAAAGCATTAGGGGTTTGTATGGCTGTGGGAACTAAAATAGGCGCCCACAGGATTCGGTTCTTTGCAATGTCTTATTAATGCCCTGCTGTTGTTGGTGTTGTGGCTGCTGCTATGGACATGCATTGCACGTAAGGGCGGAATTTATTGGATCGAGACTGCAGATACCGTTTGGCATTTTTGTCGTCGTTAAATTATGTAATCAGCATTGTTAATTTAAACTTTGCTGGCTTGCTCTGCGCGAGTTAGTGGGCATCGCGTGCATGGTGTCCGTCGGTGAAAGAGTGAGCTTCTGGACGTACGTGCACAAGGCTGGCCTGTGTGCGAGCGCTGCTACGATTTGACAACACCTGCACTCAATTTGATGATCTATCACGGGAGCCACTGCCATTCCCACTATTACCAATGAGCGCAATGGCAGATTTGTGCACGGATAAAGGCGAGTGGCTCGACTTAAAGGTTGGACTTTGCAGTGAAAGCAGCGGAAGAAGCGACCAGCGATCCGTTGTTCTCCGTTGATCTCTGCATCACGTTGCATGGGCGGTACAAATGACTTGATTCACCGATGATGTGGAGCAAATATTTAAAGTGTTATAATCCTTTATAACTTTAGGTCAGCCCTAAGGTATTTCCGTTATTTGTTCGCTTAGCACAGCCCTAAGGGATGAAAACGGCCAGCGGCCAGCAACAAAGAGCGCTATGAATGTTGTAATATTATAGATAAGAATTGATACGTATCTTGAATTGAGTCATGTGACTTGAACTTGGGAATAGGGACGATCAAACGGAATTTCAAAGTGGATCAGTGCGAGAGAATATGCAGAGAGAGAGAAAAGTGTTCTGACCTGCCAGTGTGGTGGGTGAGTGGATGGGTAGGTGAGTCAGTGGGTGAGTGTGAGTCAATGGGTGAGTGTGAGTCAATGGGTGCGTCTATGGGTGAGTGTGAGTCAGTGGGTGAGTGTGAGTCATTGGGTGAGCGTGAGTCAGTGGGTGAGTGTGAGTCAATGGGTGAGTGTGAGTCAATGGGTGAGTCGATGGGTGAGTGTGAGTCAGTGGGTGAGTGTGAGTCAGTGGGTGAGCGTGAGTCAGTGGGTGAGTGTGAGTCAATGGGTGAGTGTGAGTCAGTAGGTGAGTGGGAGTCAGTGGGTGGAGCGTGAGTCAGTGGGTGAGTGTGAGTCAATGGGTGAGTGTGAGTCAATGGGTGAGTGTGAGTCAATGGGTGAGTCGATGGGTGAGTGTGAGTCAGTGGGTGAGTGTGAGTCAGTGGGTGAGCGTGAGTCAGTGGGTGAGTGTGAGTCAATGGGTGAGTGTGAGTCAGTAGGTGAGTGGGAGTCAGTGGGTGGAGCGTGAGTCAGTGGGTGAGTGTGAGTCAATGGGTGAGTGTGAGTCAATGGGTGAGTGTGAGTCAATGGGTGAGTCGATGGGTGAGTGTGAGTCAGTGGGTGAGTGTGAGTCAGTGGGTGAGCGTGAGTCAGTGGGTGAGTGTGAGTCAATGGGTGAGTGTGAGTCAGTAGGTGAGTGGGAGTCAGTGGGTGGAGCGTGAGTCAGTGGGTGAGTGTAAGTCAATGGGTGAGTCGATGGGTGGGTGTGAGTCAATGGGTGAGTGTGAGTCAGTGGGTGAGTCAATGGGTGAGTGTGAGTCAGTGGGTGAGTGTGAGTCAATGGGTGCGTCTATGGGTGAGTGTGAGTCAATGGGTGAGTGTGAGTCAATGGGTGCGTCTATGGGTGAGTGTGAGTCAATGGGTGAGTGTGAGTCAGTGGGTGAGTCAATGGGTGAGTGTGAGTCAATGGGTGAGTGTGAGTCAATGGGTGCGTCTATGGGTGAGTGTGAGTCAGTGGGTGAGTGTGAGTCATTGGGTGAGCGTGAGTCAGTGGGTGAGTGTGAGTCAATGGGTGAGTGTGAGTCAATGGGTGAGTCGATGGGTGAGTGTGAGTCAGTGGGTGAGTGTGAGTCAGTGGGTGAGCGTGAGTCAGTGGGTGAGTGTGAGTCAATGGGTGAGTGTGAGTCAGTAGGTGAGTGGGAGTCAGTGGGTGGAGCGTGAGTCAGTGGGTGAGTGTGAGTCAATGGGTGAGTGTGAGTCAATGGGTGAGTGTGAGTCAATGGGTGAGTCGATGGGTGAGTGTGAGTCAGTGGGTGAGTGTGAGTCAGTGGGTGAGCGTGAGTCAGTGGGTGAGTGTGAGTCAATGGGTGAGTGTGAGTCAGTAGGTGAGTGGGAGTCAGTGGGTGAAGCGTGAGTCAGTGGGTGAGTGTAAGTCAATGGGTGAGTCGATGGGTGGGTGTGAGTCAATGGGTGAGTGTGAGTCAGTGGGTGAGTCAATGGGTGAGTGTGAGTCAGTGGGTGAGTGTGAGTCAATGGGTGAGTGTGAGTCAATGGGTGAGTGTGAGTCAATGGGTGAGTCAATGGGTTAGCGTGAGTCAGTGGGTGATTGTGAGTCAATGGGTGAGTGTGAGTCAATGGGTGAGTGTGAGTCAATGGGTGAGTGTGAGTCAGTGGGTGAGTGTGAGTCAATGGGTGAGTGTGAGTCAGTGGGTGAGTCAATGGGTGAGTGTGAGTCAGTGGGTGAGTGTGAGTCAATGGGTGAGTGTGAGTCAATGGGTGAGTGTGAGTCAATGGGTGAGTCAATGGGTTAGCGTGAGTCAGTGGGTGAGTGTGAGTCAATGGGTGAGTGTGAGTCAGTGGGTGAGTGTGAGTCAATGGGGGTATTGGTAGTGGTGAGCGCGCTGCGCTTCGAACCTGGCGTCCCGAGTTCAATTCCAGCTCACGGCCAACACCAGTAACAATTATCTGAACCAGTCCTGGGCCTCCCCTAGGTCGACTCAGCCTCAAATGAGTACCTGGTTGCAGTATGAAGTACTTGTGTGCATCTTCTGTTTGAAATGCATCATGACTAAAAAAAACATAATGAGTTGTTTAAAAAAAAGTGTCTCTTCCAAGACCGACAAAGCTGTACCAGCTTGGAAGAGGAGGCCAAATATATTCCACTAGAGGGAGCTCTCGAGAAAGCAGAGCTCCGCTCGGAAAGGCCCTTCCGGCCGTCAGTGGCGAGAGTCAGCAATTGCAGGGCTCCACCTTTACCTTTACGTAGAGAAATGTGTATTAGAACAAAGACGGTCACTGCATCGCGCGCTTTCAGATGCGCTACTGCGGCCGTCTGGCACGCTCTTCATTCCGATTGTCGAAAGTCACTGGAGCTATGCACTTTTAAATCAAGATTAAAAAGTAATTTCTTGAGAACTGCTTTTTGTGTTTAGGTTGTTGTACGGTGCGAGAGAAGTTCAACACACACATACATGCATAAGGCGTAAGAGCTCATCACGGCCAATGTTGTTGATGCCACCACACCTTACCATCACCCTCCTCCCTTCTGTTCCATCGCAGCGTCGTTGCAAAGTCGAAACTCGACCCCCAAGCCCTGCTCTCAGTCTACCTACATCTGGCTCAAGGTCTCCCTCCGTCTTGGTCTCTGACCTCTGGGTGCCACTCCAATGTCAGTTCCACCAACACGCCCTCCTCCGTACTGCACGCGGGTCCCACCAATCGTGACCTGATTACTTTCATAAAACGTTTTATTTGCCAGACTTCCAAGATGCCGACCCTAGCCTTCCATTAAAAGTATCCAATCATCCGCATGCATCTGTATTCAAATGCAGGTAACCCGTTGTGTATTACGGTGCCTAAGTGGAAATATGTTGCTTTAAAGTGTGAGCCACAATGCACTTCGTTGTGCATTGTGTCTAAGTGTGTCCGAAATTGTGTCATTCATTGTTTTTAAATACAATTAAACAGACAATTTAGCTCGGGAAATACCACCACATACGCTTAGTCGTCATAATAATCAGTCATGTTCTATCCACTGCTGAACGAAGGCCTTCGCTCGCTAATGCCATCACTCATCGACCTGCGATGCCACAATCCACGAAGCATCTCGCACTTCTGGACAGGAGCAGTCGTGAGCTTGAGTGTTCGAGGATTATATAAGGAAATTGTTGCCAACATTAAAAAAAGAAGGCTGTATGCATGTTGTATGCATGTTGAACTTCCTTCGCACTGTACGTATGTTGACATTCTATTGCACCGACCGTAGCAAACCGTGCTAATCGGAGGTGCGGGGGAAGGACAACAAACTAAACACGAAAAGCAGTTCTAAAGAAATTAGTTTTCAATTTAGAAAACGCGTTTTCAACTGAGAGTTAGCTGCCCAACTCATCATCATTATGATCAGCAATAGCCAATCCACTGCTGGATGAAGGCCTCCTCAATCTGTCGGCACGTCTCACAGACTTGTGATGCCAAAATGCAATGAGCGCCTGAATACAAACTGATTTGGTTGCTCCATCTCTTCAGTTAAAGTCCTCTCTGGACGCGTTCTAGTCCTTGGTTGCCATTGAATGACATATTCATGGCCATCACCCATCATCCCATGCCCACTCAACTTTCTTAAAAGTTTGGACGGTGTCTTTAACTCACGTTATGTTATCTAAACCTCTCCATGTACTTCCAAACAAACATCTCTCTCATTATCATTATTTAATAACGGATGATACATTCATGAGGACACCATGTTTTGGCATTTGCGTCGGCTTGAATCAATGTTGAAAACGGCGTGGTTCAAGCCCCCCCTACTCGATCAGTTATAACCCATTCACGTCTTAAGATGATCACTACTACATGGGCAATTACGCGGTGCACAGCGTTTGCTGCTGGGAAATGATTTAATTCAGCTGCAGAGAGAGAGAGAGCCAGACGGGCCACCTGTGAATCATGCTCGAGTCGACGCAGATTATACCCTGTGAGTGAGTACCACACCCACGCCACTGCCTCCCCTTAGTCTCAGAGAGACAACGTGACGAGGAAAATAAACTCGGCGTGTCTTATTTCATTAATGTACGATTCCTTGTTTGTTTTCCCCCTCTTGTTTAGTGTATTTTAACTTAAATATTGACTTTAAACTTTCGCGACTGCAGGACGTCATATTATTTGGTTCTTTCGGTAAAGTCACGTAGATAGAAAAATGTATATAATTAAAAAATAATAAATAAAATTAATACAAATATCACGGCGTTTCGATCGCAACACAAGCGGTCGTCATCAGGAAAAGGGGTTATTCTCTAAAGGCAAACTGTTCATGAAGGTTTGGAGATGGGCGTATCCCCAGTGTATCAGCAGCACTAACAACATGGGCGGGGCAGCAATGCCAATGCAGCAGCAATGCCAACGCAGCAGCAATGCCAACGCAGCAGCAATGCCAACGCAGCAGCAATGCCAACGCAGCAGCAATGCCAACGCAGCAGCAATGCCAACGCAGCAGCAATGCCAACGCAGCAGCAATGCCAACGCAGCAGCAATGCCAACGCAGCAGCAATGCCAACGCAGCAGCAATGCCAATGCAGCAGCAATGCCAATGCAGCAGCAATGCCAAAGCAGCAGCAATGCCAATGCAGCAGCAATGCCAATGCAGCAGCAATACCAATGCAGCAAAGGGCCACCAGGAAATCACCGCACCCCGCTAAACACACCACACTGCTGATGGTAGAGATTGATTGACAAGAAAACACAAATCAAGTCATGACCCAAAGTGGTTGATGACATCTTTCAAATGATTGCTGAGTCTATAACCTTCCTATCGGTTGAAATTGTGTCTGTATATATCGATGGCTTCATGAACAAATCTTTGTTGATAGCCAGTCGGATTGCAAATGAACATCGTCTTAGAGAAAGACGTTTCTTGTGAGCCAGACGCATTGAAATAATGATCAGCTACGACAGAAGTATTGGTCCTACCGTGTTTCAAATCAGCCTTGTGTTCATGAACACCGTCCGAGACATGTCGCTTAGTTTCCCCAATGTAACTGCTGCCGCAGATACAGCTCAGTTTGTAGACGCCGAGATATTGCATGTCAGGGATCTTGTCCTTCACAGATGGGATCAGGTCACGAATTTTATGCACTGTGTTAAATCGGACCTGAATCTTGTGTTTGTTCATGATTTGGGAAATATTTTTGGTTACCCCTGCTATGTATGGCAGGGTGATGGTTTTGATTGGATCCTCAGATGGCTCCTTCCTCACAGTTGGGGTGATGGCTTTGCGGACTGTGTAGTCAGAATATCCATTGGCCTTGAGAACCTGGTGTACGTGTTTGAGTTCACTGGTCAGGTGCTCATGATCAGAGATACATTGAGCTCTGGTGTAGCGTTTTGATGCGGGAATTCTTCCAGGATGGATAGTGGTGGGAATCAGGTTTTACGTAAGCGTCAGTATGGATTACTTTCCTGTAGACAGAATGGCTCATTGAGCCATCTGCTCTCTTTTGATTAGGACATCCAAGAAAGGTAGCATGCCATCCTTTTCTACCTCCATGGTGAATTTGATGGCTGGGTGTATGGAATTGATGTGGTTGAGGAATTGGTTTAGAGCCGGTCAACCATGTGGCAAGATGACAAATGTGTCATCCACGTATTTCTTCCACAGGGACGGGCGTAGAGTGGATGCCTGGATGGCGTCCGTCTCAAAATTTCCATGAAAATATTGGCTACAAGCGGAGATAAGTGAGACCCCATTGGGGTGCTTTCAGTTTGTTTGGAGAATGTTCCATTCCAGGTGAAGTATGTTTTGGTGAGGCAGTGTCTCACCAGGGACGGTACATCAGCATCCAACCGTGCTAATTGGATGTGTGGGAGAAAAACAACAAACTAAACAAAAAAGCAGTTCGAAAGAGGTTGTGGGTTCAATCCTGATCCCGACACCTGCATATTTGGAGTTTGCATGTTCTCCCCGTGGTCGGGTGGATTTTTCTCCGTCTCCTCCAGTTTGTCCCTTCACATTAAACAATCAGCGTGCGTTGAGAGCATTTAGCTGCTCTAAATTTCTGCATGGCAAACCACTTCGCTGAGCTCTCATTTGCGGCCTGGTCACTTCTGAAAAAGAGCTATACAGCTCGGTGTGAATTACCTGGTAAAATAAAAAAAAAATAGTTCAATAGTTTCAAACCACCACCGCGGAATCTCTCAGCTCGCCTGCGGGGAGCATGCGTCTCCATACTGTGGAACTCACGGCCGCGAGCTAAAGTGACGAGACTGCGAGTAGCGGGAGGGCTCTCACCGTGAGGGTCAGGAGAGCCACGGGGCAAATCTGGCTGTGGCTTGAAGCCATCTTCACGCAGGTTTTGGCCGCTGCCGAGAGCGAATCTCAGTGACGAGCAGTGGGAGACGAGGGGGGGGGGTCTCGACCAGGGGCCCCAGAACGCGAGGTTGCGTCCGCAGCGCAGAGCGGGACAATGCCTCCTCGCTCGTATGCCGAAGGAATCCGTGGACAGCTGATGATTCGAACGCTGTTACTGACCACGTGGGGGGGGGGGGGCTCTGTGCCCCCCACAAACTGTCATCCATTCATCTGAATGAGTTGGCGCGATGAACACGATATGATCGAAGGGCTTCCACATCATGGGCGATTGGTCGTAGCGAAGTAAAGTGCGATTAAAATTCAGCAAACGTGAAACACTTTAAAACCACAAGAGGAATGTTGTCACTGGAATTACTGAAGCATGACTATCACTGGAATAATGGAGTGCCCATTTTGAGCTGCTGCCTGTATGTGTAACCGCACACAAACATGAATGTATTTGACATCAATCTCTCCCTCACACACATTTTTTTATAGACAGTATGTACATATCATTTTCAACATTACCCTCCCCATGGTGAAATGGAAAATATCTGGGATGTTCATGTCATTTGAGGGCCCTGTATCAGTGATAAACATTATTTACTCCGAAGTCCAGTTGTGTCATAATAAAAGCCACTACTCTGGATTTGTGCAAAGTGCTTTGGTATACAGGAGGTCGTGGGTTTGATCCAGACCTTGACGCCTAATATTTGGAGTGTGCATGTCAATCTTATCGTGATTGCGTGGATTTTTCTCCAGGTCGTCCGGGGTTTAGCTCTACATTAGAATCAACATCACGCGTTTAGAGTATTTGGCTGCTATAAATGTCCACGTGATAAGTCACTTCGTTGAGCTATCATTGTGGCCAGGTTGCTTCTGAAACAGAGCTATAAAGATTAGTGGACCTTACCTGGTAAAACAAAAAAATAGTTTAATAGTTTAAAGTTCCACTTTCAAAACCTTTCAACTGTGAGTCCAGTCCTTTGCCACAGTATCACCGATTCAGATATTAATAATCTATAACATAAAAATATATACGATTTGAGTGTGCATAAAATGTATGGGTCTATGATTGAGGCATCATTCCATTATCAGAGCATTTCGTTTACGTGTAAACAATTAATGAACAAGTCTGTCACATTTTCTCCAACTGGCCCTTCATAATAATAGGGGTTTTCCCCTTTTTCTGACAACAAAACTGAAACCTTTTTACAAGGATGAATGTCTACATGAACCACAATACTTGCAGTCAAAATGCAAACAAAAAACACACTTTGATAAGAAATGCATTGTCGTTGAAACTGATTGGTCCACACCATGAACTTATTTGTTGAAGATGAACGCTGGAAACTGAACAACAACAATTGGAGTTCACCGAAACGTTTCTCTGTCACCGGCCACGTGCGTACGAACAATCAGATTCTGGAAAAGACAACTCAATTGAAATCACCGTTGTGTCTGGACATTGCGGCCTAAGAAAGGAGCATTTGAACCTGGCGTCGACGCAGTTGTCAACGTTCACACAGACCGAGGACTAAATTAAAATATTCACGAATAATAAACCCAACAGCCACATTGGGATTGCATGAAAAAAAGTACAGACATGCTGATTACAAAGAGACGTCAGACAAAGTGACATGCATTCACCAACGTTCTTCACAGGGACATTAGAATGTTTCGTACAAACTGGATCGCCGAAACCAAAACATTCACGCAAATACGGAAAACATTAACCGTCTCGCATTCGCTGACGGCATAGCCATTACACCATCCAATGGGAATGGACTGCAGGAAATGTTAGAAGGGACTCAATTGACAAGAATGCAAAGTTGGACTCAAGATAAATATCAGCAAAAACTAAAATCATGCAAAACAAGTTCGCTAAATAATCAGAGATATCTGTCGGCTGGACACAACTGGAAAATCCAGTAGAGTGTGTGCACCCAGGACACTTATTGCAGGCAGACCGAGATTTAAAACGATAACACGAAAAAAGGTGGATAAGTGCATTTGGAAAGATGAACTTGATAATGCAAAAGCAACATACCAAGATGTCTGAAGAGGAACGTTGATAATCAGTGCGTACGGCCAGCTGTGACAGATAGATCGGAAACTTGGACACTGAAGTGGAGGATGGAATGAGAGGTGGAGATATAGAGGCTCGGGATTATACTGAGCGACAGGAAGACGGAACACATGGATTATTTGTATTTTATATTTAAATAAAGTACTTCACCTGGTTAATCCACCGAGAAGGAACATCCCGTTTGCAAGGGGTGTCCAGGGTGTCGATTGATGCGCGTCCAGCAAGTTAGAGAACGCACGCTGGTTAAGACGCGATTATCACTGTGAAGCAAAGTAAGTTGGGCCTGGGTAGGCCACGTCGCCCGCAGGTTCTTCTTTTGTCGTACGGCTGACGAAGACGCAGAGCAGCGACTACGATTTCACATTCAGGTGGTCCAGCCAGATAACCGGGTCAGGAGCAGCGGAGTGCATCGCCGTGATGTCTCCTCTGTATTTGTTGATCGGGCATTACGTCGTTATACTCTGGATGGGGCTAGAAGGTTGATGGATGCGAATGACTAATCTAGTGGCAGACAAGAGAACGTCAGTTGTGAAGATGGGGTGCAGGTGCTGGGATCATAAAATATGATTGGCATCTTGGGGAAATATTCATCCAGCAGTGGAATGAAAAAAGGTCACGATGAAGAGAGATTAATATGTATTAATGTCATCCTTTGTTAATCTACTGCTGTTAATCTGTATTGTTAATCTACGGCTTCCCCATGTTATGCTGGTCATTGGGGCTTTTTCAACCATAGTTCTCCACATCAGTGTGGATTGGTAAAAGAGAGAGGCCCCCAGAACCGGTTTGGATATCACTCGCCGCTGATGTTAGCCATTGCTAGGATTCAAACTCAGGTCACCGAGTTTCGTAGCGTGGTGTGCTAACAACCACAGCGTCACTGCGGTTCCCATATTTGCACAAGTACAGCTCGATTATAGTCAAAGGTAAAGGAGCAATTGCCTACTCTTGCCACTAGAGGGATCTCGAAAGAACCCCTCTAGTGTTATGATCAACTCTTCTACCTCGGCCAGACATATATTGGGAGAGCTAAGAGTACCCACATTGTACCCCACCACACCACCGATTAGCACGGTTGGCTACGCACGGTGTGAAAGAAGTTCAACATGCATGCACGCGCTGACTTCTGATCAACGAATCGTGGTTGTACCCGTTTAAAACGCCGGTTGGTGAAACTTCCCTGATTTTTTTAACTGCCACTCCAGAAGATCGAATCGAACCGGCGACCTCTTCCCATTGCAAATCCAGTGTCCTATCAATTACACCGTGGCAGCATCGATACATATAAACAAATAACATTCTCCACTAATAGACCTTGATCAAGCACCCGGTTTTCTCATGCTGGAGCTCCGATTCTAGACTCAACATCTCCAAACAGCTGCATCACTTCTGTGAGCCTCTCCCTGCACGGCGCTGCCTTGGCATGAGTACAGTCGCAAGCGACGCATGCTGTCAGCGCGGGGGAATTGGAACAAAGGCACCGACGGACCTGATCTGGCCAGTCGCGCAAATCATGCATCTTGGGGCACAGCGCGATCCAAAGGGGCACAAAGTTGTCTCTGTCGCTGCCGTGCCCGCAGACCGCGGGTTGGCTCCGGGTTCACTTTACAAAACGTTCTAACAGGGGCCCGATGGTAAAATCACGAGCGCGCGATTTATGGGACAGAAGCTATGCGAAGAATAAGCAGGCCGCATCAGCGCATGCGGCACGGGCTCTCCAGCTGTAAGATTATCTGTCCGTCGAGTACTTCAAGAATGCGCTGAGAGCGGCTGTCATCGCCTCTTTGGACTCAGAGACACCCGCAGATTCCGCACGGCCGAACGCAGATAGAAGATATGCGCGCCAGGTATAGTTCTTGCACAACAAGGACATCATTTAAAGCGGCAGCATACGGAACGATTGCTTTGCTTGCGGTTGCGTGCTGCACGCGTTTTTCTTTTTTTTCGAGCGAACTTGGACAACGCTCGTCCAAATCTTATCACAATCCGTAGCGTGTTTATCGTTGTTTAAACATTGTTCTCTTATCGTGTTTTAATTTTAGCTTACAAGGAAAAGAAGCAACTTTTCACAATGGTCCACGCTATTTCGAAATGTGCCTTCAGAAACATTTTGTAGTAGAATGGTGAGCAGGCCAGTACGTTTTCTGCCAAAGCCACTGGCGTTTTATACTATTGGCAAACATGTATTTGCTTTCCATGCGGCAAGAAATATGCCACTTAAGTACTTATGTCGTGAGCAACATGAATACTGGATGATTTAATGGCAGCAACTTCACTCCAAAAATCCCCACGAAGTTACCATTTCCGCAGTTTTGGTTTTGCGTCTCTAGAAAGTGGCATGAAATCTACAGCAATTGGCTGTGTGCAATTAAGAGTGAGCTAATGGCAAAATTGATCCAACTAAAATTAAGCTACATGTCACGGTAAACTCTTAAGAAGCGGAAAGGCAAGTGAGGGGAGCGTATCCCGAGGATCTGGGAAGATGAAATGAGCTTACAGCAGTGAAACGACACGGTGTGGTCTCATTACACCAACTCATATTAATTGCTTTTCGATGAACCAGGCAGGGGCACACCGATATATCATTATACACATGATACAATGACTTATGTAATTCGTCTGTTTTGGCATTGTGAATAGAAAACCCAATTATATTATTCTCACATTCCAATAACCCCTGCCATTGGAATGTGGAATTTCCACCACTGACTCGATAGGCTGTAAACGGCACATAAACGCCGCCTCAATGCTCATTTGTACAACACATCACTTTTGACTATTTTTGAATGTTAAAATAGACTTTAAATGTATTCCATATGCACACATGTAAACACACCGTTTCATGTGGGATGCTTACGTAATATATTTACCCCATTATGAAGCCATTTTAACCTTGTGACATTTCACATATGGCTAAGCAAATTGGCCCTTCTGAAGCCTTATTTCCTTTAATGTGCAAGTCGACTTTAAAATATTTTTTATTGGATGCTTGTCAAAAATACTTTTTTTTTTCAATCCGCAAAACAATGAGAAGAGCTTTACAGAGTCTTAGCGTTCTTTTTGTTTTACGAAAAAAAAACTCCGCGATTGTTGATAAGCTCCTTGAAACAAAAAAGACAAAAACCCAATCAAAATCCACGTCACTCCACTGCTGGGATGGTCGTGTAGGTTATTGGTGAGGGCCTGGGGGGAAACCCACAAGGGCAGGTAACGTAACCTTAGAACAAATATTTTGTCAACATACTTACCGCCCCACAAATGGGCATCTCAAACGCATGATCTCTGCATGATCCGCCAACCCCAACCTCCAAGTCGCTGGACTACACACAGGCGCGACAATGTGTCCCCGCACCCACATCCTTTGAACCTAATCGCGAGTGCCTATTCGTCCGTTGAAATAGAAATGAAAAGAGATTGAATCAGTCACCGATTCCATAGGAATCAATGGCTTTCCTCCGCACAAGGCTGTATTATTATTGAGAGATCTTTCCAAACCTCGGGGATACAACGAAACAATGCGAATAATGGAATGGGGAGGGGGGGGGTCACAAGGAAGCATTCCACGGGACGAACCCCACCGCCGCTGTTTACAATCGTGCTCATCTGGCGAAGACAAGAAAATTCGTCCTCATTTTTCGTCACTTTTGTAAACGATACAAAAGGCGACCTGTTTCCTGGCGGGCGAGTGGGGCCGCGCCGCTGACGGACACGGCGCGTAACCGTCGCCGTCTCGTCTCCGCATTTCACCTTGCCGCCGCTGGAGGATTGTGGCTGGTGGAGGCGGGTTGGCGGCGGTCTTTGGTTTCCGCAGTATGATGACACTCGGCCGGCCGCGATTGTTGGAGCGTTATTCAAGCGCTCGTGAGCTCTCCAATTCCTCGAACCGCAATGGGCCGTGGTGGGGCACGCCTGCAATCCAGCGATTAAGCAGGTAAATATTGCTGGATGCGGTGCGCATAGAATTGGGAAACTCCCAAACACGCTGGGCTATGTAAGGCCGTCAGGTGGCACTGGAGAAAGCAGATTCGTGCACTCATCTGTGTTGGCCTTTGCGTGTTATTCCCACATTTGCGTGGATTTTCTCCGTGGATGCTGCGGAGAAAATAAGTCATCAGCCAAATGTCTCAATGCAGGACCATCTTTAAGACAGTCAAAGTTAAATCCTGCTCACATTAGCATTGAGGCATTGTTCATCTTCTGTTTACATCCCAGAGCGAGTGGTGGAAATTCTACATTTCTATAGCGGGGGTAAGTGACTCCATTTGACAAATGCTGTTGACTTCTCCACAAAGTAGATTTCTCCTAGAAAGTAAATGTATGAAACAAGGGACCTGCCAAAGAGCCAAATGTTGTATTCTTGTGAAAAAGGGTTTTGATGCTGTATGCATGTTGAACTTCTTTCGCGCCGTACGTAATCAACCGTGCTAATCGGAGGTACCCTTTGTGGTAATATAAATGTTTTTTATTTTATTTAGAAAGCTGCTGGTCAACATTAGTCAGTCAGTCTACATCCGAGACATACTGTGTTCACATGACAATGACCTTTGACCCAAAATGCTTTATCTTGATAATCCTATTTCTCACATTCCTTCACTTGTGTCCCTTACAATATGAGAAAAATCCAATAAGAAAACCTTTAGAAGCTAAATATAATTAAATCGAAAAAAACCTAGAATAAATTTGAAACACATGTGAGGAGAATATTAAATACATTCTTTCGGATCTTATTGGAATTGAATGTTTGTTTATATTCAATAAAATAGCACATATTTGAAATTTTGGAGGATTATTTAGTTACGAAGATTTAAAAGCCAAAATGTTTCTCTACTGAAGAGACAAGGTGTTGTAGGGTCATATCTGATTCTGGCCCTGAGCCAGTGGTGGAAACTACACGTTCCTATGGCAGGAGCTATTCTGAGCACAACATGTTTTTATGCGTGTCCTACTCTTGAACATTGCAAGTGTCCAGGCAAAACGGTGGCTGTTCTGTGGATAAACCGTCCCCCGTCATAGTAATGTGGAATTTACAATGAAGACAATGTCCACTGACTGCCCCGTAATCTACCGGGGAAGTAAGTGGACACGACTTTGACTGTGAGGTTAAATGTACGAGCGAGGAGGTTCAGATAAAGTATGTGACTTATTTGTTTGAAACAAATGGACGACAACTCTGTGTTCTGAATGTTAAATGAATGGGATGTTCTGTTAATTCCCGTAATCGGCACAAGCACACTTGAAGTGTAACCAACAGAAGCATGTGGATGTGTCCAACTAATCTCAAAGCGTCGGTGAAATTCACAACCGTGAGCAGATGGTGCACTCATTTAATTCCAGAGCTACATCAGAGGGATGATACAAACAAAATCTGAAATGCAAGTCAATCTTGTCCAAAAATATTAATATTATTGTAAATATTTCTTATGCGTATAGAGCAACTCTTCTAAGCCGTCTGGGGAGCGTGGAAGAGTAGGCCAAAGGCCCACGAGAGAGACCGTTTCACCAGCAGCAGTGTGAGCAGTACATTGCGGGGCTGCACTTTTATCTACTTTTGCCACATGTATGTGATGTTGTGCTGATGAACGTGAATATCAACATCACTGAATGAAGCGTTGCTCATTTGAACATGCAATATATATTGTGCATGTTGTTTATTGGACGCTACATGTATAGTTTGTATGTATAGCTATACTCGCCAAGATTGATTAGTACAGCTGTACGTATATTTTTGGATCTTTCAGTAAAGTCACGTAGAAGGGAAAAACAATAAAATAATGAAAATAAAACAAAATTTTCTTGCTGTGGATTTCACAACTGATGATGATTGCTTGTGTTGCATTCGAAACGTCGTGAGAATTTTATTGTTTTGATTTTATTATTTTATTGTTTTATTTTTTATTATTTTATTGTTTTTCCCTTCTACGTGACTTTACCGAAAGAACCAAGAATATGAATCCCTGCAGTCACGAAAGCTTTAAATCGAAAAGCTGTACGTATGTTGAACTTCTTTCACACCGCACATAGCCAACCGTGATATTCGGAGCTGGAAGGAGTGTTAACTGTCTTTTTTTCTATCTACCTTTGCAACGCATGGATGGATTAGTGCACTATGGTGTTAATACAAATTTACACGAGTGTTCACAATAACTGCCACTGCATTAGCTCCGTTATGATTGTGTCAATAAGCATCATCCCTGCAGGGTCTGTAAAACGACTACCACATGATGAGAATGCACTGATTGGTTGGAAGGTATATCAATTTGCCTATGGATGTACTTCTCTGTGCCATAATAATGTTCACTTTCCACCACTGACTCAAGTCAAAGTGATTTCGTACTCATATGAATAATTAGACAGTGCTCATCTCCTATTCTCAGCCCTGAGCCAGTGGAGGATATTCCACATTCCTCTGGCGGTGGCAAGTCTCTCCAAAGGAGAGTCATCTGTCGACTTCCCCACAAAGTAGAACCTATTTTATAAACCCTGGATAAATGATTGGCCGAATCAACCCCGAACCCATTTTTGAACTCGCAACCTTCCAACTGCAAGTCGCTCGCTTGACCACTGAACCTGCTTGCTTCAGACCACCGGTAAACATGTTCACCGCACGCTACATTCAAATCTGGAAAACCAGAAGCGTCCGGTGATCGTCGACTGCTTCAACGTCGTAACTTAACATAGAGCTAGCACGCACTTCGCACGAAGCAAAAGAGAAATAAAATCCAAACTGAATGTCGCTGATCTAGAGTGAAATGAAAGCGTGAAAAATCACAATAGCTCTGACCCCTTTCTGGAAATAAAACTGGTCGTGTTTAGATGTTCAAACACCAATTAAATACCTTTCGCAAGGCATCAAGTCTTCATTCACCTCAATTACGTGTGGTGAACATGCAAAGAAACCTGCTCTGATAACATGTGCATTGTATTTGAAACTGATTGGCCCACACCAGAGACAAGCCGTCTTTATGGCCCAGTCTCACCACTGTCAAGACCAGAGAGTGCCAAACGGCGGACAGCACAACGACAATTCACGAATCAGAGCATCGATAGCTTGCGATGAGCAGCTATATCATGGGATACCTTTTTTTTCCAGTATCAAAGCATTTGGTTGAAATTCATTCCCCCTGCTGCTGCTGCCCTCCTGCTTTGCGATGGGCTACGAAGACGAAACTGTGTCTTTGACGTCTGACTTTGTGACCTGTGAAACAAAAACCAATACGATGCCAGTTATTCTGAGCGTGGCACAATCCTGAATTAATGTTTTCCCTTTTTATTTTAGCAGGTAAAGGCCCACTCAGCTGTACAGCTCTTTTAATCAGAAACGACCTGGCCATCACAAATGATAGCTCAACGAAGCGACTTATCGTGTAGAAATGTACAGCTAAAGCGCATGTTTATTCTAAGTTTAGAGGGAAAAAATGGAGGACCCGGAGAAAAATCCACGCGACCACGGGGAAAGCATGCAAACTCCAAATATACAGGCGTCAGGGTCGGGATCGAACCCACAACCTCCTGCACACAAGGTGAGGGAGAGAACATCTTGCCACCGCGGTGCCACGAATGATATCCCTTGCAGTTCACGAGGCTCTGTGAGCAAACGAAGGCAGGCACAAGCCACATCTATGTTTGCTCATATCCCTTTTGCCGTTTGAATGATAACTTCATATATGGCTGTAAATGCATTTACTGACTGATTCAAATAATACCTTTATTTACTTACCATGGGATGCCTCAAGACTGTTTCATAGCATGGTCTTGCATTCGGATGGTTGGCCAAGTGCATGAATGCGTACAAGTCGGTAACACTTAAAGCTCGGCACAGATGGATTCAAGAATCCGTTAATGTATCGCAATCCTCTGTCCACCTTGCCGCCCATATAGATGTGTGTGCTTACATGTGTGCCAACTTACTTGTTCAGACAGTGGCAGCTTGGAAAGACCATCATCCAGCAGTGGATTTTCCATGGTCGATGATGATGAATCTTCACGAGGTTTTGTGGCGTGCCCTATTGGCTGGGATGTCAACAGTGAGTCTGAAGTTGATAGTCGTTGTCCCACAGTGAAACTTGGCTTTGACATGGAAATGCGAATTTTTTACCACTTGTTTCGTGCTTCCAATACGAAGGACAACACTTCTCATTTTAAGCCTGGTAGATGAATTTACTGTGATGTGATGCTTTGTGTCTGAAGCCATGCATCAATGTATAAACAAAGTAAATGGCTGTCTGAATGAATGAGTATTAACATGTGAATTTTTAGGTGGCCAAATCACTGAGGGGCAAGGACCACATACAGTAGTTCTGAGGATGCTGGATTTCCAAAAACGTCCCGCTCTGAGAATGAAAACTAAATATTTGACTACTATATGACAAATCTTTATTTATAAAACAGTTGTGTGTAGAAGTTTGTCCCCCAGTATGGCTTAAAAAGGTCACTTGAAATAACCTCACCTACTGTGGGTCATTTCGTAACTTGGGATTACGCACTCATCTGTGACCGTTCTGAACGAACACTTTATTGTTGTCATGGAATGACACTGGCAGCCAAAATGGAATGAAAATGGGATTTAAATAAATCAACACAATTACATTTGTGATGGTAAGCACAGTTTGTACACGAAGCCATCCAGATATACAAACACAGACATAATTTCAACCGTGATGATGGGTACAAACTGAGTAATCATTGGAAAGATGTTATTAACCATGCAAAAAAGATGTTACTACACATTTATGGACCATCTTATTTGACAGGTACTATTCTACTTCACCGAGTGTTAACATCCCCAGCGTTTAACAGTACTCTCCTTTTTTGTATTTGGGTTGTCACCAACACTGGGTTAAACAACATGCGCAGTGTCACTCGCTCTCTTCTAGCAGGTGCACCTTTAACATGTGCATATGTTGTTCTCTTTTAGCCCCGCCCCCCCCCCCCCCATTAATTGGCTACCACACTCAGATAAGCTCCTCCCTCCTCCCCCGCTTAACTTGTATTTAAGAACTTGTATCTTGGAATTTTTTGCCTCACTTGATACAGTAAATCTAGCTGTGACGGTCCCACCTGATGACCGAGACTTGTGTTGCCTCCGAAACGTCGTGATTTATTATTTTATTTTGTTTCTATTAATTTTATTTTTTACCTACGTGACTTTACCGACAAAAACCTAAGAGTATGAATCCTTGCAGTCACGAAAGCTTCAAATTTAGAATTAAGCACAGTGCACTTGTAATCCAGAGAATGTCAAATAGACTGCCTCTGTCCACCTGCACGTGTTGATGGGTACAGCACAGTAAGTCGATCGACAAGTTGGTTGTGATGGGGGGTAAAGTGTGGGTACTCCAAACCTTCCCAGACTTGTGGCCATCATAAGAGAAGATGCGAAACACGCTTGAGAAGGACTCTCCAGAGCTCCTTCTGGTGGAGCAATTGCAGGGATGGAACTTTGCCGTTAACACATATTATAAATATAAATAAATATAATCCATCTTGCCGTGCACTCCATTTGAATCGCAACAGAAGCCACGGTGTCTTCTCGCACCTGCGATTAGCATGGTTGGCCACATACGGTGCAAAATAAGTTCAACGTACATACATGCGTCACATCTTCAAGGTCTATGTCTTAAATCCAAAGGTCACATTTAAACTGTCAAATAAACATGGCCAGACCAGACTCCCACTTGTACATCAGTGCCCATATGGACTATGAAGAGTTGTGTGCACTGTCCCAATACCTGCGTTACCAGCGACGCGTCCTACACCACATCGCGCACTTTCAGATGCGCCTCTGCGGCCGCCTGCAACGCTCTTCCTTTCGATGATAGGAAGCCACTGGAGCTATGCACTTTTAAATCATCCAGATTGACAAACGCATTTCTTTCAAACTGCTCTTTGCGTTTAGTTTGTCGTCCTTCCCCCCGCACCTCCGATTAGCGCGGTTGACTCTGTACGCTGCGAAAGAAGTTCAACGTACGTGCGTACATCCTGCACACGAATACCTCTGGCAGCTAAAATTAACGAGGAAAAAAAATAGGCGATGGAAATAAGATAGTTTAAGTGGTCCTGGCCGGTATTGACCGTTTTAACCTAAAAAAAGTATTCGTGGAACACAAGCACAACTGGTCACATGTGCTGAGGCATTCTCACATTACAGACTCTCAATGCCTTACAGACAACCATGCATTGGGCAATCACTCACTGAATCACTTTGGAATTGCCCAGTGGATAGGTTTGCATGGGCAGGGATCTGGCAAATCTCGTTGGGATTATGGCTTGTGGCCAAAATGTCTGAGCATCTAAATGTTGGCTCTTTGACATACTTCCAGGTGGTTATGAAGTTGTTTTGATTGTTGTTGTAAAATGGCGGTGGAAGTCTGTATTCATGAACAGATCTACATCCAGCAAAAGCAAATGAAAACGAATGTTTCATTTTTGAGTCTATGCTTTTGAATACCCCATCGTAGACCATATAGCTGATGAAGGAAGTGCATAATTTAGTACACTAATATATCAATGTATGTATGTAATTGGGCAGTGGGTATGCATACACGCTAGTAAGCAGGCAGACATATTTGACCTGTAGGTAGGTAAGAGTCAGAGAGGTAGGTGTTATGTCAGGTGATTAAAGGTAAACGTTGCAGCCCTGCAGCTGCCAGCTGATGTCACTGTTTGTGAAAGGGCCTCCGCTATGAGGAGCTCCAGAGGGCATTCTTGGAAAGCTCTTCCACGCTGGCTGGATGTTTAGGAAGGGGTTGGTGGATCCACACTTTACCCCACCACACCCGAGTTGCAGATTTACTCACTGTTGTGTATCCATTTATACTGCTATTGGGTGGACAGAGGGGGTGGGGGTGGTTTAAGAAACAAATTGAACCGGCGACCTCTGGATTGCAAGTCCAGTGTGCTAACCATGACACCAAGAAGTGATGTCCCTCTTGGTATAAAGTAAACATCGCTATGTGAATAGACAGTGGCCGAAATGCAAATGTGGAAGTGCGAAACATATTCATCCAGCATCCCGTACTGAGTGCCGTTTCCCCTCTGCGGAAGCAACATAGCTTAGGATTATGAACCGTTCTGTGTAATGGCAGTATAATGTTTGGTGTTCTAAGAAGTGCCAGTGTGGCGTACCGTTGCCTCAAGGCACCTTTCGACCACTGTGTACAGGCATATATATGTATGATGTGGATACATTTATCTGCGTGCCACCATCGGTTACTTACAGGAGGAGCTCGTGTTACAAAATGTTGCAGCGCAGATGGACGCAGCCTTAAGGTCCTACCCTAGGTGACATGCTGCAGATACGGCACGCGTCGGCGCGGAAGGTTTCTGCGGCTCACCAAAGGCATGCCTGCCATTCCTGATGCTCCAGAACCAAGAGGCCCGGAGCTGACAGCGATGTGAGCCAGCATCACACAATGGCCAAGCCTGTGGCTGTGGCCACGCACGGGCAAAAGCGCATTCACACACGAATAGTCATGCCATTTCAAGTTTCAATGTTATTTCGATTGGGATAGTATGGTTTTGCAAGAGGGACCTGTGGCATTAGCCTGTTATACAGGAGGTCGTGGGTTCGATGCCGACCCTGACGCCTGTATGCTTGGAGCTTGCTTGTTCTCCCTGTGGTCGCGTGGATTTTTCTCCGGGTCCTCCGGTTTTTTCGCTAAACATTTAGAAGCATGCGTTTAGAGTATTAGACTGCTATACATTTACACATGATAAGTGACTTCGTTGAGCTATCATTTGTGGCCAGGTTGCATTAAAAAAAAGAGCTACTGTATATAGCTCAGTGGGCCTTACCTGGTAAAACAAAAAAAAAACGTTTATCATTTAATAGTTTACATATAATACCGATTGAGTAATTTGTGGGTAAAATTCGAACTTGGCAAATTTTACTCCCTTACTTCAGCATACGAAAGGTGTCAAGGGATCTTTAACGACCACCGTGAAGCGGACGGTGCGCAGTATTATTATAGTGATCACAACTCGCAGTATTAATCAGGACCGGCTACTGGATTCAAACCGTGAACCTTCTGCAACAAGCAACAATGCGCTGCTGCTAGGCCATGTGGACGCTGCCACGGTGAAATCATTTGCGCATCTTCCGGCGCGGACATTGAAACAATGGGCGCGCTGCTTAAATCGACCCGTCTCTGTCCACCCCGCACTATACATAGGTTATTTCGCTGTTAATAAATCGGCGTTTGGTGGGGTAAAGTCTGGATGCTCCCATCTCTTTCAAGATGTATGTATGTTGAACTATGTGTGATGAACTTATTTTGTACGGTACGTAGTCAACCGTGTCTGGTGAGTGTGGAAGAGTAGGCCAAAAATACCCTCTAGGCCATTCCGCCGGTAGTGCCATCACACGTCTGCATATACACACATAACCTTTAGAATGATATGGCAAGTGCTGTTAGAGAGCACCTATTAAGGTTGGTACAGCATGATATGGCCCGAACTAAACTCTTTGTGTCCCCAATGATGATGTTTACAAACCACAGTCAGTACGCAGCCTTGGAAAGATCCAGAATCAATTCAGATATTTTTCACACATGTCCATGAGTTGAAATTAAACTCACATTGATAATTGTTTTTACCCTTTCATCTGGCAACAAAACTGACACCTTTTTTTACAAGGAGTCATGTTTGCATTGACCACAATACCTGAGGTCGGAATGAAAAATAAAACACAACTCTGATAATGTATGCACTGTCCTTGAAATTGATTGTTCCACACCCGAGACAGCTTTTCTTAGAGCCTAGTCTCACATGGTGTTGGACCAGATTCCGACCGCAGGTATTGTGGTCAATGCAAACATGACTCCTTGTAAAAATAATGTGTCAGTTTTGTTGCCAGATAAAAGGGTAAAAAACCAATTATCATATTTTGCTACTGGCAAAGGAGGTTCCAATGGGGTAAACTCACATTGGCATATTCGTAGTGCCATGCGCTAACCACTAAACTACAGATCCAAAGAGAAAGATCACCCGTAAAGCCTAAACAGATTTTTGCGGCAAGTGCTGTTAGCGGGCACCTATGAATGCCTACACAGCACACAAGGGGGTGGGTGGCCACCACCATGCTTGGCTGCATTTGTCTCCCGAGTGGCAATGATTGCACACCACACCAGGTACTCATTATGAGGCTGAGTGTACCTCGGGGAGGCCCAGGACCGGTTCAAATAATTGTCACTGGTTTTGGACGTGAAACGGAATCTAACTCGGGGGGCCGGGTTCGTAGGGCAGTGTGCTAACCGCGATGCACCTATTCTCTATCTTCCGGCCCAAAGCCATGAACCGACGTTGCATATTTTTTTATCCTTTATATTAAGTTCACTTGGTTGCTTGCTTGCAGCGCTTACGACCGTGCAAATCTTTCGGTCGTTTTTTAACCCACTTCCCGTGATCCAATCGAGCTGAAATTTTGCACACAGACTCGTTGTGCGTGACAATTTTTTTTCGTTAAATTTTCCCCCCAAAATTTTACACTTTTTAGGAATTTTTTTTTATATTTAATTACCAATTGCTTAATGGTGGCAGGCAATCATCTGACCCATAGGTGGCAGCCATCTCAAGCCAGAGGACGAGAGGACTCTAGCCGCCCGTTTCAAAGACCAATGTGGGCTGGGTTGTGGCCCATTGAACACGCATATAAAAGATTTATAGTGAAAAACGTTGTTTTAACGGGTTAATTTTTAAACATTAACTCCTTAAAGCCTACAGCTAAATGGTAAAGCACTGCTCCAATTGTCTGCAATGGCCCAACTAATATGTGAAGCATTCGAAACACGTCATCATTCGCACTTACATCTCATTTATGTCAGAAATGTGTAATTTTCGTATGTTGCATTTTAGAGAAATTATATATGATATTGCACATTTACGTACAGATATTAAGTAGGGGTTATTTTTACAGGTGAGTCATTGCTGAGTGTGAAAGAAATTATTTTATTTCCTCGTGTTGACTCCAAAACTATACACACATAGTCTCCCTTAAGTCCACTCAGCCTAAAATGAGTATCAGATGATGCCTTCCCCTAAGGTTGACTCAACCTTGAACAACATCCCCATAGATGATGTCATCCAAGTTCAACTTAGCCTGAAAGCATTACCTGGCAAAGTCGTACAAAAGGCCCGCTTGGCTTGAAATGTGCACCTCTGAGAATTATAAACACGGCAGCGCTTTAATGACGAGTAGTCGTGTGTTATGTTAGCTGCTTACATTAAAATCTAGCAGACCACAAACAATGCCAACAATGGCACTCTGACGCAAATATAATAGGGGGCACCTGCAGTTAAAAGCATTTCACGGTCGTGGGGTGTTTAGGCCCATTTTGTAATAGCAATTAGAATTCCTGGAGTTGTGAGAGGAGAGCTAATGCATGAAGGATTATGCCCGAGGTGGAATGTAATTGGGACGTAATCACACCCAAACAAATACACGTTCAAGTGCGAACAAACAGACGGGGCCTGCATACAATACACCGGCTGTTTTGAAGGATAGGTCAAGGTAAGGGTGCAGCCATGCAGTTGCTTGCTTGCACCACTGTTGGCCGAAGGGGCCTGTGACTCGATGGATCTCGAGGGGAAATAACAGAGACAAAAACGTGGATTCCTGGTATTGAATTAGAAGTACGAGGCAGCAATTGCCAACACTTCACTTCCAAGCGACTAAAACCAAAGACATCATCCATCACGATCGGGGGAACTATTTACAGAGTATCCAACACACCCATCACAGAGCCTGCACACTTTGCCGACCTCAATCAGGCTCTCGCCTTGGCGGGATTCCAGGCACTCAGGACTTGACAGTGTTTCAGTGCAACGGCACCCAAGCCTGGGACACCGGTGTTGCAAAGCACGAGCAACTGAGCAGGGCATCGGCTGGGAAGACTCCGACAACCGTCTCGTGTGTCCTCCACCGTCCCCGCGTGAGAACACAACGAATGCCATCGAGTGGGCGTCCGAGCGACGCTAGTCGCCTCCCGGTCAGCATAGCAATGGCCCAAGTGGGGGACGTGGGGGGGGGAACGGCCCTCATCAGGGCCGAGTCAACGGCCCCCGTCGGCGACCATCACTGCCCATCGTGTCGCTCAACATCGGAGGGAGCGGCCGCGCAGAAGGAGGCTTCCTCGCCGAGCTGCCGAGATCGAGCGAAGCGACGTTGTTTGTCGCACCACGAGAAATTGAATATTTGTGCACGTGCAACCGCAAAGCTATCCCGGCTTACCCCTACATGTATGGGCGGTGATCACGAAGAGGCACAAATTATCGTGACAGATGTAAGGGAAGACGTTGTCCATTCAGGGGGCTCTCTCCTCGATAATTCCCGCTTATATTAACGAGTGATGCGTATGAATAATTATAATCAGACAATCGATGATTATTATAAGTAGACAATGAATACAATTTAAATAACATGTGGCTATCGGCAACACTGTCCATCTGGGAGTGAATGTTATCAACAAGCATGACTCTGGACCAGTTTTTTCACGCAATCCCATATCTGCATTTCCCATAAATATGCTAAATTCATCTTGATATGCAAATTCCTTTGTCAAGGCGCCCCTTCCCCCCTCCAACCCAGCTTAAATATACGCTGCCAAGCCTGTTGGTGCCCATTCAGACGCTGTCTTTCCGACAGACCTGTTCTTCACCTGAGGATGGCTGTTTGCGTTGTGGCCGAAACGGCGTGAGAATTATTTTATGATGTTTTATTTTTATTATTTTATTATTTCCCTTCTACGTGACTTTCCCGAAAAAACCAAGAAGATGAATTTCGCATCACCAAAATTTTCTTGTATTAAACCAATGATGCTGAAACAATTTCACTTCTAGAAGAAAGTGTTGCTAATGGAAACGTAATCTATTTCATATATTTTTCACGTGGACGGCCAGATATATGGAAGGCAACGTGTTGCGAACTCATTTATTGTATTTCTTATATCCTCCACAATGACGCTAATGATTTTGGCGTCATCTGGCCGAACACCGTATGAGACTAGGCTCTAAGGAAAGCTGTCTCTGGTGTGGACCAAGCAGTTTCAAGGAAAATGCATAAATTATCAGTGTTGTTTTTTTTTGCATTCTGACTGCAAGAATTGTGGTTAATGTCAACATGATTCCTTGCAAAAGGTTTCAGTTTTGTCGCCAGAAAAACGGGGAAAACCCATATTATTATATTTTGGTACTGGCAAAGGAGGCCTCATGATAAGAATAGGTTTTACCCTTTCGGTGAACATGCAAACGTGCTCTCACAATGCATGCATTCTTTGAAACCGATTGTCCTACACCAGAGACAGCCTTCTTTATGGCCCAGTGTCACCAGAGTTAGACCAGAGAATGCCAATAGGCGAACATAAAAGATCAAAAGCTATTATTATTATTATTATTTTTTTTTCTACGTTGAAAGTGGCAAATAGATACCATGATAAGGTTTATAAATGTACTTGCTCACTACGTGAACTACTAATGCCGATCCCATCCATTGCCACTGCCCCCCCCCCCCTGATCACGTACCACGTGCCGCATGTAACTCCGCTACCACCCCCCCCCCCCTGGCCGCTCGTCACTCCTCCCACTCAGCAGAAACTCGAGAGCAGCTCGGCGGAGTGAGGTTACGAGGAGGGGAGGGGCGGGGAGGGGCGGGGGGGGGGCGGGGGGGGCACGGTGCGGCAGAGATGTCGCGATAACCGAGCGGAGCGGCGTCCCTTTGGTGGGGGAGAGCTTCTGTTTGACAGTGAAGCAGAAGCTCTCGGCGCCACTCGACGCTCTCGCTCGTGCCGATGTCCCGAGTGGGCCACCGCCTTTTGAGCGAGCCGAGCAGATAAGACGAACGCAACTCCCCGTAATGTGTAGCGTCTGTCAACAGATGCATTCTCTAAGTGCGTGCAATTGTGAGCGATGGACGCGTTTGCTGGACCCGTCGACACACAGGAGTCCCATTATGAGAAAATGCCCTAATGATGAGTGCACCCCATCGTATCGCGTGAACGTAAGTGCACTGCACGCACAAATGCCCCATGTCTGCCTCCGCGTTTGGCGAAATGTGAACGACTGCGCGGACACAATCGGAGGATTGCGAGTTATAATTTCAGTCAGGTGGTTGACTCAGCAAATCAATCCCATAGGGTTCATACAATGAAAATGGAAAGTTGTTCACAGACTGGCCTCTGCCATAGGAATTCGTAATTTCCACCGTGGGTTAACTGGCGCATGAGTGGAGATGAGCGATGATCGGACGTTCACGTGAGCAAGGAGAAAATTTGACCGCAGACAAAACAAGGGGCATTTGGGACACATAAACAAAAAATTGTGTACGTTTAACATACAGGACATCCTTGCCCAACGTGACTTCATCGATTGCGTGTTTCGGCTCTACACGCTTTACCTAATGAGGTCTGCTGTCCGGAACTCGGGGTGATGCTTCGGCTCTAAGCAGGTTTGACGCTGCTACGATTCTCATCCCCGTGTGGACAAGCAATGTCCTGAGAGGACTGTGAATGAATCGACTGTGAGAACAATTTATTTACCATGCATGTATGTTGAACTTCTTTCATCACGTACGCAGCCAACTGTTCTAATTGGAGGTGTGTGTGTATGTTTTTGGTTTATTTTTTTGCGTGTGACAATGTGACACACTCCACGTGCGCGCAATGGCGCAATTAAAATGTTCACAGTTTGCCGCGTGCATCCAGCCCGTCCCGTCGTTGAAGTTGGTCATGCGGACGCCGAGATGGCGAATCCTTAATGTGCAAGTGACAGAGTTCGGGCGAGCGTTGGGCGTGAGTGCCTTGGTGCGGGAAGAATAATTAAGACGGGGGTTTTGTGTTTGGGTGAAAATTTTAAATAAAGAGTGTACACACACAGGAAATTGAGAGCGAGTGAGCGTCATTGACTTAAAACTTTCGTGACTGCAGGAATTAATATTCCTTGGTTCTTTCGGTAAAGTCACGTAGATAGAAAAAAAATAAAAATAAAAAAAAACGAAAAGAAAAATTACATTAAAAAATCCAAAACTCACGACGTTTCGATCGCAACACAAGCGGTCGTCATCATATCTCCGTCCGTGACGACCGCTTGTGTTGTGATTGAAACGTCGCGAGTTTTTGATTTTTATTTGTATTTTTTATTTTATGTATTATTTCATTATTTTGTTATTTTTATTTCGTTTTATATCTACGTGACTTTACCAAAAAAACCAAAGAATAAGGGCAGAGATTTTTCGATTTAAAGCTTTCGTGACTGCAGGAATTCATATTCTTGGTTCGTTCATTAAAGCCACGTAGAAGGGAAATAATACAATAAAAATAAAAAGAACCAAGAATATAAGGGCAGAGATATTGTAGAATTAGTTCAACAAAGAACGAGGGGGTGATCCTTTCAGACCCAGGAACGCAGCCCTATTTTTCACAGATTTATTATTTGTTCTTTTTTTAAGGTCTAATATTTGTCTATTCTTGACGTAAGGCTTTCGTGACTGCAGGAATTCATCCTCTTTTGGTCTTTCGGTAAAGTCACGTAAATAGAAAAAAAGATCACAACACAGGCAATCAACTATTTGCCAAACGCGATTTTACCCAACGTAACCCCGGCCAGTGCTCGGCGAGATTTGCCTAAATATAAAAATAATAATAATACACTTTAACAAATACTGTGGGCCAGTTAATACAATTTGAACTAAGTAATGCATTACCAAGGCAATACTGTAGCAGGATATAGTACCCAATTCATGTATGCATTAAACAAATGTTGAAAAAAAGTCATGTATATATGAATACAAAAATTAGTGAAACTTTTTTTGCAAAAAACAACAAAAAGCGTATGACGTAGGAGAGAAAAAAATGCACGTTTCCCACAATTAATATCCCAAAATTATTAAATAACTACATTTTTTTTGTCCAACCCAAAATGCTTACACACACGCCCAAACAAACTGATGAAATGGCAAAGATCCCCCTCGTATAAGTACCCAGTCGTGTGTGGAGGCTGCTCCAGCACCATGCCCTGGCCCACACTTTTATCCCAATCCTGACGTTCACATGCGGCCTCATGTACTCGTGAAATACTCAATAGGAAGACGGCTTGCCCAGCGCTAGAGCGAGCGGCTCGCAATCGCAAAGGTTGCGAGTTCACACACAAAGTGCATAGTCACTGGAGCTATGCACTTTTAAATCTAGATTGAAAACGAATTTCTTTGAAACTGCTTTTTGGTTTGTTTATTTTGTTGTCCTTCCTCCGCACCTCCGATTAGCATGGTTGGGTACGTACGGTGCAAATGAAGTTCAACAAACATACAATCGTATATGGGGGTTTAAACAACCCATAATTCGTCCAGGGTCGATAAAGGGGGTACCGCTTCATGGGAAAGTCAACAGTGGCTTTCCTTTGGATGGATTCACTCCTGCCACGAAAATGTCGAGTTTCCACAACTGGTTTCCACAACTGGATAATGAAGGTATTTATTTTACCAATGGGAAGCCCAGGAGTGGTGCATACACTCGTGCACGTGGCAGGCAATTAAACGCAGGTCACCGGGCATCGTAAACGCAGTTCACCAAACGCAATACCGCTGCTCCCTCTACATGGGCACGTGCGCACAACACCCGTGTACACGCACGCGCGCGCGCGCACGCACGCGCGCGCACGCACACGTGCCAACAATATCGCTGCGCCTCCATTGGCCCCCACCGAGTTGTCCCTGGCTCGCCCTAACAGAGGGCTCTCGAGTGATTGATGAGCTCGTCTCGGAGCTCACATTCCACTGAAATTGGCCGGACAGGGGAGCCCCGGCTATAGCTGGAGTGGCAGCGACACCCTCATTCATCACGCGCCAACCGGCACCCCGAGCGCCGCCTCGCGCTCTCCCGGCTCACGTCCCCACCGTCGGGAGCCTCACACGTGCGCGAGGGAGGGGTGGAGGCCCCGGGACATCCTGGGAGCACAATTTGGTGGAGCGCTCTCCAGAATGTACAGATCCTGGAGGCAAAGTTGTTTTTTTTTGTTCTCTGTAAACAAGTGCCTTTGCTATCCAGGTCTTCTTACATAAAGGGTCCTTGCCTATAAACATCTGGCAGTTCACTCAGCGTTGGTTTAACCTTTACTGCAGCGTTGTCCCCCTTTGGTTCTCAGTCGTTCAAACATTTATAATATTAATACATAGAGGGTTTGATGAAACAAAGTAGTTATACTTACGTGCCCGTGCAGAAATCGTGTTTCGATTATTTACCTTCAAAGACAATCTGGCCGTGTCTCGTACCCCCAGAAAGGGCATCTCGCACCCCCAGGGATTGAACACGCCCCAGGTGAAGAATCACTGGTTTAAGCGATCCCGACTCTACTGGCGAGACACTGAATCCCGGAGTGTGTTTGTATTGAACCAGTGCTGTTGATAAAAAAACACTCCCAAAAAAGCAATGAAGATGATGGGTTTTGGAAAACTATACTTTGTTTTGTGTGAAGAGACAAATATGTGAATTAGGCGTTACATCTTTCCCTTGAGAAGACAAACACCATCACCATAGGATCTCATTTGGTTGTGAAGTTAATACTTCAATTTATAGACAAAACCTTTCGCTTGGACAATATAAATCTATAGATTGCTGAATCTACATTAACATACTTGGTAAAAGTATTCAAGCCACTGCTATGTATATATTCATTAAAATGGCGCTTGGTCTGTGTCATTCGTTTAAGATAACACGATACGATAGACACTTTAAAATATTTCCAAAAAACAATGGAATGGCACTCCTGTCATTTATAATGACATGAAGCCAGTGGTGAAACGTCCACATTTCCACGGTGATGACCAGTATATCGTCGTACATGCTATGTATAAAGTTTGTTGTTGGATTTGAATCACAGTTCCTATGATCACTGTTACAATGTTTTTGTGGCTTTGGTCTGGCCATGTTTGTTTGTTGTAGTACAGAGTTGGCCTGATAACTTTAATCTACATTGTCTTATGGTTGTTATTGTTTGACTTGCATCCCACTGGGATTTTTGCACACAGCGTTGAAATGCGGTGTTTTTTCTGGAAGACTTCGCTGTTTTTTCCAGGATTTTTCTGTTGCGTGTAGTCACTTTAAGATGTTTCTTGTTCAATTTTTTGTTTTGTTGCGGTTGCACCCGAGTCAAGAGCCGCATGGCTCACATGGCTATACCTAATAAATTAAACTGAAATGAAACTGAATATCCACAGCACATCCACTATTGAATTTCCGTAAGGTGGTTCTCATTTGATCAAGGCCTTAGAGATGGGAGGCTGTGTTGACCTTGACCAGAATATGAGTTGGCAACCTTTTGATTGTGAGTCAAGCACTGCAACCACATGGCGACTCATCCAGATAAGCGTGGATCAGGGTACTTGTATATCAAAAGGAAATAAGCCTCGTGTATTTCGGATGCTATTGGATATTTAAACAATGTTATGAAAATACATACGCAACAAAGTGAACGAGCTTCTTTCCCACACAACTCACTTACAAAAAAACACTCGCCCAGTAATCGCAACCAAGTCTGGCAAAGTCAAATGAATTTGTTTTAACCAGGTGAGAACTCGCGAGAGGAGAATATAGTCTCATCCCCAAGACTGACCTTCGGTCACCCAAACAAAAAAAAACGCCGAAAAAAATATCTGAAAATATAAATCAAGAGCAAAAAAAAGCCACTTTAACTTTCTTTGCTCTTCCGCTGTTTCTAAACAAAGGGAACGAGGCGTGACAGAGGCAAGTCAAGTTTTCCGCTGTCCCCCCCACCCCCGTGACAGCTTTGCGGCACGACAAGTGCAGGGCGGACTTGTAGCGAGCTATGTGACGGCTCTGTGACACATCCGTGACACGCTTTACGAAAGGGATTTGCGGTTGGTCGGTGCCCTGGATGGAGAAACACGCGAAGCGTTGCAACGGCTTGTCGGCCGACAGGAATATGGGCCCAGGTGTTTTGACATCTTTCATTTCACAGCCACTGCTTCGCTGCCGCGAGAGTGACCTTCGGGAAGCCATCTGATAAAAAAAAAAGAGTTAGTGTGAATAAATACTGCGGTCGATGGCGCTGACGTAACGCGCCACACCGCCTGCACACGGGGAGTCCAAGGTGAGCAGTGTTTTCAAAGTGTGGACCGCAAAGATGTCCCTCCTCACACACACACACACACACGCGCGCGTGAGCAGATGGCGCAGATATAAGGGCAATGAAGGAATTTCGGCAAATAAAATTGTATACAAATGCATGTAATTCAATGATCAGGGAGCAGAGTTTTATTTTGCTTTCATAAATACCCAAGGGGCATTGAATGAAACGTCAAGGATCATCATTTATAAACACTCGCTCATTCATGAAACCACATTCATTTATTTGAGCACATATATATACATGGAATGGAAAAATAATACGAAGGGTGGTCAGAAGGTTATGAGAAACATATATTTAAAAGGTTGCACTGTCCAAACATCACGACTATTTTAAAGCTTTGCTGTTATACACTTCAAACAAAGTAAGTTACATTGACGTCCGGAGCGTTAAAAAGTATGGGCAGGAACATGCTTTGATATCTAATTTGTGGAACTAAGTGACGTTTCAAAAAAAATGCACAGATGGACAAGATATCGTATTGATCTTTGCTACTGAACGAAAGAGCTGGATCAAACATGTTACGTGATTTCTTTTTAAACAATCGGAAAAGGTATGGGCTGGAACATGCTTTAATATCTCATTTGTGGAACTAAGTGACGTTCCAAAAAAATGCACAGATGGGCAAGAGATCGTATTGCTCTTGGCTACCGAATGAAAAATCCGGATAAAAAATGTTACGTGATTTTTTTTAAACAATCGGAACAGGCTGATCCTGCCACGCGGTATAACGGTTAGCGCACTGGACTTGCAATCCAGAGTTCATCGGTTAAATTTCCTGGAGCGGCAGGGCAGCAGTTGAAACAATAGCGCAAGTTCCTCAAATCGACCTGACTCTTCACCCAGCAGTCGATACGGGTACACGACATTTAAGCAATGGCAAGTCGCGTGCGGAGGAGAAAAGTGTGGGTGCTCTCACATCTTCTAAGACGTCTGGCCAACGTGGAAGAGTAGACCAAATACCCTCTAGGGGGACTCTTTTAGAGATCCCTCTAGTGACGGCCCTTTCGCCAGCGAGTGGAATGAGCAAATCATTGAAGGGCTGCACCTTTACCTAACGCGTGAGTTTAACCTTTTGTATTAGTGTAGATAAATGCTTAAATAGAAGAGGTTGTCAAGTCCAGCCATGCTCAAAATGACTCCCAACGTGTGAAGGCTAACGTGCCCCTCATATTTATTGGGAACGTCAGTGTTCTTTTGTTGTTTCTGCCCAAACGAGGCAAAACAAGTCCACGAGCACGTTGGCTGTCAGATCCCCGAAGGGTGAAACATTTTCCGACGTTAACTTGCAAACAATTTCGAGCGCTATCCCCGATGGGTTCCACAATCATTCGTGGCTGCAGCGGTGTGAAAAAGGAAAAACTGCTGAGCAGTGCCTGTGCCCTTGTTGAAGACTCTATCTGCGTACGGTGCAGCATTGGAGTGTGGCACTCTGCATCGCCAACTCGCGCGAGGAGACACTTTTCACATTTTGACTGGACACTACTGCCCAACCAACTCGAACGATTGCCTCCCAACCCCCAGCCAAGACGATGCTCTCATTGAGGCATAGAGATGTGTCTCTCCGTTGGCAGCCTTGGACGAAGGGTTGAAACAATTCCACGTTCCCATGAACGGTGCCAGTCTATCCGTTGAAGAATGACTGGTTGACACCGTGTAAACTTGACTTGAAATCCAGGCAGCATTTCAATCGGTTCTTCATGGCAATTACAACCTATGATAAAGTTATTTACTCGGCATCACCTCCACGCACCCCCCGTTATAAGCTGCGTGTGCCCCAATGGCAGTAAGTGCGTCGTCACATTTATTTGTTACGGGGCAAAATGTGAGTTTCCTTAGATCTCACGATCAATCCTCTCCAACCGCACAGTTCAGGGGCATAGAGTGCCGCCGATGACCCTGAGAAGAGGGAGGAACTTCAGTCTATTGTGTGCATTGCTGTGTTTATAGAATAGCTATTTCAGCCTCAAGAGCCTGTTGGGCCTAAGTGGTGTTCGTGAGCACCTATGAAGGCCGGCACGAAACACGGGAGGGTGGGTGGCCAGCACCACGCCCGGCCACCTTTGTCTCCCCAGTTCTGATGTTTACACATCGTACCAAATACTCATTTGAGGCTGAGTCGACCTAGGGAATGCCCAGGACCGGTTCGGATTTATTCGTCACCGGTTTTGGCCGTGAGCGGGAATCGAACCCGGCTCGCCGTCTTCGTGGCGCGGCGCGCTAACCACTGCACCACCGCTCCCCACTCCGTCCACGCACGCGCACGCTCACACGCGCAAACACGCAGCGACATACAGATGTGTGTGACCCACATTCGTAGATCCAATATCCCGCGCTCGGGATATACACAGCAGGTGCGGATGGGGCGCGCTTTGGCAACTGAAGCCTCTCGACGGCCCGGCTTTCATGCTGGAACCACGGGTCTCGTGCGGGTTAAGTTTGGCATGCCCCCGTTGTTTTGACAGCTCCTGTTACGCGAGAGTATCGCGGGCGGTGAACTGTGCCGAGCCACGGGCCTTCCCAGGCTCGCCCCTCACCCCCCCCCGCGGCCGCCCCTGCACCACCACCACCACCCCCTTTCCGCCGAACGCCGCCGCCACTGCCACGCCCGCTCAGCCCAGTGGCAGCTGCCGCAACTTTGCGCACGCCCCGGCAAATAGGGCCCTCACGCACACACACGATATACCCTCCCCCCCCCCTTCACGCACAGCGCAGTTTGCTCCGGGGGTGTCGTTGTGGGGAGCGGTTGTGTAGCGGCGGTTAGCGGCGCTGCTACGGTGGCACGAGTTCAGATGCCCCCGCTCACGGCCACAAACACCGGTGACGAATATTTGGCACCGGTCTTGGGCCCTGCCCTAGGTCGACTCAGACTCAGGTGAGCACCTGGTGCAGTGGTGTGTAAACTTCACCACCAGGGAGACGAAGGCGGCCGGGCGTGGTGCTGGCCACCCACCCAACCCTACCCCCCCTCGTGTGCCGTTCCGGCCTTCATAGGTGCTCGCTAACAGCACTTGCTCCTGCAGTCTGTGAAAGGCTGTGCGGTGCATCGTTGTCTTTGTAGACACTCGCTTGAACGTCAGTAGCGTTTCGCACCTCACTTTGTGAAAAAACATCGTTTCTAAAACTTCAGACCTCGGCCGACGGTTAGCCACCTGTCTTGGGTGTTATTTCAATTATCATGTCGCTTGTTTACTCAGGAAGGTCTCACCGAGTCTCATGTAATCCTTTGTTCAGGAGGGCCCTGCCAAGATTTCGCACGAGTTGGATGATGTTGCTGCTGCTGTGCTGCAATCTCAAATTGAGAAATTTGCCCAGCATTGTGATGGTTGGCCGATAGACCAAAACATTGCATGTTTATTGTTTCTGACGATTTTAGGGTTCAACAAGGACAGTACAAGATTGTGTAATTCGTGTTCAGGTGGCAGGGCATGATCTGTACCCACATCTGCTGGCGCTGTGTTGAACTTCATTGTGGTAGATGTGGCACGGTTTTGATAGGGACAGGGGGCCTGAGAATTCAGTCTGGGTTCGGTCTGTGGATGGTTTCAGCTGTGTATATCTGTCATGATGTATGTTGTACGTATGTATGTTGGACTCCTTTCGCACCGTACGTAGCCAACCGCGTTAATTAGACAGCTTAACACCTTTGCCGGTCTTCCACGCGTGTGCAGTTCACGTTAACCAATATTCGGGCAGGGCAGGAGTGTGGTTGAGTGCGTTTCACTTGCAATTAAGAAGTTGGTGAGTTAAAATCCCAGTTGAGCGCCAACTCAGTCCAACGCATCTTTAGGCGCAATAAAATGACTACCATTTACTAGGTAGTCAAAGATGGTTGTGCTTATGACAGACCGGCTCCCACAATCGGAATGTGGACTTTTCACCGCTGGATCCATGTGCCAAAGGAGATAAGCAGCGCTACATTCTCGTCTGATCTTGGATAGACCTTACATTTTACTGCGTGCATGTGTGCACGATACAACGTAATCACGTACAGCCTTTTGTCAAACCGCTGCCGGATGAAACCTTCCCCTATGCTGTGACCGTCATGGGAATGGAAATTTACCCATAGTTCACCACGCTTGTCAGTGCAGGCTCGTGAAGGGGGTGTAAAGGAGGACCAATTAGCATATCAGTCACCACTGATGATAGCCATGGCCAGGAATCGAACTCACGTTGGTGGTTCATAGTGCAGTGCCACAAGCACTCAGCTACCGATCCACCCGCTCCCCCCCCACACCACCACCTTATACAATGTGTATCAGTTTTCACGTAAAATTTGCAATTTGTGTACAAATATATTATCACGTTGGACTTTATTATTATAAAAAAAACACTTGTACTAATAATGATAACAACTCTCTAACCAGGAAAGCGTCACTGAGCCTCAAGATTTTGTTTTAGACGTTGCAGATCAGACAATCCCTCTGCGCCTCCCCGGTGATCCAGCTGCACTGTATTTATATTCCTTGGGTTCTGGAGGCAGCTGACCAGGACTGAGCAAGGATACAGCCCCACTTTTCACCCAGGCAACCGGTAGAGCACAGACTTAGACATTTCTTGACTTAACACTTTAATCACAATTAATTACATTTCAGAATGGATATTTAAAATAAGTAAATAATACATATACAATTAATAATAATTTAAATATACATGTTCGTTCTCATTCACCGAAACTTAACGTGAGCGACACAAAACGCAACACAGATTCAAATGAATTATATCCCCAAACACAACTCTGCTCCAAATAGATTGTTTTAGACACATAAATAATAATAATAATAATGTGACCATTTGACACATCTTACACTATTTACTACGTATGCAGGCATGTTGAACTTCTTTCGCACAGTACTTAGTCAACCGTGCTAATTGGAGGCGCAGGGAAAGGACCTAATAAAATTGTCTAACACCAGTAGCAAGGTATATCTCAACCCATCACCACCTTCACCAATCGACACTGACCCACATGGTGAAGTATGGTCAAACAAGCCGCCGTGACTCCGAGGCGTGGGGGGAAGCCTTTCATCCAGAAGTAGATTGAAAGAGGACTGTGATTTATTTATATAATTCTATAATGTGGATAGCTGCGTGAACTAATGTTAGTGGAGGTACAACGACGAGCCCTTGCCACCACTTTCACTTGGTACAATTCTGGACATTTATCAAACTAATTTAAAGGACACCGGGAGCTTTCAAGTCACGCTGCTGTCTCATCCTGTCTCTTCTTTGAATAATCCACGTGAAGCGATCATGCACGCACGCATGCGCAAATGCCGCACTCGCGAGATTAAAATCGCAGAAAGCCACTGCGTGGCATAGGCAAGCATCGGGAAACAAAGGGGATAGGATTGGGGATTGGAGCACTGAGAGAAGAATCAATTAGTTTGGAATGACACATCAGACATGTTCCTCCATGGCGTTACACGTACGGAGCTTTCGCCAGAGCAATCACGATTGTGCAGCGAATGCCACTGCTACTGAATTACGGTAGTGAGGGCCTGGTAGGGAGGGGGGGCGATTATCACGGGGCCGGTCATCGTGCCGTCGTCACTCGGCTCTGTACATTCGCCATGTGCCGTGTGTCCTGCTAATAGGGTCGGCACGACAGACGGGGAAAAGATCACCGCATGCGCCAAACTGTGGGGGCGGGGGGCGGCGGGTGGGGGGGGTCACAGGACCTAATGAGATAGCGCTAAGCCCTGCAGGGATTAGCGCTAAGTCCAAGGTGCCACCCTCTTGTGAGTGAATAGCATTAGCCGGAGCCGACGGCGGAGGAATCAAGGAGGGCTCCGGTCCCGTCGCTCGATCCCCCGTCGCTTCCCCTCGGTCTCAGCGGATCAGCACCAGCGGCTCGGGGTCAACGGGATGTGCTGCGGGCTGTACCAATCGAGCGTGGCAGCTGGTGCGCAAGCCACCGCTGTTGCGCCAACAGGTGGACTCCGCGGTTACATTTCCGCGCAGTTGGCAGAGCACGGGGGTTCTGATGCTAACAAGCTGCATCCGAGTCACTCGCGCAGACCGAGAACGGGGGTCGTGAGTGTGTGGAGTATTAAAATGCCACGCAATGCCACCCCTACTTTCGAATGGAATGAACCGTTGCGCCCCGCTAGAGTAAACCGTTCAGGCAATATTCGTTATTTCCCATGACTGGGTGTGTTTAATTGGAAAGATTTGTCTTCCCTGTGAAGTTAAATTAAAGGCCGAGCATTTTCAATCCACGGGGAATTTTACCTTTGTGTTGATTTTTTGTGTTCGTCGTCTTTGAGTCTGATCCAATTTGCACGCTCCACGGTCATCCTCCCAACGCGCGCTTGTGATGCGACCAATTTGTAGTTTGAAAAGCAATGTAAACATCTTCCGCTAATCGCCGTCTCTTTCATCATCATCACCGCGTTCCTCCGAAGTCATCTGCACTGGAATGTCACGCGATGCCAAGAGATAATTGGATAAAATAATGCAAACCAGAATCCATTCGGCTGGACCACGCAACTGTTCAGATATGCTTTCGCTCGGTTTCACAGCTCGAAATACTATTTCCTAAATGGTATGCATGTACAACATGTGTTTAGTCCTTTAATATGCCTTTCATATATTTGTGGAACAGCATTGTGTACCATGCCAAATACAGCATTGTAATATTACAATGTATTACCATTATTTTTTAAACATTACATGAAGAAAATTTGACATTCGATCAATATTATCAAGTACCTTTTTCTCAATTTCAACCCCTCACCGCAATTTTAGGCACTGATAAGCGTTGCTTTTAAACTATTTAAAGGTTAAACCAGTGGAATGAAACTGTGACATCTGTTGCAAAATGGACTTGAATTTGGCACGAAATTCAATTCCATTTAAAAATGGCGAGTGTTTCTTTTTACCACTGCCAGGGCATAACAAAAAATCTTCAGTCACACACCATCAACAACAAAGTATATTTTCTATATATTTTTTTGCAAAATGAACAAAAATACGTATCAAAAAATTACATTCAACAAAATGCCTGTCTGCCTGTCACTTCCTCTGACCGTTAGAAGCTGCATTAGGGAGGCGGCATCGCGTTACTAAAACAAAACAACACCAAAAAAAACGTAGGACGCACCCGAAGTCTTCTCGGGCTTTCGCCGCGGATTCATCAAAGCATTCCTCAGCGCTAATTATAAGGCGGACTGTGGCACGCTGCACGCACAGCGTTGGCAATTAACGACCCGAGCGAAAGCAATTCCTCGCTCCCTCCATCCCACCTGGCGGAGATCACGTTACCCACGCTGGCGGGGCTACGCTTAATGAGGCTGCCCGCTTCCCAACGCCGGTCCCGCTCTGGGGAGGAGCAGCGCCGCGTTTCTACGGACTCAGCCGAAGTGTCCGTGCGACGAGTAACACGTCGGAGTCAAGAGGTGTTCCCACGTGTTCAAATGAACGTCGGGGGGAGGTGGGGGGTGATGCTTATCTACGCTGGTGGTCCTGAGGTCGCACGTCAAAATCAGTGTCTTGCCACTCAATCAAAAGGAGCGTGGGGATTTGCTCACCTCCACTCATTGTCCCGAGAGAGCAGTGCAACGTTCCGCATTCATGGGAGAGAGACAAGTCAATTCATAGAACCGTTGTTGACTTTCCGAAAAACGGAACTTATTCCATTAACCATGGTTGGATCATTTTTATTGCTAGGCTTGTTTACTCAGGAGAGCCTCGCTGAGTCTCAACTCTTCTCAAGATGGCCCTGCCAAGTTTTTTTTACCATATCTGGGTGATGTTTTTACTTGTAATCTGAATTGCGTAATTTTCTGGTAATTTTTTCAACGATGGAAGGAAACCGGGAGACCTCGGAGGAAAGCCATGCAAAAGAGGTGAGAACATACAAACTATGCTTAGAAAGTCGTCCAAGTGGAGTTATCAAGCTCAGACGCGTCTTGCTGCGAGACACAAGCGTTACCACTGTTCTGCTACCCTTTGCCACCCGGGTTGAAAGGTTGAGTCAAGACCCAACCGAGTCTTGATCTTTCTCAGTGTCATGTGCTCTCACAAAAGTGCCACCGATCATTAGCTGCAGGTCACAGTCCCATGTCCACAGGGCAGTACCCAAGCTGTTCTTAACATAATCACTGGTGACTTCCCACGAATGCAGCTTCAATTGGAGACGCTTATTTTATCAACCTCAGAGGGCATATGATGGCCCAATGTGATCCTGGTCTGGATTTAAGTTGACCAACTCGTGACCAAAAAGCCTGGCTGCTCCACTGAGCTATATCTTGCCGGCATTTGGGAAGAGATATATGTATGCTTGGAGCAAATGCTTTCAGATTTAAGCACGGCTTAAAATACAGGATCATGAAATATTTTGAGAGCCATTGAAACACAAGGCAGTTCATTGGGATAGCACAATTCAAACCCTGACCAGTTTCAGTCGCAGTCTGACCTGTGCAGTACTTCACACCATCAAGGTCAGAGACATGTCCAGATGCTCTCAGGACTTTTGTTTCAAGGTTTATCTGGATTTATCATAGTATTTGTACCCTTATATTGAAACGTATGATTTTACGTTGAAATTATTAATTTTAAACGTGACTTTCTAATAAAAGCAAATTGATAAACTGTAATCATAAATTATATTTCAACCACTTATTTTGTAATCTTTCCAATTCACGTTGAAAGAGTCAATGTATTAGCTCTGTTCATCCGTCTGTCTGTCTATCTACCCCTATCTCCTTTTGTCCGTAACAAGGTATCACGGTAGCTCTCGTAAAGGTGATCCAGGGTAAAATTAAGTTTTAGCAGAAAGTAGCGCGGCTTTTAGGGACTTGCCTGAGAGAAAACTCGTCAAATTGATCAAAGGGTTCCCAAAACTTCGCGACATAAAACCAGCGAAAAAAGGTAAACCTCGCGCGCCCACGATGACATCATTGCGCGTAAAATCAAAAGACGTGCACCACTCATGATGACACCTTGACGTGCATTGCCATCCCTGCAGTGGCGCGGTAACTCCATTGTCAGCTCAGGGGGCTGCGAAAACTGGTCAGCTGGAGCCCCAATCTTTGATTTGTCTCGCACGGTTACACCCAGGTTATTATATACAGTGGCTCCTCTTGCCTGATCACATCATTACTCATTTTCATGAACAAAAAAATATAACCGCCTTTTAAATACGTTGTGTTGTTTTACACTGTTGTTGAAAACGTAACTCATTGTGGTTGTCAATGGGGCTCCAACTCGTAGCTTTGGCCACTGGGGGGCAAGGCACCCCTACCCCTACGCTCGCTATGCGACTGCATCTACGCGCTTTTGACGCAAGTTTCAAAACGCCGACGGCGTGTGACATCATCTCGTGCTGCTCGGATGATTAAGACTCAGCATGGTGATGTTCACCACACGAGGAGTCAGTTAAAGTCATGGACAACGGGTCATCATTGCCAACGTCTGTCTCATCATTGATTTTTGAGGTTAGGCCACGCAAATGGTTTGACCAAATGTCTGTCGTTCATACTCTCCACCGACTGAGACAGCCAACCAACTTAGTTGTCACGTGCACAAGCGTTTAACAATGCGTTATTGTCTCAGCGCACTCACCGGTAAGACGAAGAACAATTCTCACAAACAAATTTACCACATCAATACCAAACTTTAACTTTCAACCGCATCACACGTAATCGGGATAAGATCCAGGAAGTCAGGATGAACAAACCTGGATGTCTGAATGAATTCAATCATGAATCATAATATTAGCTGCAACAACCTACACGTTAAACAGAGCCAATGCTGTTGATGCCACCACGCCAGGCCGTTGCTCCCTTCCTTCTGCCAGATTGTGCAACTGTGTTGCACAGCCGAAACCCAATATCCAAGGCCTACTCTTCCAGGACCTCACCATCTGGATTTGCCTCTCACTTGATTTCCCGACTCCTGTGTGCCACTCCGCCCCTTAGGCAAAGGCAAAGCAGTTAAGATGTGGAACATAAGAGCAGTACATAGCACGTGTGCACAGAGCTCATCATGAAACATTAAGGTGCAGCCCTGCATTTGCGTGGTCCACACCACTGCTGGTGGAAAGGTCATCACTGGAGGCAGCTCTGGAGGGTGTGTCGAGAGGGTGGATGGACGACTTTATTGTGCTGGCCAGATGCCTTGGAGGAGATGGGAGCAGCTAAACTTCACCCCATCCCACGTGGCTTTGCCGGTGTACGAACTGGACAGAGTTGGGGTGGGGGGAGTTAAGCAACGCGCATCATTGTTTTTACTGCGGAGCCGGGAGGTTGAATCGAACTGGCGACCTCTGGATTGCAAGTCCACTGTGCGAATCATTACACGATGGGATATATGTTCCGCAGCAGCAGCAGCAGCAACAGACATAATTGTGTTCCACATGAGGAGGAAGCTAATTGAATCAAGCCAAACTCCAAACACGCAGTCACCAGTAAGTTATCTGTGCATTGCTCTGTCGATGAATTAGCCTCGGTATGAAAATAACGAGGCGCGATGACCAGTTCAGCGGACTAACAACACAAACCCATCCCCTTCTTGGCTGTGTGCATTTTGGAGGAATAAAAACATGTTCCCCACACTGCTTGTTAGTGACGAGTGTAAATATGTTATGGTCCATGTTCAGTACACTTTGCATTCCTCGTTAATTAGCACATGCTTAACACATGTCACCGTGATAGATTTTTTTTTTTGCAAAGGGGTATCGCATGTCACAGGCACGCCAGTGCAGCCTGGCAAACTCACAGCCCAGCAACAAATCACCGCTCTCAGCAATAAGCCGCATTATTGTGATTGAACGCATTCATTTATTTATTCAGAGCAGGTCTACGCAGCTGAACTCAGCGAGTTTGCACGGTAACCCCACGTGTTTTAGAAAATATGACTCCGTAACAGGTGGCCTATTTGGCAAAGAGTACTCCCTCTATGAGTCTTCATGTCACATTTCTAATCAAGGGGGGCAATCTCCACGATTTACCCATCGTAACCCACTAATCCCCTTTTACGCATTGACTAAACGAACACACAGCAAATATGCTGGACTGCGTATTTACTTATCTGTTTAATAACTGAAATGCGACCACGTTTGTCTTGGCACTGCCGTACTAAATGTGATTTGTTTCAAGGAAATACGTTTTAAATGGGCTCTAAGTTAATTCAACAGCCGCGTGTCTGCCTGCCTAAATGAACATTGTTTCGGTAAGCAATTATGAGCGCAACTCCATTCTGTATATCCGCGTCCAAAATAATAAAAATATATATGTGTTTTGTCTACCAGCACATTGGCTTCCGAGACCAATATTACCCAGCAGCATTTGTTTAAACAAGCAACGTTTTGGACTGATTTCGACCTTCTTGGTCTCATCGGCTGTGTCAGGCTTGTTGAAAAAAGTTATGCTGCATTAACCAGATGATCATTGGCAAGAGCACTCCATAACTAACAAAACAAACTACAACTTCTCCACTGGTGGTGGCCCTATTCCTGTTATGGAAACTCCACATTCCCATGGCAGTCGCCAAGCACTCCTTAGAACATCAGTGTCGACTTCTCACAAGGTCGTACTGATTGTATCAACCCAAGAGGAATGACAGGCCAAGTCAACCCCTAGCCGTGAGTTTAACTAATAACCTTGTGATTTTAAAGTGCGTTGTTTGACAGTATTACCCAGGTGTATTAATGCATAATAAAGGAAGACACCATTTCTGCTTACATAATGATATTTGACAATGTTACATTATTATGCAAACAAGGTGAAACAGCCCATAGAGGCACGGCGCGTGTGTGTGTGTTTTAAGGAAGATCTGTGTCGTTTTTAAAGGAGACAGGGGGAAGATCAACCAAACCATACAGGGTAGAACATTGACACAAGAATATAAAATAAATGTGCAAATGCATACTATGAAAACAACATAAATACACCTTCAGTGTTGATCAGACTTCGAACAAATAATACAATACAATAATAATGTACCGCCGAAACGTATTTTTAAATCCTTTATATTAAGTTCACTTGCTTGCTTGCTTGCGCGCTTACGACCGTGCAAAATTTTCGGTTGTTTTTTAACCCACTTCCCGTGATCCAATCGAGCTGACATTTTGCACACAGACTCGTTGTGCGTGACAATAAATTTTCGTGAAATTTTTTTTCCAAATTTTTACACTTTTTAGGAATTTTTTTAAAATATTTATTTACCAATTGCTTAATGGTGGCAGGCAATCATCTGACCCATAGGTGGCAGCCATCTCAAGCCAGAGGACGAGAGGACTCTAGCCGCCACGCATATAAAGGGTTTATAGTGAAAAACTTTATTTTTACGGGTTAATTTTTTTAAAGTGAGACGAGTCAACAACGATGTCAAGCAGCTAGCATCCTCATGCCATGTGTTTATTACACGCTGTCTATTAACTCACTCTGTCTGTTGTGTGTTCTTTCTCCCTCTTCCTCTTCTCCCTCTCTCCTAATGTTCAAGCTTGCGTAATTGACCACGCGTCGCCGCACTCATTGCCATGTTAATTTTTTCTCTGGCCCCTCCCTCTCTCCGCCCCCGCCCCCCCTCTGTCTATTTAAGGCCTCGCCACAGAGACGATCTCCCTCTCTGTGCCTGTGTTACTCTCTCTCTATGTATCTTGGTGATATCTGTCTGCTTATATGTCTGTCTATAGTTTTCTGGTTAGATTTTTGTTGCTATTTCATTTATACCTAATGATGATTGCTTGTGTTGCAATCGAAACGTCGTATGCTATTATTTAATTTATTATTTTATCTTTATACGTGACTTTACCGAAAGAACCAAAGAGTAGCTGTCTGTTGTTGTTGTCTTTGTATCCTCAAATCTTGTAACTCAATTTTATCCCACTTCCCAATGTGGTGTTGACTGCAAACTTGGAAAACTTACGTCATACTGATGACAATACTATATTCTATCATAAAAAAATAAAATAAAAATATTTGTAAACAATCTTTTTTATATGTTATGTTTCGGCTTGGGTCTAATTGTCCACGGTCACCTCACGTTGGCTGTAAATCACCACGGTCCCTTACGCTATGGCAAGCCTCGGGGCCAATTCCTGGAGTCGTGGAGTTCTTTCATGACTAGTAGGGTACATTTCATTAAAGCGTGTTTTTAAAAAGTTTTTGAAAATATTACTTATCTCTTTAGACTATTTCACCCTCTTTTAATTTTGACATAACTCACGAATGAGTCTCGTCAGCATTAGAGCGAGCAGCTCACAATCCGAAGGTTGCGAGATCAAATTCTGGTTGGTAGATTGACTCATCCCATCATCCCGACAAAGTCTATAAATTATGTACCCCTTTGTGGTGAAGTTAAAGGTGGTTGTCCTATTTTTAACATAGGAATGTGGAATTCACTCCTGTGTCTCAGGGCTGAGAGCACGAGACATACACAAATGCCTCAAAATACTAATTTGAGCGGCCATCTGGAACTCTCTTTCTGCCGAAATTAGGAATCCACTGGAGCTGTGCACTTTTAAATCTAGATTAAAAACTAATTTCTTTGGAACTGCTTTTTTGTGTTTAGTTTGTTGTCCTTCCCCTGCACTTCCGATTAGCACGGTTGGCTACGTATGGTGCGAAAGAAGTTCAACATGCACAAAATTCACTCATATTTTTTTACCCTACTCAGGCTTAAAGTTTTTTTTTTTACAAAAAATAACATCAACACATTTGGGAAGTAGAATCCCCCCAAAAAAACACATTGCGTGCAGCAGCAGGTTTTCATGAAGACGTCTTTCTGCAAGTAAAAAAAAAATTGTTCAAAAATAAAACAATTTACTTATCCCCCTGGAAATTCACACAAGTGTCTGGCTGACTGAAAAGAAGCTGTTAGCAGGTGATTAGCGTGGGTCAAGCGAACACTTAGAAGACGAAGAAAAAAGCTGTGAGAAAATGCAGCGGGTGGGGTTTTTTTCCCGTCTTTTTTCCACTGGCGTGTGTTTGTCCAATGCAGATGTGAGTTTGTTTGCTTATTATGATGGCCTTAGGGGCAGGCCATTTACTTTACAAGTAAAAGTGATTTCCTGCCCAACGTAGCTTCCAGGAGGTGCTCAGCTTACGTTGATAGCCCCAAGCCGCTGGTGGAATTTCCACATTCCTATGGCGGGTGGCGGGGTTGTGGTGGATGATCTTACCATCGGACAACCACTGGTGACGTACCTTCACCTCCGATTAGCATGGTTGGCGACACACGGTTATATGTACATTCATGCGTGCATGTATATACATGCATGTGCATGCATTCACATACATACATGCATGTACATACATGTATTTGCATACATGTATGTTGAACTTCTTTCGCACTTGAACTTCTTTTGGACCGAACGTAGCGAACTCTGCTTATGCAGACATACAAAGTCGCACTTGCTGTATCAACCCCATACTGAGTTGTCAAGGCTGACATGTATTCTTCTCAAAATTTCTCAAATTAATATCATATATCCACACTGGCATACGTATACAGTGTGCAGACAAAATAATATCTGTACAGCACGCTTGCGTATACAAGACTTTAGATTCAGTAATTGTTTAACGTATCATCGATAATCTTCTACTGTCGTTTGGTTTACTGCAGAAGAGCAGACTTATTGTCGGGAAGCAGCAAGTTGTCAAAGGTATACAACGTTTATATTTCACGAAAAATATTTCATTGAAAATGCTTTAATATTGTTTGATATTCATACAAAATGCAATTGTATAGACACACAACTACAAATGCCCCCCAATTTAAATAAATACATTTTCTTTGACTGTGCTGAGCACATGCACACTGCCGGGCGAACAGAGGCAGGGGAGATTTAAGAAAACTTTTCAAGGGCATCGTTTCAGCTGCTGCCAGAGGATGGAATCAAACCGGTGACCTTCGGATTCCAAGTCCAGTGTGCTAACCGTTAGAGATGGATGTGAGGGGTCATGCAAACCATGTAGTCCTCCTACTGCCGTACCAGTGCTCATGAATAGCATTGTCTCATTCCAACTAAATATGCACTCAGCATGACTTTCAAACGCATGCATTCTTTAGAATGCTATTGGGGCTCATATAATATTAAGGGGAAGGCCCCAAATGGACAGAACCCCCCACCCCACTCTCAAAGTATAATAGGAAATGCAATTTTAAATGGAATGGCGCTGCGCATAAATTGGTGTGGCTTGGCAGAGATGCATTGGACTCATTTAAAAGCCCTATTAAAACGTATACAATAAAACACCATAATAAGATCCATACAATGCGTTTCACTTGGGGTAATATACATAGCCTATTTGCCAAAATAAACCACAATAACGAATGTAAACGGTGCTTATTAAGTGTAAAAGTTCAAGTCAGTTCGTTTACCATCATTGAAACCAGGTGAGAGTGCATAGAGACTGCATCTTTCAAGGGCAGGGTAGACCAGTGGTGAACTGCAAGGCAAAATGTCAGGCATGGATAGACAGTGGGGATACAAACGTGTTAAAATAAACATTAAACATGCAACACTAATACAAGCATATAATGTCCGTAAACATCTTGTAAAATAACTTTTTTTTATCTTTGAATATTGTATCACTACCAATATATTATTCATATTTGTATGTATTGGAACTATATTCTTGGTTCTTTCGGTAAAGTCACGTAGAAGGGAAATAATAAAATAATAAAAATAAAACATAATAAAATACTGTAGTGATAATTTTATTATGTTTTATTAAAAAATATATATTTAATTACTTCCCTTCTACATGACTTTACCGAAAGAACCAAGAATATGAATCCCTGCAGTCATGAAAGCTTTAAATCTAAATGTATTTTAACTGTTTCAGTATTTTCAATTATTACACTACCCAATCTTCACTTGTAAATTTCAGGTCTCTTCCGTGTGAAAGTAAATTGCTGCTCAAGCAAGCATGGGGCAAAATTATTTGGTTTGTGGTTTTTGAGCCGATGATGAAAATTCCACATTCGTTTGTCGAGGAGCAGGTATACCGCCGATGACCACTGTTGATTTCCCAGAAATATTGATCCTCATTATAGACCCCCCTGAATGATTACGGACTCGCATCTCTCTTATGTCCCCAAATAAAATGCAAAAAAACTGGTAGTTAACATCTCACCACGGCCCCCTGCTTAGTATGCAGGAGGCCGTGAGTTCGATCCCGACCCTGACGCCTGCATATTTGGAGTTTTGCATGTTATCCTCGTGATCGCGAGTATTTTTCACCAGGTCCTCCGGTTTTCCTTTCCACATTTAGAAACATGCGTTTAAAGAATATTCGACTGATATAAATTTCAACAGAGCACTTCGTTGAGCTATCATTTGTAGCCAGGTCTCTTCTGAAAAGAAGCTGTACAGCTCAGTGGGCCTTCCCTTGTAAAATAACAAAAAATATACATTTCAATTTAAAGCTTTCGTGACTGCAGGGATTCATCTTCTTGGTTCTTTCGGTAAAGTAACGTAGAATGGAAATAATAAAATAATAAAAATAAAACATAATAAAATAATTCCCACAAATTATTATTATTTTATTATGTTGAATTTGTATTATTTTATTATTTCCATTCTATAAAATAATTCTCACAAATTATTATTATTTTATCATGTTTTATTTTTATTATTGTATTATTTCCATTCTACGTGACTTTACCGAAAGAACCAAGAAGAAAAAATAAACAGTTTCACATTTTTATTCCGCTGCCGTAAAGTGATTCTCCTCGACTTGTCCTCACCATTATCACTCTTCGATAGCTACTACCTTGGTTACCGTTCCCATTGATTTCACCCATTGATTTCACCCATTGATTTCACCCATTGATTTCACCCATTGATTCCTCCATCCATGATAGACGACCCTGTCGACTAGGCTGACCATTTCGGCGTCACCCACATTGTGCTCGACAACCACCACGCGGCAGGCCGACGCACGACGCTTTGTTCCTCTTCCTTTGGAACTCCTCCTGCCCATCGTCCCCGTTTAGGGAGTTTTTCTCTCCGAAGTTCCGTACAACCTGGCTGAGATCAAGAAGCGCGGAAACTCTTACGAACTTCTTTCACGCCGCACGCAGCCGAACCGCGCTAATCGGAGATGCTTGTTCCTGGTCGCCGGGAATTGTTGGCCCTTGGGGCCTCTGTGCTCAGCAACCTTGATATATCAACAACAAGAACAACAACAACCAAAAAAAACCACCTACGTGTTAAACCAAAAAAACACCTCGCACGTTTCAAGTTTTTTTGGGGACACGCCCAGGACCTGATGGAAATTCAGATAAATCGCAATGAAATGCGAACCGAAGAATGCGTTGGCTTATGCTGGTATAGCCGTGCGCACACGTGGTGTTCCGCCCTTCAGACGCGCGCTGCAGCCTCGACACAGAATAAATAAAAAAACACAGGAAAATGCCTTGACGGTGGCGTAACTCCAGTTCTGGACGGATGAAATATGATATTTTGTCCGCATGGCGCTCGCAAAGGCACGTACACACACACACGCGCGCACACACACGCGCGCTGGCGTGTCTGTGTGTGCGTGCACACGCACAAGAATGCGCACAAGTACCTACAGAGCTGGCCTCAGTAGCGCACACCTGTAATCCAGCGCGTTGCTCAGACGGGTTTGACGGTCACCGAGATGTGTGCAAATTCCCCAAATCTGCTGTGCTGCAAGGCGGTCTGGAGTTGTCGCAGCAGCAAATTGATTCTTAGATCCCTTTCTGCGCAAAGTAATTTTTTGAGTGTGTCTTCTTGGTTCTTTCGGTAAAGTCACGTAGAAGGGAAGTAATAAAATAATAAAAATAAAACATAATAAAACAATTCTCACGACGTTTCGGCCACAACGCAAGCAGCCGTCCTCAGGCGAAGAATCGAAATTTTTTGAGTGTGGTTTCTTCACATGCGCAAGTTTCATACAGCGACTGCAGTTTCCTCCCACACGCAAGTCATTAAGACTGTTTACATGAAATTGGCCGAACATTACAATACAGCACCATGAGCGTTATTTATCGTGCAGAAATCCGATGAGCTACAAAGCTCTATTTTTTTACAGACGGCAAGGAGGGGCGGGTTACATTAAACGTGTCCTGAGACTCAGCGAGAATCTTCTGTATGCACAGATAGAGCATTACAATGTTACTTTCATGAATTACAAACATCCAACTTTTGAGTAGGGTTCAGAAGATGCTGCTGATTAGGATGAGTGTTGTTTCACAGCTGTTACCATGGCAATTATCTGAACACATCACCAGCATCCACCATTCCCCACTGCAGTATTCGATCACGTGGCAAGCCCTTGTGCCAGGCTCATTGCACTTTGAAGCCATGTTAAGTAGCAAAAGCGACTCTGGCAGAAATCACAGGGGAGACGCGGCTATTATGGATTCATGAAATGGGGTGAGAGAGGGACACAGTGGTTTGTGCACTGCTCTATGGACCTGGTCACCTACGTCTGATTCCTGGCCACGGCTAATGTCAGTGACGTGTGATATCTGAACCAGTCCTGGACTCTCCCATTCGCCAACCCGCACTGGGCAGCGTAGTGAAGTATGACCAAAACCCTCCTTTTGACCAACACGGTAATTTGAGGCTTTCATCCTGCAGTGGATTAAAATTGGGGCTGTAAAATATTGATGTCACTGGAGACTCGAACCAAATCCTTACAAAACCAGCGCAAGTGCTTTCGATTTGAACAACCCTTGATGTGTCCCTTCTGCGGTAGCCCAATGCATTATGACCCCACTCCAAGATATAATAATAATAATAATGCAATTTATAACGCGCGCAAATTTTCGGACGTAATGGCTGCAATTCAGAGGCGCGGAGCCAAGCTCAGAGTCGCTCGAAAGCGTGGTTATAGAGGTGAGTTTCTAAGTTTCTCTTGAAGGAGGCGATTGAGGTGATGCTGCAAATGTGCAGAGGGATTGCGTTCCAGACTGTGTTGGGGCTGCCACCGAGAAGCGGCGCATAAACATGACCATTGGTATCAAGAGGAGGTCGTGAGTCGCGCTGCGCAGGCATCTGCCGTGTGCTGAGCTGCAAGTTGTCAATAATGAAGAAAGGTACGGCGGGCAGGCAGATGTGGCAGAGGCAGGCGATCTTGTATATGACCCTACTGGCGATGAGTAGCCAGTTGAGGGCACGGAGACAGGCTAGTGAGTCGAGACGGGGATATCATTGATAGAAGCCTGACATTCAAACCTCACATAAAACAGATTTATGAAAAGACCAAATCAAGAATCGCCCTACTACAGACACTTGCAGGAACGATCTGGGGTGCTTCAGCTGATGTATGTACGTTGAACTTCTTTCGCACCATATGCAGCCAACCGAACTAATTGGAGGTGCGGGGAAGGACACTGGTCTACTCGGCGGTAGGGTCACGGTGCTCCAACCTGCCTAGATGCACAACCAAATAGCGCAAGGTGCATCATAACCGGAACACTGAAATCGCTGTTCTGGTGAACATTCTGCCACCTCGTCATGTAGACATCGTGCAAACTGCAAAATAATTAAAATGTTTTCTTGCCAACGACAACCACCCACCCATCATCAACCAAGACCTCAACAAGACCCGGTCCGCCCTTCCAGGACCACGCTGTCATCATCCTCGAATGCCACCCACATCCGGAGGAGTCGAACGGAGTAGAACAGCGGAACAGCGTGGACCTCCAGGGCGAGCGCCCCATTCGAGACCCAACCCTCCCCTTCCTGGCTTTGACAATCCTCCTCGATGACGCTGGCGGTGTAACCATCAACCGCGTGAGAACATCAATCGGCAGGCAAATTGAAGACACGAGCCAGAGTAGTGTGATTGTGGCCATGCAACCCAAACTATGGACCGTACAGTAAACCACCGTCGTCTGCGCTCGTTGAGTGGAGGAGGAATATCAGCACTACACGAACTCGCTCCTGATGCCCTCTCGTGGCTAGCAGACCTCGACATAGACATTCGTGTGGTCTGGTTACCACCACACCTAGCCACCTTTGTCTCCCATGTGCCAGAGGGCCCAGATTAGGTTCAGACACCACTGCCAATTATATGCGTAGCCAGGAATTGACTTAAAGAAACAGGGATCCAGAGCACAGCATTCTAACAACTGCTCCCCAACCGAAACACATTACGCGTACACGACACATACACCTGCCGTTGTTCAGAACTTCAAATTATCGCACATGCCGAGCCAGTTCGGTCGTTCCTGTGCCTGAGCTAGAAGTGGTTTGAAGTTCGCCTTTAAAACTCCATTGTTGGGGCAAATCATAGTCTCGGAGCCCAGGACACATTCCCTGCATTCTGCTGTAATTGCCTACACCTGTCTGGAAAAAGCCAGACGAGAGAAGCAGACTGCCATAGCTTTAAGCTGACAACACTTCATGGAGATGGAAACTTGGAAACAGCAGAAAGGAGCGGCGATGTCCCAGTCAGTCCAGTGTATAGTTTCTATTCCACAGTATATACAGGCATGCTGTGGAGCAGTGGTGCATTTGTTAGCACATTGCATCATGAACCCGGCGACCCGGGTTTACTACCCAGCCACGACTAGCATCAGTGGCAAGTGATATCAGCGCCAGCCCCAACCTCCATTCACCAACCCGCAATGACGAGTATGGTGATGTATGGTATAGAAACAACGCAGTACCGACATGATGTGGGAGGCCGTAGTGAAATGGTGAATTGAGAATTGATGGAATGTATATATATGTACACAGCACATACACGTAAAAAAGACAAAGATCCTCTGTAAAGCCTTAACAAATTGTTGGGGCAAGTGCTGTTAGCGAGCATCTATGAAGGCCGGCATGGTACATGAGGGGGTGGGTGACCAGCACCACGCCTGCACGTCTTTGTCGTCCTCGCGGCGATGTTTTTAGACACTGCACCATGGAAACAAACTTAATTTGGAGCTTTCGTGACTGCAGGAATTACTCTTTGGTTCTTTAGGTAAAGTCACGTATAAAGATAAAATAATAAATTACGTACTAGCATACGACGTTTCGATTGCAACACAAGAAACCATCATCAGGTATAAATGAAATAAAAACACAAATCTAGTATACTTGAAAATGTAATGTAATACAACAGAGAGTAGGATAACATGAAAGTCAACACTCAACCTGGTTGATGACGTTCTTCCTGAGAATGCTAAATTTGAGAGATATAAGCAGACAGATATCACAGAGATACATCTCTATGTATCTCTGTGATATCTGTCTGCTTATATGTCAGTCTATATGTCTCTGGTTCTGTGTTTTATCTCTCTCTCAAATTTAGCATTCTCAGGAAGAACGTAATCAACCAGGTAGGGTGTTGACCGTTATGTTATCCGACTCTCTGCTGTATTACATTACATTTCTAAGTATACTAGATTCGTGTTTCTATTTCATTTATACCTGATGATGATTGCTTGTGTTGCAATCGAAACGTCGTATGCTCGTATTTAATTTATTATTTTATCTTTATACGTGACTTTACCAAAAGAACCAAAGAGTAACTGCACCAGGGACTCATTTGAGACTGAGTCGACCTGGGGGGTGCCCAGGACTAGTTCAGATAAGTGTCACTGATGTTGGCCGTGAGTGGGAATCGAACTCGGGTCACCGGGTTCGTAGCGCTCCACATGTAATGTCTGCATTATCACAAATAAGTCTGTGTTTTCCTGCCCAGTGGAAATGCTTGTCTCCATTCGGGGCCTGGAGGCATTGGTGGAAATTCCACACTTCTATGATGGGGGCCAGTCTAGTGATAGGACAGCCAATATATGGGCCTCATCAAACATTATTAACGCTGTATTCGTAGCGTGGGGGTGGGGATGGAGTGGTAGTGCGGTTGTTAACACATGGAACTTTGAAACCAGCTAGTTGAATTAAATCCCCAGCCATGGATAATATCAGTGGCGAGCACTATCTGAATTGGTTCCCTTCACCAGCTCACATTGACCAGTGTGGTGAAGTATGGTCAAACAACCCCATTCTCTGAAAGGCATGAGGAGCCTATTCCAGCAGTGAATTGCAAAGCTGTAAAGTATTTTTTAAAATTAGATGTTATTAATACGTTTTAGATTTTGTATTCATATCATTTGAAGTACAGTACTGTGTTATGATAAAAAAAAATTGTTGAAGGTGCAATTATTATAATAACTTTCATGAAAATAGGCAAGTTTGAGGAACAATGTTTAACATTTTACAAACCATGGCATGATTTGTTTTTTTATGCTTTATATATGAACCTTGGATAGACATTGAACAAACTCAAACATTCCTCTAACCTCTAAGGAGATATAAATACCGTATGAGATATACTGTGTTCCATAAAACTGAGGAGCATCATTCCAGAATAAAATGTATATTAATAATACACAGAGGGTATTCATTTTAAAACCTAGAAGTATTTTCTAGACGTTGCAGGTATATAGTCTACTTGTATGAACGCACACCTGGTCAACCCACACGTTTTACCCCGTATTCTTGTATCGGGAAATTGAGTTTTAAGGTCCATACGGCGTACAGCCGTTTCAATACGGGCCAAAACAAATGTGTGTCTATTTGTTTGTGTTTCTCCCTTGTGATGGGACTTTGTAGGATGAACGTCGAGACGTGTAAAGGCACGGGGTGGCCATTAAGGTCTGAATTGGTCTATAATAAGGTAGGCACCGAAAAGGGGTTGACAGGCATGTGAACTGTTGATTTAAAGCTTTCGTGACTGCAGGGATTCATATTCTTGGTTCTTTCGGTAAAGTCACGTAGAAAGGAAATAATAATAAAATAATAATGAAAAAATTATACATTTTATTGTTTTATAATTGTATTATTTCCCATCTACGTGACTTTACCGAAAGAACCAAGAATAGGTATGTGAACGTATTCTATGTTTGTTTGTTTTTTGTGCATATACGTGCATGCACAATACAGATGCATGTATCTATATATCAGGGATGTGTTCCCAATTTAGTTTTTATATTATTCTGAAAAATCTGAGAATCGAGCCAAGGGATACAATTTTCGAACAATCAGAAAAAAAAATCTTCGGGATTAATCGGAAAAGTATGACATCACAATAACGTCACACATTGCATCACTACTGTGCTATTCCTCCCATAGGTGGTTGAACGTCGCCATTGGGTGTCGTCATTTTGCTTGCACAAAGGCTTGCTCGACATGGTTCAAAAGCGCTTCGTGTACCTGCTCCAAAGTTTTGGAACCACCTGTGTCTTCTCGTGGAATCTCAACGTTGCCCTTTCTGTACTCCGCTAACCAGACCCTGTTGAAATCACAATTCATCGCGTGTGAATGCACATAAATGCGTTTAACATAAGATTGTGAAAACTAACCTCTTTTGAAACCATGTTATCATCATAGCCCATGGGCAGATAACCGAGAGGTGTCCACTTCATGTTTGGTCATTTCTTTCCACGTTCCTCTGTCTTGTGCCAATGTGCTCAAGCAGTGCCACAACTTTTTGGCACCAATCTCGTGATGTCGTCGCCAAACCATTCTTTGTAAGGCCTTCCTCTCTTTCCGGTTCCTTCCATTTTTCCAAACAACACACTTTTCATTATCCTGTTATTTTCCATCTTAAACATGTGTGCAAATAGTGCCAGTTTCTTTCTCATCACTGCCTGCATCATCGGGTTGTCTTCTACCTCCGTTTTTTGGTTTGGCCATGTTTGTTTGTTGTAGTACGGAGTTAGACTGATGGCCTTAATCTAAGTTGTCTTGTGGTTGTTGTTGGTGTTTGACTTGTATCCCACTGGGATTTTTGCACACAGCGTTGGTGTACGGTGCTTTTTCTGCAATATTTTGCCGTCTCTTCTTGGATTTTCCGTTTGCACATAGTCGCATAGTCACTTTCAGATGTTTTCTTGTTCATGTTTTAGTTTTTTGTTTGTTGCGGTTGCATCCGATTCAAGAGCCGAATGGCTCACAGGGCTATACCTAATAAATGAAACTGAAAACTGAAACTTCTCTGTGCAACATTTGTCCTGCTTCGACATTGGTCACTCTTTGGGTCCAGTCGGGATGCGGTAATATCCTTTTGGTGCAATACATTCAAAATGCCAATGTCTTATCTCTGAGTACCACTAAATCTTAAAAGCATGTACAACTGGTAATTTGTAACTTTGTTGCTGCCGCTGTTGTCTGCTGTACAGGTGCCCTTGAAAAAGAGCTGTACAGTATAGCTAGATTGACTATTACTCAGGAAATAAACGTTTGACTTCTTTTGAGAACAAATTGTAAATGATCCAAACATAGAATTGTTTATACTCTTTGGTTCTTTCGGTAAAGTCACGTAGGTATAAAATAAAATAAATCACGATGTTTCGATCGCAACACAAGCGATCGTCTTCAGGCGGACAAAAATATCATCCAGCTGTTGTAATGCTGAACCGTTGTTCCACGTCGTGATTTATTTTATTTTATACCTATGCGACTTTACCGAAAGAACCAAAGAGTATGGATTCCTGCAGTCATGAAAGCTTTAAATCAAGATAGTATTGTTTTAAACGTTTTAAATTGACCTTACAACGATGAAAAATACTAAGTTGAAATGTTTTACTATGAAACTCATCCCGAGTATACATGTACACGTGTAGCTAATAATAGATTTGCTTGCACTACGGCAAAATAACACGCATAAAATACGTTTTAAAAAAAAAACTGTATGTAAATTAAGACTTGTTTATAAACATTAACCTTCATAACAATGGTTGCCTCTATCAATTGCTTGTTAAGCAATTATATGTCATTTGTTTTACACGTTCAAACCTATCTTAGGCTTTCTTTTTTAAACAGGCATTTGACATGGGAATGTGGAATTTCCACTACTGGCACCTAATGATAGTTTCTGGCAAGCTGATGGACGATAACATATTTATAATTATACAGAATGGAGCTCTGCTTATATATGCTTTCACCCACGATGATCTAGGGCAGGGGTCGGCAACCTACGGCTCCGGAGCCGCATGCGGCTCTTTACGGGCTGCTTCTTGACGATATGTACGTATGTACATAGATGCATTGCGGCTCTTGAAATACTGAATTTTGTACCGAATTGGAAAGAAATGGCTCTTCTTGTTATTTTGGTTGCCGACCCCTGATCTAGGGCAACGCATGATAGATTGGTCTCGTAAACTTATTTTGCAGATATTTTATATGGAGTTCTCTTACCAATAATGCCCGGTAATCTGGCAGCACTTAACAAGCTTCACTCTGCTCACGTGACCAACAAAGGTCGAAACTGGTGCACAGTTTTCTTGCTTAAACGAATGCACGAATCATATTGCAAAGCCAATCGGCAGATGGACTCATCCATATGCATTATGCACACGTGGAGACACAACCCGAGTTATACTGATAGGAACCTCCTGGTTACACCAGCCCACAGGGGATTATTGTGTCTGTCCTTCGGCGAGGGTGGGGCTGGGTGGGGAGGGGAGGGTGGGGTGGGGCTGGGTGGGGAGGAGCTGGGTGGGGAGGGTGGGGTTGGGTGGGGAGGGTGGGGCTGGGTGGGGCTGGGTGGGGAGGGGCTGGTCACCCCGTGGTGCCCTTATAAAACTCAACGTTTAACCTACTCACGCCGGCTTGTGCCCGCCCTCACAGTCGGCCATATTTGCGGAATACACCACGCCGCCGTTGACCCTGGCCATTGACCGAGCAACCCAACGTTCCTACCAGCTCCCTCCGCAGGAATGTGTTGTTCGTCCTGCGTTTCTCTTACCGATGCAAGCGAGCACTGCTTGTCCATTGGCTCGTCGAGCCGTCTCGCACGAACGCCTTTGTCTGTAAACGTTGTCGAGTCCACAAAAAAGGTTCGTTACGCACCTTTTTAAAGATCAAAACGGGGGGCGGGGGGGCGAAAAAAGAGACGGGGATGGCCTCAATAAATACATTCAGCCAGAGGATTGGTTATTTTAAAATATAAACTTTTAACTCAAAGCAGCTGTTAAGACCAGGGAATTTAAGCTTCCTCACTTTCATCTTGGAACATTTTTTTTCTTGAGAATACGAATTTGACTTTTTCAGGGCGTTTATTAAACACGAGTTTGTTTTACTGAAAACACAGTTTTCATTTTTCGCTCCGATGAGCTAATTGTGTTTGGGGCTTGGGAGAGGTCGGACGATCCGTACGGTGCACGTAATGTGTTTGCATGTGTTTCTCTGTTCCACCACATTGCAAGCGAACACTAGCTTCACCTCTTCTCCTTTAAGCTAACGTTTCCCCATGGAATAAAACGTAAACTAATTGTTTAAGCTTCACTTTCATTCGCTCTCCGCAGTTTTTTTTCCATTCTAAATAATAGTCTGTAAATATGTCACGTAATTAAACAGAATAGATGTTTTTTTATGAATTAACAAATAACGAGCCATTAGGGAATAATTTGATAACGGTCTTCTATGAAACCAAATAAAATAAAGGCTGCTCATTAACTCAGTACTCATTATGTGCACAACCCTAATAAAACACGAGCAATGTTGTCCACTGTAACCACTGATAAACTGGGTGACCGTGGACTTATTACGACCATTTTTGGAAATGGCAAACAGATGCCATCGTAAAAAAAAGGTAATTTCTAGCCTTAGCCAGAGGCAAATGGTTTCGGAGCAGTTGTGTGAGTTTAAAGAAAGAGAAAAAAGAAAGAGTAAAAAAAATCAAACAAGCTCCGTTATGGTTTCCAGATGAGAGGTTAAGACGTGCGCAAACTACACGATTTTATATCACGGAGCCAGAATGGGGCGACATTAATGTCTCCAAGGCAGGCAGGGCAGCCGGAATCCATTTTCCATTTGCTCGGTGCCAGAGGCGAGGGTAAAGTACCCAAAAATTTGGGAGCTGCAAAGACCCCCCCCCCCCGCCCCCCTCCCCTGCATTGCACAAACATTTAGTCGATGGCGGCAGGTTCCACCACTGCATGAGACCACACATAGCGCGAAGCAGATGGCCGCGCTATTGCGGGCTGGCCTTGTTAAGGTAACGACCGTTTTCGTGCACGTTTCACGTGCACAACGTGAGACGTCGCATCGGTCGGCCTGTGGCCATTTTTAAACAACTCAAGTCAAAGTGTACATATGTGTAGTGACTGACTCAGAGACACTAAGAGTAGGAGGCACTCTGTTTATTAACACGGCTTAACAGTTAACACTTGGTAACTACGGCTCCCAGTCAGGACAGCTGGTAGACTGCCTGACTGGCGACGCCGAGACGGTGACGACTGAGACGACAGTGAAGACTCCAGCAGCAGCACGACGGGGACCCCCCCACTCCACACGACAGCCCCGAGCTCCCCTCCCAGGGCCCCTCTTTTACTGTCAGCCTGGCCTGGGTCCGCCCCTGGCCACGCCCCCTTCTGGAACCTTCTAGCGGGTTCTCGGTGTGCCACTTCGTGACCTTTCCCCTAGATTCCTCTCTGGTCTATCACGTGACCTGTTGTCAGTCAGGGCTGCTGTAAGCTGCAGATCCCCTTTTCTGCCAGCAGCCAGCGCTCTGCTGCTATGTGACCGATTCTATGTCACTACAAGTTTTGAAATTCTTTCGTAACGTACGTAGCCAACCGTGCTAATAGGAGGTGCGGTGAAGGACAACACATTAAACACCAAATCAGTTCTAAAAAAAGGTGTTGTTTTAAATAAAGATTTAGAAATGCATGGCTGCAGTGATTTTCTATTATCGGAAAGAAGAAGCTTGCAGATGGCTGCAAAACGCGCATCTGAAAGCGCGCGATGCAGTGACCATCTTTGTTCGATGGTTACCAAAAAGCCGCTGCTCATTGGTAATCGTGAACCAGTGATGTAAGTTCCTCATTTCTATGGCAGAGGCCAGTCTGTAGCACACCCGTCGTTTATTTCCTGGAAAAAATAATGGTTCTCGTTTTATTGACGGCGGTGAAACGAATGGTCATCATCAACCTCTGAGTCACGTGCAAAGTCACGACCCTCGCATCGCGAGTCAAGTGATCTGGCACAACATCACCCCGCCATATTCTATACATAGCAAAAACAAAACCACTGCACTTCTGTGAAGCTTTAACTTCCCCATGACGTTTCGTCGAGACTCGAGGCTCTTCTTGGTTCTTTCGGTAAAGTCACGTACAAGGGAAATAATAAAACAATAAAAATAAAACAATGAAATACAATTATCACGACGTTTCGGCCACAACGCAAGCAGCCGTCCTCAGGGCTGTCGGAAAGACAGCCCTGTTCTTCACCTGTTCTTCACCTGAGGACGGCTGCTTGCGTTGTGGCCGAAACGTTGTGAGAATTGTATTTTATTATGTTTTATTTTTATTATTTTATTATTTCCCTTCTACGTGACTTTACCGAAAAAACCAAAAAGATGAATCCCTGCAGTCACAAATGCTTTAAATCAAAATTTAACTCGAGGCTCTTTTAAACTAACACCACCTTTGTAGATTTTCCCCAGTTCATCGTGTATCGTTCCTTTGCATTTATTATATTCTCAGAATGCTTCATTACGGAAAATAATAAAACGTGATGTATAGTGTTCTCCATTGATAGCGTCTCATAATATAGATGGAGTGCTCCCACGAATAACAATATTGTAAATCCGTATTATTTGTCATGTATATGAAGCTTGGCTCATGATGAGACCAAGAAGAGCGAAACTGCTCCACATTTGTTTTATCTTAAACATATGCAGGTGATGAATGTAAGTTTAGAAAGGCAACAGATGAAAACATGTAAAATTGTTACGTGGTATTTGACCATTGTTGTTGCTATTCTGATGATAAGAATGTTTTGGTTGTTAGGGTAAGTTGATATTAACGTTGCATAGATAAAAAAAACAGGTTTCCGAGTGTTTCTTTCTGAACTTGTGCATCGTTGTTGTAACGACCGACAGTATCGTGCGGTGAGATCTGAATCCTGAGACCTGACATAATAACACACACACATGTTAAAGCGAGAATCAGTGATATTATCACGATTGGTGATACATACCCCTAGACAACGAGAATTATAATCACAGGCACACACACATACATTGTATTCATTGATTAATTCATATTATTTTTCTAACACATATCATTGCATGTAACATTAAAATATTTCACAACAATCTTCTTGGTTCTTTCGGTAAAGTCACGTAGAAGGGAAATAATAAAATAATAAAAATAAAACATAATAAAATAAAATATTTTATTATGTTTTAAAATAATAAAAATAATACATAATAAAATCACATATTTTATTACGTTTTATTTTTATTCTTTTATTATTTCCCTTCTACGTGACTTTACCGAAAGAACCAATAAGATGAATCCCTGCAGTCACGAAAGCTTTAAATTGAAATTTCACAACAATGTTAACATTATTTAAAAAATGCATTACTTTCTTCACGTTTTATTACTATTATTAATTTAATAACAGCAATATATACATACTTTTTGGTTTTTTCGGTAAAGTCACGTAGGCGAAAACAAAATAAAATAAAAAATAAAACTAAGCGGAGCGGTCACACCTGATGACGGATGCTTGTGTTGTTTCCGAAACGTCGTGATTTAATTTAGTTGTTTAATTTTATTTTATTTTCACCTACGTGACTTTACCAACAAAAACAAAGAGTATGGATCCTTGCAGTCACGAAAACTTCTAATCTAGAATCAATTAATTGCTTAACTAAGTAAAGGATCTTCAAATATGATTCATACAAAGTTGGAGCAATGGTCCATTGTTCAGTGCACTGTGTTCTGAACCCAATAACCTGAGTTCCATTCCTGGTCATGGCTAACATCAGTGAACCGATCCTAGAGGCCCCCCCCCCTCCATCAACCTGCACTGACCTGTGTGGTGAAGTATGGTCAAACAACTGCAACAGCTGAAAAGATGTGAGGAAACCTTCATCAGCGGTTTGGCAGAGAAGTGTACTGGCCATTAGCACTTGGTTAGCAAGCCTGTTGTTTGGTTTGTTCTGTTTGTTTTGGCGATGTTATCTTTGCACCATAGGGGCCGTCCATAAATGACGTCACGCACCTAGCAGGGGGGGGGGTCAGACATTTGTGACGATGTGTGACGAGGGGGGGGGGGTGAGAAATGTGACGTCACATCAAAATGCGCAACTTTCAATAAATATAGACAACACGTTCTACTTAATTAAATTGACGTTTTAATAAATGTTTTCTCCTACAACATCAGAGTGCAGCGGCACATTAAATACGCACTACAATTACAATAGTTTAAAGCCATTTGAAGCATGTTTAATTTTCAAAATGGAAATATGGTTTTGAGAGGGGGGGAGGAGCAGAGCTTTGTGACGTCACATTTGAGGGGGGGGTCTGACTTTTTGTGACGCCGTGTGACGAGGGGGGGGGGGGTCATAAATCGTCCAAAATCGCGTGACGTAATTTATTGACGGCCCATACTTCTTTACATAGGCGATGTATTCCTGTATTCACCCCAGGCGTCATTTACTAAAGAAAAAACGGTTGTATCAACCAGCTTTTACCTGATTGTGTGTGCATATGTTGGCTATGGGCAACGGCGGGGAGCGGTGGTGCAGTGGTTAGCGCGCTGCGCCTCAAACCCGGCGACCCGAGTTCGATTCTCGCTCACGACCAACACCAGTGACGATTATTTGAACCGGTTCTGGGCCTCCACTAGGTCGACTCAGCTTCAAATCAGTACCTAATGCAGTGTGTAATTATCGCTACTGGGAAGACAAAGGCGGCCGGGTGTGGTGCTGGCCACCCACCCCTCATTCGCCGTGCTTGCCTTGACAGGTCCTCTGTGCTTCATAATGTTATCGTCACATTTAAATCACAAGATCACCCAACAATTAAACAAAGGTGGCCCGTAAAACTCGAATCCTTAGCAATACGCGAGATGATCGGGTGACATCACATGATGTCATCATGGAATACTGTGAAGTGCATTAAAGACGGATGATAGCAGTGAACAATGAGGCTGAGTCATAACTAATTTTCTGGAGCAGCAGGGATTTTAATCAAGAGGTCATGAGTTAAAATCCCAGCCATGGTCGAATCACCAACACCATCATCATCATCATCCCCAACACAATTTCTATCACCGTAATCACCACAATGGCCATCATTATCTTGTTCACCAGTGCCTTTATCAGCATAACCGGCACCACTGTGACCACACATCACTATTGCGTTTATCATAATCATCACCGTTATTGCAATGATCATCATCACCATCTCTGCCACTTTCAAAATTGTTATCGCTACTATCATGACCACTTGCAAAAGGTGTAAGACCGGCTTCTTGAACATGAAAAATCCTAAAGTGCCTCAGGACCACTGATTGAAAAGAATAGTGTCCAACACTCATACGTTTTACGAACGATGAAAACTTACAAAACTCTCTCGTTTTTAATTTGTCTTTATTTTCAACTGAAAAAAGCTAAATTGTCCCAACGTTACCAATGTACGACTCTTCGGTTAAAGCGTGTTGTGAATCAGTATGGCTTTCGTGGATAACTAAATCATTTAATGTTTTATTTAACCGCTTCTGTCCGATGCAAGGACCGGTAGCCATTGTCAGTTTGTGAAACTTTCACTGCCCACCGGCTTTAGGACCCAAAACAGAAATGCAATCGGCACCAAAGATTTAGACGTAAACAGAATAAAAAATGTGAACAATGTATCCAAACTACGTGACTCAAAAAAAATGCAGAATAGAATGCAGCGGGCAGCGCTGCAGCAGTGCTGGCTTTCAAACTGACGGCTCAAGAAAAAAAAACACGCGCATTTCATCACGGCACAATTAGCGGGATCTTTTCGCTTTTTAAATTATTTTTCCATCTAACCGTAATATTCCCCTTCTTGGTTCTTTCGGTAAAGTCACGTAGAAGGGAAGTAATAAAATAATAAAAATAAAACATAATAAAACAATTCTCACGACGTTTCGGCCACAACGCAAGCAGCCGTCCTCAGGCGAAGAATGAGAACATTATCAAGCTAGGAGCTTATATAGGTGTTGCGAGGAGGAGCGCCTTAACAAAAGAATGTGCATATGAAGAGGAATTTAGCATACCAATGGACAATGCGTAGGAGGTGGGCGGAGGGGTTTCAAAGTCCCATTATGCCCATGCATTATGCAGGATCAACAGCACCACGGGGGGGGGGGGCGCAAGGAACAGCGTTAATAAAGGAAAGGAATGTTAGTGATATGTAGCTGCATTTACCAAACAACCACGTAGAAAACCAAAGTAAAAACTACATAAAAAACTAAAATATAAACTGAAACTTACTATACTCTACAATAAGCTGAGTTACTAACAACAAATAATAAATTACAATTCTACGTCGTAAGAAGTATATAATATACTTCCATCTAAACTTTATTCTCTTAGCATATACAGTACTATATACTGCCATAGATAAACCCAACATTAAATTATATACTGTATTGCTGTAAACCACCCTATACTTTATACATTTTAATATAACACTATGTATTATTCAACTCACCCTAATGTGTATCGAAATGGTTTATTACGTCCTTCCAATGATTGCTAAGCCTGAATCCATCTTCTCGGTTAAAATTGTCTCTGTGTTTGTATATGTGAATCGCCTCATGAACGAATCTCTCATGATAGCCAGATGGCTTGCAGAGAACCTCCGTCTTGGAGAAGTCAATGTCATGTGAGCCCACTGAGTTGTAACAGTGGTCTGCCACGGCTGAGGTGTTTGTCCTACCGTGTTTTAGATCAGCTTTATGTTCACGAATGCGGTCTGAGACGTGTCGTTTGGTTTCCCCAATGTAACTGCTACCACAGAGGCAACTTAGTTTGTAGACGCCAGGGTACTGTATGTCTGGAATCACATCTTTTACAGATGGTACCAGATCACGGATTTTATGTACTGTGTTGAATCGGACCTGGATCTTGTGTTTAATCAGGATTTTGGAGATCTTTTTTGTGACCCCAGCAATGTAGGGTAAGGTGATGGTCTTGAAAAGCTCCTCAACAGGATCTTTCTTGATGGTTGGAGTGATGGCTTTGCGGATTGTGTAGTCGGAGTAACCATTAGCCTTAAGAGCTTGGCGTACGTGTTTGAGTTCCCTGGAAATGTGTTCATGGTCGGAGATGCATTGGGCTCTATGATATAGAGTCTTGATGAGGGAATTCTTCTGGGATGGATGGTGGTGGGAATCCGGTTTTAGATAAGCATCCGTGTGGGTGGCTTTCCTGTAGACAGAGTGGCTCATTGAACCATCAGGTCTCCTTTTGATTAGGACATCCAAAAAGGGTAGCTTGCCATCATTTTCGACTTCCATGGTGAATCTGATGGCTGGGTGTATGGAATTGATGTGGTCGAGAAATTGGTCTAGAGCAGGCCGGCCATGTGGCCAGATGACAAAAGTGTCGTCTACGTACCTCTTCCATAAGGTCGGGCGTAGAGTGGCAGTCTGGATGGCGTCCGTCTCAAATTTCTCCATGAAGATGTTGGCTACAACCGGAGATAGGGGGGAGCCCATTGGGGTGCCCTCAATTTGCTTGTAGAAGGTTCCATTCCAGGTGAAGTATGTATTGGTTAAGCAGTGTCTCACCAGGGGGGGTACCCCAGCATTTAGTCCTTGATGAACCAAGTCTTCAATGATTGCGATGGTGTCAGGCACAGGCACCTTTGTGAACAAGGAAACCACATCAAAACTGACAAGCAGGTCGTCTGGGGACAGGGCAATCCCCTTGATTGTCGATACCAGGTCAGTAGAGTTTAGTACTGCAGAGGTGGTTTTTCCAGTGAAAGGCCGTAGGATTTCGGACAAAAAACGAGCCAGTTTGTAGAATACAACAACAAAATTCAAGAACTACTCAACGATGGCAGCTATACAAAAATAAAAAGAGACCCCACCAACAGCCTCGTCTCCAAAACCAACAACATCATTTCTGCTTCAACCGCATTAATTGATCAGACCAAACAGTTCTCGTTGAAACCTTCTGCAGCCAGGCCACCAAGATTGTACGGCTTGCCAAAGATACATAAAGAAGATACACCTCTTCGTCCCATTGTCTCTACTATCAACTCCCCCACTTACAAACTGGCTCGTTTTTTGTCCGAAATCCTACGGCCTTTCACTGGAAAAACCACCTCTGCAGTACTAAACTCTACTGACCTGGTATCGACAATCAAGGGGATTGCCCTGTCCCCAGACGACCTGCTTGTCAGTTTTGATGTGGTTTCCTTGTTCACAAAGGTGCCTGTGCCTGACACCATCGCAATCATTGAAGACTTGGTTCATCAAGGACTAAATGCTGGGGTACCCCCCCTGGTGAGACACTGCTTAACCAATACATACTTCACCTGGAATGGAACCTTCTACAAGCAAATTGAGGGCACCCCAATGGGCTCCCCCCTATCTCCGGTTGTAGCCAACATCTTCATGGAGAAATTTGAGACGGACGCCATCCAGACTGCCACTCTACGCCCGACCTTATGGAAGAGGTACGTAGACGACACTTTTGTCATCTGGCCACATGGCCGGCCTGCTCTAGACCAATTTCTCGACCACATCAATTCCATACACCCAGCCATCAGATTCACCATGGAAGTCGAAAATGATGGCAAGCTACCCTTTTTGGATGTCCTAATCAAAAGGAGACCTGATGGTTCAATGAGCCACTCTGTCTACAGGAAAGCCACCCACACGGATGCTTATCTAAAACCGGATTCCCACCACCATCCATCCCAGAAGAATTCCCTCATCAAGACTCTATATCATAGAGCCCAATGCATCTCCGACCATGAACACATTTCCAGGGAACTCAAACACGTACGCCAAGCTCTTAAGGCTAATGGTTACTCCGACTACACAATCCGCAAAGCCATCACTCCAACCATCAAGAAAGATCCTGTTGAGGAGCTTTTCAAGACCATCACCTTACCCTACATTGCTGGGGTCACAAAAAAGATCTCCAAAATCCTGATTAAACACAAGATCCAGGTCCGATTCAACACAGTACATAAAATCCGTGATCTGGTACCATCTGTAAAAGATGTGATTCCAGACATACAGTACCCTGGCGTCTACAAACTAAGTTGCCTCTGTGGTAGCAGTTACATTGGGGAAACCAAACGACACGTCTCAGACCGCATTCGTGAACATAAAGCTGATCTAAAACACGGTAGGACAAACACCTCAGCCGTGGCAGACCACTGTTACAACTCAGTGGGCTCACATGACATTGACTTCTCCAAGACGGAGGTTCTCTGCAAGCCATCTGGCTATCATGAGAGATTCGTTCATGAGGCGATTCACATATACAAACACAGAGACAATTTTAACCGAGAAGATGGATTCAGGCTTAGCAATCATTGGAAGGACGTAATAAACCATTTCGATACACATTAGGGTGAGTTGAATAATACATAGTGTTATATTAAAATGTATAAAGTATAGGGTGGTTTACAGCAATACAGTATATAATTTAATGTTGGGTTTATCTATGGCAGTATATAGTACTGTATATGCTAAGAGAATAAAGTTTAGATGGAAGTATATTATATACTTCTTACGACGTAGAATTGTAATTTATTATTTGTTGTTAGTAACTCAGCTTATTGTAGAGTATAGTAAGTTTCAGTTTATATTTTAGTTTTTTATGTAGTTTTTACTTTGGTTTTCTACGTGGTTGTTTGGTAAATGCAGCTACATATCACTAACATTCCTTTCCTTTATTAACGCTGTTCCTTGCGCCCCCCCCCCCCGTGGTGCTGTTGATCCTGCATAATGCATGGGCATAATGGGACTTTGAAACCCCTCCGCCCACCTCCTACGCATTGTCCATTGGTATGCTAAATTCCTCTTCATATGCACATTCTTTTGTTAAGGCGCTCCTCCTCGCAACACCTATATAAGCTCCTAGCTTGATAATGTTCTCATTCTTCGCCTGAGGACGGCTGCTTGCGTTGTGGCCGAAACGTCGTGAGAATTGTTTTATTATGTTTTATTTTTATTATTTTATTACTTCCCTTCTACGTGACTTTACCGAAAGAACCAAGAAGATGAATCCCTGCAGTCACGAAAGCTTTAAATCGAAACGTAATATTCCCATTTTGCAATTAGGAAAATCAGTAACATCAGCCGAACGCGCGCAGAATGTGATATTCCGCCAGATGTTCTCACAACAAAAAGTTTGATTGCCACGTTGAACACGCGTGTTCAGAGTAAACAAATCCCTGTATTGCAGCCCAGCAATTACAGGCAGTATTCACGTGCTCATTTAAACCCGATACAGCATGCTCTGACATTTTAAACATTCCTACAGTGTTGCATCATTCTATTGGGACCAAAATGTTGAAGCCTCGAGCGCGTGCAATCTAATTTAATGTGTTGAAATCCATAAAATGATTACCAAATATACTTTGTCCACTACTTGACAAATTTAAACTTTCGATTGTGCTTTTCTGCGATCGCTTTCAACACCATCTCTCGCTCGCCCCTTCGTGGCAAGCTGGCCGTGCCAACGTTGCCAACTGTGATGACAATTACTGGAAAACATTTTCACAACGAATAATTATATTTCTGTTCAATGACAAGTTACTGTGTTATTGGTGGGTTTTTATTTATTTACCAATAACACATATTTAAGGGAGGGTTCAAATCAATGGAATTATTTTTTTATATTCAGACGAGTTAAACTACATTATTTTGGCACAGGTTTTGTACGAGGTAATTTGGCACTGCACAGCATGACAGCTACACGTTTTTCCTTTTAATGGGGAATCATCAGAATGTTACCCTATCCATAGATTGCCAAGTGTGGTGGTACAGCAAATTGGCACAGTGGGGAGCACAGTTGGTGCATGTTGAAGTCATCTTAGTGAGTCAACCCATGGCACTTGGGTTCTGTTTTGTGACCTCCTGCCAGTAGGCCTACGACACCTCACGTGGCCTCAAAGTGCACGTAGCCTGGCACAAGCGCCGTGGTGATGTCACCGCCACTGAGTGGCGAAAGGCGGTGGTTGTTGTTGTTTCAAGTTTCGTGTTCTCCGACATGAAAAATACTCATTCCAAATGATTTTATCTAAATATCCCGAAAGAAGATTAATCTGAGCACGTCATGTAACTCTGGACAAAGGACATTAATATAGACTGCTGGCATAATATTGCTGCAACCACCAACGCTGCCAATCTCACTACATCACTAACAAACGTGATATTTAAAATTCATATATTTTTTTCACTGCCATCCTTGTTAGGTGCAGCCAGGAAATTGCCTGGTCATGCCATTGCTGGTGGAAGAGTCTCCAATAGGGGAAGCTCTCAATATAATGTTGTCCGATTCTTCCACACTGACCAGAAGTCTTGGAAGATGCGGTCATACCCACACTTTACTCCACCACATGTGCAACCTGTGGATCGACTAAATGTGGCATACCCAATAATCCTGCTTCCTAGGTGGATAGAGTCGGAGGGATTTAAGAATCGTCCAATGTTTCAACTGCAACGCCGAAAGATCAAATCAAACCGACGCACGGTGTGCTAATTGCACCACAGCAGCATCGCGTAACCTTTTCCATGCGTAAATATGACGCAAATAATCATTACCCTCGATGGTCAATGCAGCGCATCATAAACAAGACAATTTCAGAAACTTCCCAGCTGCCAGCCGAGCTCCTTACGGAAAGAGAGGTGACAATCGCGGAGGAGGGCCTTGGGGGGTGCACGGCCATCTGACCCGCGTGGGGTCACGGGGACGTGGAGGCACAGACTGTGCGCTAATCTGGAGTGACGAGGCCGGACGGCCCTTAACGCATGACGGGGCCGTCCCCACTCACAATCACCAGCGGCACCAGGGCGCGCTGCTCATTTCTCCCTTTCGAGTGCAATAACGCGTGACCATATTCCGTCCGCTGCGATATCCGTCAACGTGGCAGAATATAATTAACGTGTCCTTTCAAACCCAGCGGGTTCCCACCTATTAGAGCCCGTGAGCGAGTGAGCGGGCGGGCGTGCGCACCGCGACAACTCGTACATTTTTGCACAGCGTCGCGAACCGAACGTTCATTCCGCATCGCCTCACAAGCCTTGCGCCAGGTGCACTGGGATATGACGGCACGCAAAGGTGCACGATGCTCTCAGCCTTGCCTAGACCACCAGCCCAAAAGAGCTGCAAATGCGGCAGTTTTTGTTGTTTAGTCGGCGAAGGTGGAGAGCGCTGTACACGTGGTATGGAGGTCAGGTGACGAAGCATATGTATGGGAGTCGTGCCTCCCTGTTGGTCGTGAGTGATGCACCTTTGAGCGCTGTGACATCTATTTGTTTCCAGCTTGCACTGATTCTCCCTTCGCGATGGGGTTTCTCACCATTTGTAGAAAGCGTTGGATTTGAATTATTGTTGTCACCAGTTGCATTGCCTTGCTGCAATGATCACTGCAGACGTAAGGATGTCCCATGAGCTATGCACTTGCAGAGTTATTAGTTAATTAATCAATAAATGCATGCACATTCTGGGTAGACCTCCCCTAAGACACCAAATATGGCATGTGAATAATCAGACTGGGGAGACAAGAGTGGCCCGGCACTGTTGCTGTGCTATCTTACACAGGTGCTCACAATCAACAATTGCCTCCACAGTCTCTCAACACTAAACGGTGGATGTTTGAGTGTTGTGTGTGTGTGATGTGTGGTCTAATTAATTTGAAGTTCGCTTGAAAAATACCAATGCGATTGGATTACATGCAGCGATGTCGCATCTATTATGCAGCGCTCCCTTTTGCGGCTGTCGACCTAAAGAAAAATACTTCCCAGAAATTGTGAAAAAAATCGCAAATGAAAGTGTCCCATTGGAGTGGCCACCTAAAACAATGAAGGCAATTGTAGTCAGATTAGAAGTCGTATATTCATCAAGCCGTGGTCATCTATTACAGTTACTGACGTTTGACAATGTGAAAAATGCACAGTATGCACCGGTACTTTCATCAGAAAGGGAGCTCCCATGGTGCAACAGCTAACACTTCACTTTTACAATTTTTTACTTTTTTTAATTCACGATGTAAGTCCCACTAAGTTATAGAGCTCTTTTCAGAAGCGACCTGGCCACACATGATAGCTGAACGACGTGGCTTATCATCATTTGGGAATTTATAAGCAGACAAATACTCTAAACGCACGTTGGTTCCAAATGCGGAAAGAAAAACCCGTATGACTATTACCTAACAAGGATGGTAGTGAAAAAAAATCTTATTTTTAAATATCACGTTTGTTAGTGATGTGGTGAGATTAGCAGCGTTGATGGTTGCAGCAATATTATGCCATCAGTCTATATTAATGTCCTTTGTCCAGAGTTACATGACGTGCTCAGATTAATCTTCTTTCGGGATATTTAGGTAAAATCATTTGGAATGAGTATTTTTCATGTCGGAGAACACGAAACTTGAAACCTACACTACAAATCCACGCGACCACGGGGAGATCGAACCCACGACCTCCTGTATACCCGGTGAGGTCGCTAACATCTCGCCACCGTGGTGGCCCGATTGGCAATCCGGAGGTCACCGGATCGATTCCATCTCCCGGCGCGGAAGCTGAAACAGCGGTGCACGTTTCTTAAATCCTCTCGCACTGCCACTGCCCACCCAGCGGTACAAATCGGTGCACCCCAGTTAGTCCATCGACAGGTCAAGTGTCGTTTGGGAGGGTAAAGAGTGGGTAATAACCAACACGTCTAGTCAACGTTGAAGAGTAGACCAAATACCCTCTCGAGCTCCCACGGATGCCGACGTTGTCGTGTGCAAGCAATTGGGAGTCCTTGCGCGTGTTGGTTTTTTTTCTTTTTCAACAAAAGACACACAACAAGCAGGGACAGGATTAAAAAATAATGAACCTGTGACCTTTGAACTCTAAGGCAAGCACTACATCTTCTGAGTCTTGCCTGCTGCCAACAGCCTTGTCACTGTTGATTTTCTCAACAGCATCAAAAACACCGTCGCTCCTGTCAAACGCAGTCGGAGCAACGCGGTTTTGCAAACGGCGTCAAACGTTTGAGTCCAAAAGCGCTTCATTAAAAGGAGTCGCTGACCTACACATAACGAGGGAAGTTCGCTCACGGCTCAAGTCGCGCTGGTCAGAACGCATCTATTCCTCATCAACACTTCGTGGGGGAGTTTTACATTTCACTCGTGAGCTACCGGACATCTTTCAGCAGACACAGCGGGTGGCTCGTTATTGTATCGCGAGCCGCCGGTTTACGAATGCAATGATCTGTGCAAAATTCAGTGTAATCAGTAACTATAAACGTATTAAATGATGCAGACGTTACTGACATCATCACAACTATAGAGGAACGTAATTGGGGCTTGAGTGGGGTGCGTCGCTGGGGGGTGAGGAGAGGGTCGGGTTGATGATGGCCATCAGTTCAAGAATAATAAAAGGGAACAGCAGCCAAGGAATGGGATTGTCTCAGAAAAGCGTCCATCGCGGAGATGGAGCGATGAAATCAGTTCATCTGCAGCTGCCGGGCGGATTATTACAACGCAAGATCACGAGAGCTGATGGCAGCTTGGGGAGATCTTCATCCAACGGCGGATTGACCATGACCGATGATGATGATTAGACAATTAAAACATTCTAAACGGTGACTTTTATATACATTTTACAAAAATCTCCCCATGAACAACAATTTTAGGGTTATGAGTTCAAAAGTCCCGTGGGGGTCGACACAGCAAACAAAAGCAGTGACACAATATTACGACTAAATATTATAAACATTACATGCCTTGTTCTCATAAAAGCCATGAGCTTACATTGATATTCTACAGTATATGAATCAACAATGGAGTACATTTATTAACTCTTTATTTCATACATGTACGTGCCGTTACGTGAAAGAAAGTAACATAGTTCAATGCCAGCAAAAAAATTCCGACCTTAAGAACATAAAATATCGATGCACGTTAAAATGATTAGAGCAGCCCTATTTGAACCCAGTACAAATTCGTACCGTCAAACTCGTCTTCCTGCGTCGCCGATGCGTGGGAGAAGGACGTGAAACATGCGCCACTGTAATATCGCCTCCCTTTTATTAAACCCAATAGCAAAGCACAAGTCGGTGTTCAGTGGAATGTGTTCCCTCCCCACCCTCCCCACCTCACCCGAAAATGTATTTGAAATGCAAGTAACTTTTACTAATTAAATTTGCCAGCCTTTATGGGTTTAGAGCACAGCACGACCATACGGGACGTCAGGGGCCATGATGGATTGATAATTTTAAGTGAATAACTAATGCGGGCAGATTTACAGCGTTCCTCGGAACGGCAAAGGTGTCTCGGGCATGAGGTCACCGCACTTCAAGAAGCCAAAACTCGGGCTTTAACTCCGGTAGTTGGTTCTAAATATTAAAAAAATATATATTTGTGTTCCACTCGCCGGCCGAACCCATGCCAAAAGCAACAGGGACCTTGGCAATCTGAAACTTGCGCCAAGACATTCGATTGTTGCGCTGTGCCGGAATGCAGCGCAAACGCAAACGGTGTTTTGAGGCCCAATCACAATTTGCCTATTTTAAAAAAATCCCACGGGACATCTCGGCAGGCAAGGATTTTGGATGGTAATTGAAGCTTAATTTCCTTTGCAACAAGGCAAACTGAAGATTAATTTAATGAAATCTATTTTCGTGGCACGCAATCGCCACCACGGTGTATTTGTAATCAGAAAGTCACGTGATTCCAAATGCTTCCACAATCTGTTGCATCATTTTAATCTAACACATCAATAAATCAGTTATTTTTAAACAAACTAATTATACATGACAGTGGAGCATTACGTGTAAAGAAAATACAGCCAGAACCATATTCTATAGCTCCACATGTAAGTAAAAACATATTTAATTCTTATATACGGACATAATGGAGTGCTGGTTATATTCATTTAAACACATACACATTAGTATATATATTGAAATGATTGGCATTGCCTGCATATATGTCAAAATGTATTAATATTAACGTATACTAATATTGAGAATACTTTTCCCCTTTTTTTCTGGCAACAAAACAGGTGTTAAGATGTTAAAACACCAAACTGAAACCTATTACAAGGAATCCTGTCTGCATCAACCACAATACTTGTGGTCAGAATGCAAACAAAAAACGTATTCTGACCACAAGTATTGTGGTTAATGCCGACATGATTCCTTGTAAAAGGTTTCAGTTTGGTGTTTAAACATCTTAACACCTGTTTAGTTGCCAGAAAAAAGGGGAAAACCTATTCTCATGTTTTGGTACTGGCAAAGGAGGTCCCATGATAAACTAATATTGTTATTTTAATCAGCAGTGCGCTCGTTGTTTTTCTCGAGGTTACTGTTCAACAATAATTAGGCCGAGTGAGGCAGTGATGTCCTCATTGCATCACTCCAGACCAACCCTATCACAACTAAGTCAGCCTTTGGCGAATTGTCAAGAACCACAGTGTGATGGATGGTGGGAGTATGGACGAAGCTTTGTAAAAAACACTACCACCGTATCAACCGACGGTGTACGGGTGTTTAAGGGATGTCATTGTAGCTGCAATGGATATCTTCAGCCATGTTCAGTCCACCGCTGCGGTGGTGAGATGCTAACTGCCTCGCCTGATATACAGGAGATCTTTGGGTTCGAACCCAACCCTGACGCCTGTATATTTGGAGTTTGCATGCTCTCCCTGTGGTAGCGTGGATTTTTATCCAGGTCCTCCGGTGTTTCCCTTCACATTTAGAAACATGCGTTTCGAGTATTTGGCTGCTATAACATTTCCACATGGCAAGCGACTTCGTTGAGCTATTGTTTGTGGCCAGATCGCTGCTGAAAAAGACCTATATAGCTCAGTGGGCTTTATCTGGTAAAATATAAAGAAAAATTCGTTTAAATTGTTGAAAGCTCGTTCAAGTCGCTGCTACCTCTCGCGATCCTGGACTGCTACAACATCCCAGAATACACTGCCGTGCTGCTTTAAAAAAAAAAAAACCTTTCAACCATCAAGGGTTGTCTATCTTTGTTTTAAAAAATGTAGTCATGCTTGTGTTGTTCACTCCGGAATGTACCTCTTGGTGTAAGAATGCTCTTTATGTAGGAAGGCTTCTCGGTGTCTCCAGACTACTTTTCAAACGGGTCCTGCATGGGGATATTTGACGATTTCCCCTGCTTCGTGTGTGCGATGAAGCAAACGGACAGGGGCAAGTCACATGCAAAGCTCCACACAAACAGAGTGAACTATTAATTAATTAATTAATGCTCAAACATCTCTTGGACACCTCACAGCCAAGTTGCACAAATGCCGGTATCTCCAGGAACTCCCATCTCAAGAGCTAAACAGGCTCAACCATTGCGTAATGCGTTCGGGCACGTGCGGAGTGAGCGGGTGGCAGTGGGTGGCAGTCAAATCATGATGTGAAGAGTGTTAGGCAGGAGGTGGCCAGGCTAAGTAGATTATTGTGAGAGACATCTTGCCTCTCTACAACCTCTGCGCAAGATTACTAACACCTCTTCTGGGTGCCACTGCAAGGCAAAAAAACGGATCCAGCAAACAGGTAATTTTTTATTTTATTTTATAAAACGCCAAAAAAACCAACCTAACAAAGGCAATCGCATGCTTCGTTTGCAGAATTTGTACAGTGCAAACTGTTCATTAGAAACATCTTCACCACATTACTAATTCCAGACCTCTTGCATCTGTATGTATACAAAATCTAGGTTAATTAAATCATGTTTTGGAATGTACTGCTTGAGCGTGCTTTTGTTGAGACAAAGAGTCGCAATAAATTAAAACATAGAATGAGTTCAGGTTTTTGTAGAACATTATAAGACAATATCCAGTGGCAGCCTTTAAATGAAAGCAGGCAGCTAACTCAATTGTCCCCAGCATGCTATGCTAATTAGTGACATTGCACGATCACTGCTGGCTCTGTGTGTTTAATTTTGCAAGTTTTGTTCATCACTGTAACAACTTGGGGAGTCGTTCATCCAGCAGTGGATCGACCACGGCTGGCGATGACACACCCTGCTGTACGCACCGATCTCGTGAGAAGCACGGCATGAGCTGCAGCGCAGCGACACGCAGAGCGTGGACACACGGCGGGGCCAGGATTTTGGAACCAAACACCACAAGCACGCTCGGACTTCAGACACGAGAGGGTCTCCTTGAGCCTAAACCAAACAGAATTACGCACGTTACATTACGCACAACAGTAGCCACTGGGGCACAATGGCTCGGGAGTGCAGCGCAAACAAGCTCCTAATCCCTTATTCAGAGTTCACGGCCCAGACTTCCTTCCCACTCACTCGGCTGACAGATCCCTTTCAGTCTGTTTGTCTTGGGCGGCTTCCTTCTTTCTTTCGATGGCCCAGTGTACACGGCGCGTTTTTTTTCCATTGGGCCGGCTGAGAGTCGGCCCTCTATCATTCATAGCGTCTGCGGTCTGGGTCACCGTTCAAGAGGAGCGCGGGTGAACGCGATTCATACTCAATTCACGCACATTGCAGACAGGTACACTCTCCGCCACATTTGTTTCGTGCGTTTAGGCGCGGATGAGAGCGTCTCTCGATTGTCTAAGGTTTGTTTCCGATTACCGTTCGTCTCGCTGGGGAGGCGTAGACATGCCATGAGTTCACGTACAGGTGGCTGGGCGTCTTATTGGCGTTCAGGATCGTGAGGGGTGGCGGCGGCTTAGGGAGGCCTTCATCCAGCAGTGGATTAACCATGGCTGTGATGATCGTGGTGTATCTCATTTGACCATACCACCGAGGACGAGTTCAGATAGCACGCTCCACTGCCACTAACTGTGGCTGCGAATCAACCGGGGGTTACTGAATGTACAGGTGCGGTGTGCAAACCGTTGTACCCGCTGTTTCTCCTGGTGTCTGTATGGCACTGCCAATATTTGGTCAAATCTGGAGAGATTCCAAAGAGAAGGGAAATAGCAACGTGGAATTTTCCCCACTAACTCTGGCCACCGATCGAGTTGTGTGCTGCTCCATTTCTCATTCGAAATTGGACGCACTTTGATGTTTGACTTGATCTACTGGGATTTTAACGCGTGATTTAGTTTTTAAATATGCAAACATTATTCTTTCCAAGCCGCACTTGCACAGGAGATCACTTACGTCAATGGCCACATTAAGTACACATTTAATTTATTATAACACACATCACACACACATTACGACACTAAAAGAAGAACAACGGTTGTGAGAAGAACCCTGGGTTCTGTTTTCAATTAGAACATGACATTTCACAGATCCATGCCTGCTTAATACACGGCGCATTATGAATTATTCCTATGTCTAAGAACACCAAATGTGCTCATTGGAAACTATGTTGAACCTCGAAGACTGAAACATTGCAGCAAACATTGAATTTTTTTTTTTAAAACAGGCACATTATAAACACTCAGGTTCAGCCAATTAAAGATGTCAAGTAAATCAGTGTCAATGTAAACATTCTGCAACTGGGTCAAACTTAGTGCTTCGAATTGAAAATTAGCTCAATGATCATATTAAATATGGGGTTGCTGCCTTGATGCAATGGTTAGCAGACTGGACTTACAAACCAGAGGTAATCCATTCCATTCAATCACATGGTGCGGTAGTTGAAACAATTATTATTACGTCTTATTTTAGCTTGTTTACACTGGAAACCCTCTCTGAGTCCCATGACTCATTATCAGAAGCATACTGTCAGCTTTTTGCAGTAGGGGCGATGATTGCAATGTACAGGCATATCCCTCAATTTACGAACGTTCGGTTGACAAAATTTCTCCTTCACACAAGTGGCATACTACGGACACTTTTTTTTATCCTTTATATTAAGTTCGCTTGCTTGCTTAGGACCGTGCAAATCTTTCAGTCGTTTTTTAACCCACTTTCTGTGATCCAATCGAGCTGACATTTTTCACACAGACTCGTTGTGCGTGACAATTAATGTTCGTGAAAATTTGTTTTTCAAAATTTTACACTTTTTAGGACAAAAATATTATATTTAATAACCAATTGCTTAATGGTGCAATGCAATCATCTGACCCATAGGTGGCAGCCATCTCAAGCCAGAGGACGAGAGGACTCTAGCCGCCACGCATATAAAGGATTTATAGTGAAAAACTTTGTTTTTACTGGTTATACTTATTATCGATGAACGAAATCGAATTCCCACGTTCACGAAATGTCACTGCGTGCCATGCGCGTCGTGAGATCATCAAACGAGAAGCCACCCAGAGGAGGCCGCTGCATCATCATCCACACGCAGCTGCAGCTGCAGCAAACGCCTCCACCACCATCATCACCACCCTGCCAGTCATTCCAACATGCAGATCGTTGGATGAGCAGCGGCTCTTTGAAAAGGATTCATATTTTAGCTTTAAATTGGTAACTGTTCAATCGTTTTCGTATTTATGTTCGTTTTTTTGTGTTGTGAAAAGTGATGTAGGTATCGATTTTTTAGGTTTGGAGTGGAGTTGGAATGATTGTTCGAAACACACCCTCTAATTTTTTTGTATTAAATCAATGGGAAAATCCATTCCCATTTAAGAAATTTCGTTTTAGTGTGCTTTTTGAAGAATGCAACCCTTTCGTAAATCGAGGGAGACCTGTATATTCCAATTGACTAATTTGCCGGTGATTTTTTTGGTAAATTTGGTCCGTGACGCCAGCAAACGACGGCGTCTTTTTTTCGAACGACGTCACGTTTTTTTTCTGTTACTTCCAGTATACGACGCATAGCATTATTGCGGACAATACCATACCCGCAGTATTAATCAGGGCGGCCTCTGGATTCGCGCCACGAACCTCTGCAACGAGTGGCAAATGCGCTCCCGAGGCTGAGCCACGTCACAGTTGAAGAATCTCTTAAATCCTCCCGCCTCTATCGGCGCGTGCACCACAGTTAGTCAAATGGTAGGTCGCATATGGTCGGGTAAGGGGCCGTCCATAAATGACGTCACGCACCTAGGGGGGTGGGGGTGTCAGACATTTGTGACGATGTGTTACGATGCACGGGGGTTTGAGAAATGTGACGTCACATCAAAAGGTGCAACTTTAAATAAATACAGACAACACGTTCTACTTAATTAAATACACTTTTTAATAAATGTTTTCTCCTACAACATCAGAGTGCAGCATTAAATACGCACTACAATGACAATAGTTTAAAGCGATTTGAAGCATGTTTTATTTTTTTGGGAGGGGAGGGCAGAGCTTTATAACGTCATATTTGAGGGGGGGGGTCTGACTTTTTGTGACGCCGTGTGAGGAAGGGGGGGGGGTCAAAAATCGTCCAAAATCGCGTGACGTCATTTATGGACGGCCCCTAAAGCGTGAGCACTCCCACCCCTTCCAAGATGTGTAGGCCACGACACCCTTTAGAGGGGCTGTCCAAGAGCTCCCTCTAGCGGGTACCCTTCTGCCAGCAGTGACGTGAACAAGACATTGTGAGGCTAAACCTTTACCTTTCATATCAATAGGGGGTCACCACAGCCAATGTTTTCGAATGCCACCACACCTCGCCCGCCCTTACTTTTGAAAGCTGCAGCAGCCGTTGCAAGATTGGCAAGGTCTTTTATTCGCCGCAGTGTCCTTCGCCGATGAGGCATCACCAGTGGGTAGCGCCGCCACACATTTTGAAACCACTGGGGCTTTTTTTTACTCTTAGGTTTTTTTCGGTAAAGTCACGTAGGTAAAAACAAACAATAAAAATAAATAATAAATCGATATAAATAATAATAGAAATAAAATAATAAATCACGACGTTTCGGGCGCAACACAAGCGTCCGTCATCAGGTGGGACAACCACAGCAAGAAACAAATGCTGAAGTGGACAAAAGAGCTGCTGTAACAAGAGGCTATATAGGTAAGAGACGGGGGAGGAGCCAGGGAGGAGAGATCGAGGAGGGGGGGGGGGGAAGTGGGCGGGGCTGGGAGTGGGAGGAGGAAGACACTGGAGATGCGGATATGAAGGGGGATTTTGGGTGAGTTTAGGGTGGTTTTGGCTGAGTTTAGGGGGTTTTGAGAGCAGCACGACGCAGGGGCCGTGCTAAAGGCCACCAGGGGCAGCCAGTGGCCTGCGGTGCCTTGCAGTGAAGAAGGCCGCCTGACAGTGCCTGCCCATCTCACTGCAAGTCTTGCCCTTGGTCTCTAACCTCTGGTTTCCACTTGAATCTTCGTCCCAGATAACCTGATCTCCTCTCTCTCGCACCATAAATGCTTTCCCGTTTGTTGCTACCCACGCTTTATTTTGAACCTGCAATTTGCGAATTCTATCCTGAGAGGTCATCAAAAGCCAGAATACTTTTTTCACGTTTAACCACCTCCGAGGTGCAAACAATCAGTGAGGTTAAAATAACAAAAACAAATCGTTGCGTGTAGTTTAGTCGCTTGCACATTGATTAAAGGATTTGATTGGGTCTATGCAATCACCAGCTTGTAAATGCAACATATTGTAAACATACCTTAAAAGTTATTAAATTAACATTAAAACATTGTCTTTTTTTGCCCCGGTGCAGTATAAATCTCCAATTTCAAAACTGTCTGAAAACATAATTATATGAGAATAAACACGCATTAATAGTAATTGCAAATCCCAAGTATTCATCAGAGGAAGAAAGAACCCCCATCTATCACGTGGAGATCGGTGTGTATTTTGTTACAAAACTTCATGCTTATAGAATGTACGCCGAGTCATAACTCAAATATGACGCTATTAAAGGTTATATCTTATTTGTTATCATATGTTCGTGCGCACGTTAAAGATGTTGATTTGAAAAAAAACTTTTGCTTAAGCGTAAGCTTTGCGCTACGTGATACTTTGTTAATACGCAACCGCTGAAAACAGGCACCAAAGGCCTACAACGTTTCCAGCGACAGAGGCATCAATGAACGAGAGTGAACAACACCTTTCTTGAATGGATGACAACATGATGGGTGGGCATTCCAAAGTTGGGCAGTGCGAGGGTTAGAAGCAGAAAGAGAAGCGATGTGGCCTGCGGTGTGGTGTTTGAGGACGGGAGGGGCTGAGAGAGACGACAGCGTGTGGTCGACCTCAACGTCGGCAGAGGAAGCAATGAGCGAAGTCCTCGCGAAGATTCAGGGGGCCCATCCATTGAGCAGGTACGCACAAATATGTCAAAACTTGACCCCTCGCTCCCTCCCTGTACGCACGCGGACTTTTTACCCCCCCCCCCCCGAATCCTATAGAAGGGCCGATATTTAATCCACGCAGAAACGATAAAGGATCAATAATATTAACGTGTTTAAGCAAACAGATAGTCCACCACCGGACTATCTAACTTATTTGAAGGTCAATGTAGACAAATTATTATCGAGGCTTCACACCCTCACGCCCCCCCCCCGTTTCCTATGCGTACATTGTCAGTAGACTCCCCCATACGCAAGCGTACGCATTTGGGTTAACCCCCCCTTCCATGCGTACGCACCAAATGGATGGCCCCTAACCACGGCTGTCGCGATACGGGAATGATGAGGAGGTCACTGGTTGCCGCTTGTTGAATACTCGCCTGTTGTGTGTTTTTATAGTTCACACTTTGTGTCCTATGCGAGTACGCATTCTCCGGATGATGTTCCAACGTTGCATTGGCCTCAGGTCTATCGTGCTCAAGAGATTTGTATCAGTCGCCTCTCACCTTGGTATATACTTCTTTGAAAAAAAACGTGTTTCTCTTACTCTTATCTCCATTTCCTCTGCTCCTCATCGCTGCTTTAGATCACAGATATTTTACCTGTCACGGTGACCCTTGTAGCATGGTTCTATTTTCATGCTGGCTTTGATGAAAGTGTAAAGTAAAACAACGAATATGTTGCTCATAGTCGGGGGAGATCGCGAGTCATGAATATGACGGATATGGCAAGCGCACAACCGGCTCGCGAAACTTAAATTGCGAGCGAGAAAATCGTGCCGTGACGCCATTCAGGGCGAGTGCTGTATTCAGTTTCTTCCACGTGTGACATTTGTCTAACGTAATTTTTTATTGCAGTAGAAGTTTAATCGCTATGCATTACCGTTGCCCATTTTAAAATAAGCCGTGACAGCTTCGGCTAACATTGCCGGGCTCGCTTGCCAACGTAAAGCCCTCAAAATAATTAAACATCATTCCTGGATTTGGCAGGCCCTCTGACTTCTAACACACAGACAAGGCTGAGTAAAGCGTCTGCTACAGCCTAAGCCCTTACAGGTTTTTTTTGTATGTGAACCTGCAAAGGCAGCCAAGCATAACATAGCTTGCGCGGTGGAGATTTTGCCAGCAGCTTGCCTCACCAGCTAACGTCAAACGACTTGGCTCACGACGTTAATTATTTAAGGAGTGTGCATTGAAGACATTTTTTTACGTAAAAAAGTAAACCTAAATCACATGGCTCACTTTCCAAAGAGCAGAATGTTAATGACAAGGCATTGCAGCCAAAACAAGCCAAACTGATTAAATAAAAAAACTTGGAAAATGTAGTTCAAGCACTATGCGTTTGTATATACACATGAACAAAAAAAATGTTTTGGCAGTGCGTTATACATAAATGCAGCCAATATTACATTAGTCTGACAAAAGTATTGTGTCAAGGTGTAACACTGCATTGCTCATTACTCATGTTGGGTCAGTGGTGAGGTTAAATACACGGTTAAATGCAGTGAGTTTGCAGGATGCAGCAATCACGGCATTTATCATCGAAGTTCGCATCATATTCAACAGTAATTCACCCTAGCTTATTTGCTGAAAGGGTACTGTTCTGATTTTGTAACTCTGTAAATAATGTTCCTACATTGCCATTGTACCACAATCAGGTTGCCTGTCAGAGAGACAGTGGGCTGGGACATTTAAATTACACCATTAAAACTGTTAAGAGAGGTAAGTGGGCTTTGGCAGGACATGTCACGAAAAGAGATGATGACCCACTGTCAAAAATAATAATGGAGCAGCAGCCACAAAATGGAACGCATCTGACAGGACGTGCACCTAGGAGATGGGGGCATCAAATCAGGTCAGGTGCTAGTTGGGCGACTACATTTCAAAATTGTTCGAGACTTTGGGAGGCCTTCAACCGGCGTTGTATGAACCATGACTGATGGTGATGATACATAGCACACACCCTGTTGCGGTCCACATTGCAGTGCATTGTAATTGTTATTGTAGCGGACCAATGATTGGTTGACCCGTTGTGTGATCGCGGTGCGTCGCCTCGTCACGTGGGCAACGTTGCAAAACAAACGACACCTCTGGGTCTGCCGCACACAAAGCTCTGGCTCCATCGGAGGTGGTATCGGGTTGGGGACTTGAAGAAGAAGGGTGGTGGGGGGGGGATTCACTCGGTACGAACGGAACGCCTTTTTGACTCGATTCTCACTGATGTGTACAGACAGCACGTGGGCATTGTCTGGCAATGGCAACTTTGCAGAAGCTGACAGTACTAAGGGAAATGCGTCAGTCAAGATAATTGGCATCTGATCGATGCAAAAAAATGTCCCAGAGGGAGGGAAAATGAAGGATCGGACGACGAGCTTCCTTCCAACATCTCTCACCAATGCTGATGAACTGCCAGATGTTTATAGGCAAGGAAACTCTCTCTTAGATACGGGTCCTATTTCAAAGCAACCCAACTATAGAATACATACAGTAACAAAAAACAAGTGTCATTGTGGGGAATATAAGTAACAGCATAAATAAACACTCGGTTCCTATAGCTGTCGATAAAATCAGAAGGTTGCAAGTTCATATTCTTGTTGGGGTTGAATCGGCTCATTATTAATCTGGGGTTCGTTAAACCACTTTTTTGGTGAAAGTTCGCAGTGGTCGTCCCATGAAGAACCTCACTCCTGCCACGGAAGTGTGGAATTTCCACCGGTGACTCGGGGCTGACACAGATGAGATGGGCACCACTTCATTGCTAATATGAGCATGAAATAACTTTAACTTTGTGCACCAGAGCCATTAATAAAACCAAGGTGACTGAGAACATGGTGCAGTGTGCCCATGTCCTGCATACACGAATATACTCATACATACTGTACTTAAACGACCACAACATACGCTGGCTGCTCAGTGAGTTGGGGAGTGGATGGAGGAGTTCGTGTTAGAAATGAAAGGGGAGTTCCTTTGGGCCCAGCAATGCACACATAAATAACACTGGCCACATAGTGAGGGATTAATGAACCAGGGGTCAGGGGGTGGCATAAGGCAGCAGAGATTTACCTAGGGGGCTTGATTAATGCGTGGCCTGGCACCCGCCATGTGTTTGTGTGTCCGGTTTTCTTGGTGACTTTCGTGGGAGGGAGGCGGGGTGGGGTGAGTACACTCACCCCAGGCATCACTACAGGGTCGATAAAGTGAGTACCACTTTGGTGGAGGGGGGAGGGGAATGAGGATTTGAATGGAGGAATAAAAAAAACAAGCTATTTTTCCCAGGTAAGGTCCACTGAGCTATATAGCTCTTTTTCAGAAATGACCTGGCCACAAATGATAACTCAAAAAAAGTGACTTATCATGTGGAAATTGATAGCAGCCAAATACTCTTAAACGCACGTTTCTAAATGTGGAGGGAGCAATCCACGCGACCACGGGGAGAACACGCAAACTCCAAAAATACAGGCATCAGGGTCGGGATCGAAGCAACGACTTCCTACATACCAGGCGAGGTAGTTAACATCTCGCCACCGCGAGATGGTAGGGAAATCAACAGTGGTTGTCTTCTGAACAAACTCACTCCCATAGGAATGTGTAATTTCCACCATTGTCTCGCGGCTGTAAACAGGAGATGAGCACTGCCTAAAAGCTAATTTTATCAGGAAATCAATTTGTGACTTTTTTTTAAGTCTCAGTTCTCCTACCACATAGCCTCTGATTCAACAGACAATAATAAAGCACTTGGCATAAAATATACTCAGTGATCCAACTGTTAAATGTAGACTGAAAATTGCGTGAACGTTTTAAGTGCTGAGGTTAGAAAAACATTTGGCAGCTTTGTGTGGATAAGCATCATTACTTACACCATGCAGCTTATTTTGGCTACACATTGTCAGTGAAAACAAGAATAAAAAACAGATTCATCCCGGTCAGCCTGACTTAATGTGAACTGGCAGTGAAGAGTGTTTTGACAGTGGGTTTTTAAAATAAAATGTAACTTTCTCGGAAGAAACAACACGTGAATAACAAGGCAGTTATATTTATAGCTTGATATCAATTTCCTTTATTTTATGGGCCTACTTTCTCTGCCGCCATTGCTTGTTTCTCATTATCCCCAATTTTCACTGTCACTGCGAATAATGGACAAGAGATAGAACGCAGAACCAATGTCGTGATGGTCCAGTGAGCCATATAGCAATGACAGAAAATTGCCCCAGTCCTGGAAAAAATTAAACACATTTGGGAAGCCCGTGCACTACAGCGTGCCAGATTTCAGAATGGGCTCCCCTTAAACGGGGAGACTTGTTCAAGCCCTCAACTCGCAGTGGAAAGAGTGCGAGTTCGAATCCCATTCAGGGATCCACTAAAGCCATCGTCTATCTTCCGTCGTTAAGATTAGTCCTCACCCCGATGGGCATTGCATGGGGAGGCCTTCATCAAGCAGCAGAGTGACAAATTGCTGTACATTATTTGGAACTATTTTATATTTTAATGCACCATTACAGCGGCCTATATGGACAGTATTATGGGGGTGGGGGGGGGAAATACTTCAACGGTTCATTTACTTTGTACTTTGGCAAGCAAACACTGTTAGCGATGCTCATGGTACTCTGGCAAAATGTTGTATTCATAAAGGCGATGGAAATGTTTTAATGCTGCCAGGAAGTAAGCTAATTGCAAAACAGAGAATTTCGAATAACATTGGCTCAATACACGAGTGCGGTAATGATGTAGACTGATAAACACACGAGAAAGGCCAAGTGAGTAACCAATGCTGAAGGCTGGATATGCAGTTTGTAAATACTCTTTGTTTTTTTCGGTAAAGTCACGTAGAAAATAAAATAAAATGATAATGGAATACGACGTTTCGGTTGCAACACAAACAATCATTATCAGATGAGAATGAATGATAAAACACAGGCACGGAAACAAACACAGGCAGACACACATGCAGAGAGAGACACACAAAGACACATCGAGAGAGTTTGTAAATGTGAAATCATGCCATTTTGGAATAAATGTTTTTATTTTGTGCTTCATGAAATACAGTTATAGATTCTATGAATTGACTAATATACCATTATACACTACAGACATAACATATACAACATTTTCTAAAATATACAACCTTTTGAAAAGCATTCATGAAGAAAAAAATATTTAAAATATCACTTTAATTATTGAATGTTCCACGCAACATATTTATACACCATGCAAGTATTAAATTAATCACTACAATTAAAATGTCGAACTCAAGCGATATGTTAGCATCTCCCTCATTATTGCAAGAAATTACATTTATAATAAAAAAAAATGTGGGTAAGGCTGTCATTATCTGGCCGAATGCTTCTGTGTGTGTGTGGGGGGGGGGGTAATGTAGAGGTTAGCACGCTGCGCCGCGTACCCGGTGACCCGAATTCGATTATCACTCAGGGCCAACACCAATAACGAGTATTATCTGAACCGGTCCTGGGCCTCCCCTAGGTCGACTCAGCCTTAAATGAGTACCTGATGCGGTGTGTAATCATCGCCACTGGAGATACAAAAGCGGCCAGGGTGGTGCTGGACACTCACCCCCTCTTGTGCTGTGTCGGCCTTCATAGGTGCTCGCTAACGGCTCTTGCCCCAACAGTCTGTTAAGGCTATACGGGGGGTCTTTGTCTTTGTAGTCCGCCTGTTGTACGTAGTAAGTCAGATCCAGAATGCGTCCAGTTCGCACCCTCTGCTCCTCCTTCCAGGACATCTGTGAAAAAGAGCTCAATAGCACAACGGATTCCTCCAGTGTAAATACAAATTCCGATGATGATTCAGTTGCCTGCCCGACGCCGGGGCTGGCAGATCCAGAGCTGCTGAGAACTGGGGGCCGTGGTGTATGTGCATTGGTCTTGGTAAAGGGGTGCTGGAGGAGGGGGGGGCATTGTTTGACCATACTTCGCCACCCGAGTCAGTGTCGGTTTGGTGAAGCGATTACATGTAGTCTAGTCTCTCGCGCCGAGTCCCCGACTGGCACGGATGCCCCCTGCCCAGTGCCGGGTTATCCGAGTAGCAAAAGTGGCACATGCTACAGGTCCCGCACTTTCAAGGGCCCTGCGTTAAATGCTTTCAAGCTATCAATTCCTGTTCAGTGATTCTGCACTTGCTCTATAGTACTATACTACCTTCAGCTTTTATGAACGACTGGGTGTTTAAGGTTCCCGATTTGTCGTATTATCTGGCTGTATAGCAAATGAAAAAATACAATTTGTGTTGTAATATTTATGTGTTTTATTCATTTATTTAGGGCCCCTTTATAACATATGCTACTAGCTTAATCCGGCACTGCCCCTGTCCAGTACGGCTCCTCACGTCTCTGAGGCTCTCAGGAAGCTTTGCCACGTCAAGGCATTGCTCTAGGTGAAGAAGGCCAACGTGTTTATTTGATGCCCACGATTAAGATGGAAACCAACGTTCGTTCTGTCACCCCCCCCCCAACACACACACACACGCTGTGTTGCTGTTCCAGTCTGCCAAGCCGACCGGCTTCATAAAGCCAACAGCCACAAAGATCTGCGGCTGTATAAATGGGAGGTGGAATTCCGTGCCGGTAAATGCAACAATAAAACAAAAACATTTCAGTGTGAACCAAAAAAAAACATCTACAAAGCCGTTTTATTTCTCGCGTCGGGCCGAAGTGGATTGACTTTTAAAATGCTAAGTGAACGGTACGTAAAGGGTAATATAGTTGTTGTAAATATCGCGGTCAGTCAAAAATATATTGCGTTTTTTTTTCTTCTTCTGTATAGCATGTCTTAACACGTGTTATGTATTTGTTATATTGTTCAGTATAAGCACGCACACGGGATAGTCCTTTACATTTCATTGGCAATGTACCGGGTTGACTTCACGCGTGTATAGTTGCATTCCCAGCATGAACGTGTACCCAGCTGTTGTTTGCTAAACTTTTGCAAACACACGTCATAAGATATAGTAGTCATGCAATAGTAATCACTGTTGTGTTTAATAATTAAAAGCAACAGTGATGGCGATTGCACGGCGATTTGCACGCACTAGGGGGCGATGTTCATGGGCATGATCCCAATCGAGCACAGTCATTTCCAGATAATCTTTTAGCGTTGGGATGTTGGGCCAAAACCCAGTTACATTAAGCTTCAGCACCCCCTCGTTATTCACGAACTTGAATTGCATCTGGAACTCTACACGACTGCATCTCTACACGACTGTAAGAGGGAAAGAAAGTGATGAGATACAGTTACGAGAAAAAGTGATGAGATAGAGTTAAGAGAAACGAGCTGATGCGATAAAGGTAAGTTAATTTATAAACTATTATTTAATCATTTCATATTCATTTTATTTGATTTAATATTTATTATAACACATTATTCTGTTTATTCATTATGATGAATGTTCATGTATTTATAAATTTTTCTAAAGGTAATTCAAGATCATTATGCGCAAAATATTATATTCACGAGTATCTCTGGAACATATCCTTCGCGAATCACGAACGAATACAGTACTTTATCTACGATATCACAGATATGTTAATTTATGTCACTGTAATAACATCAAATCATTAGGACATTTGGGATTCATGCAAGGTGATCACAAAGGTGTTTTGTTTTGCAGACGAGTATAGTCTGCAGAAGTTTCAAAGTCGGGGATGATGGTCACTATGTATAAATCCAATAGAGTACTTTGCAAATATTTTTTTCAAATTTGAACCAAGACGCCTGCACTCATGGCCTACACTTTCCAAAAAATATCACGGGCCCTTTCACATCCACTCTGAAGCAAACGGCGAGCAGTGTCTATGGTTAATACGCGTTCAGTATTAACCAGGGCGGCCGCGGGTCTCGAACCTTGACAACGACCATAACTTGGCATGTCATCACAAGGGCACCCTTCGTTAACACTGCGCGCTACCCTCGGCCATGTCACCCCCCCAAAGTGAAGTGCACCTCAGTGCAGTTAAGTACAAACTAACAATGTATACCATTTCAGCCTGATAGCATTAAATTATCTCACGAATGGAGTATGACAATCGGTGTGTGTAGTAGGGGTATGGCTCTCACATGCTTGCTGGCTCACCGAATGACTGCTGAACAATAAAGTAATTGGCATCCGGCCTATGATATATGCTAGAGCTGCAATTAATTGCAATTAATTGCAGCTTCCAGCCAGCTTCGTTAAAGATGACGGCTAATCAAGTATCAGCGAACAATGGCATGTCCATGTATTTTTGTGGTTATAGCAATGTAATTATTTCATTTACTAACTTGTCCCCATCACAGGAATGTGGAATTTCCAGTGCTGGGTCAGAAGGGCGGATAGTGAGGGTCACTGTCCAATGCATGCTTGCGTATTGGGAATCGGTGGGGTTTAGTTTACAAGGATATTAGCCCATGATCTCAGGGGGTTGACTGGCATGACCTGGGGTGGCAAGTGCTACTTGTAGTCACCACGGCCAGTGTCCACTGTGGGTAGAAAGCCTCGTGTATATAATGTATGCTTTTAATGCAAACTTAATATTTGCTTTCATATTCCGTGGATCATTTATGTCACTATAGAGGGTTTAAAAAAAAAAAACTATATATCAAGGATAATACAGTACCCATATTTAATTACATTTTTATGATAAAAAACTACTATGTTGACCTTGCTATCATATACATCTTTAATCTAGAGATAGTTTTCTACAATAAATTAATTGCTAGCATTTGCCACACTAAGCGGTACCGATAAGCCATTGTTGGGCCGATAGCTGTGCATAAAGCGGAGCCATGTCTGAAATACAACAGCAGGGGTCAGTATATGAATTTGTATCCATTGGGCACTGGCTTAGATCCAAGCGGCTTCTGAATAACCAAACATCCTCGCGACCTTTAAACGTTAAATGTCATACAAGTTGCGGGGTGACTCAAAGGGCTGAGCAATGAGCTGACAATGCTGAGACCTGGGTTCAAATCCAGGTTTCAGCCACCTGTGATGAAACCGGGTTCTCAATTGCAGCGAGTTGACGGTCCCAGCCAGTTAACCCAATGACTTCACTTAAACGATTACAAGAACATTAGGAACTGTCCTTAATTTGGCTAAAGTCCAACTATGACAATTCAATGTTGGTGCGACTTCCGCGCGATACAGATTACTGTCAGATGCAGAGATGTGGGCTGGTCTCGAACACAAACGGGTTGCACTACTTTGTGAGACTTCTGAATGGATTCTTCGTCTCATCACATGACACCAATGGCACAATTTTGATAACATTGAAGGGAAAAAAATTACGTAGATTTTTTTTTTACATTTCATGAGGCGGATATGAAACACGAGCCGATTATAATGCAGTCAAATTCCCGGGCCTAAACCCAAAAGCAGATGTTTCTTAATTGTATAAAAAAAAACATCGTCTCCATGCTGAGATTCTGTCTCACGAGAAAAGATCCCGTGATGCTAATTGTGAAACAAAACAGAGCCATGACCAAAGCACCTTAACGCGAATCTCAGCTGTGAGGGCAACGTGACATGCGGAGGTATTAATGCATTGCTTCATGGAGAATGCATTAAGCAGATACAATAACAGAGCCCTGCTGCAGAGTGTCACTTGCAGGGGACATTTATTCACATGGGCTCATATATTTATTGTCCTGTTTTTTTCTTCGAGTGGGAGTGCACCTCGCATTGCCTGAACAGTCGCTGGAAATGCACTCGTGTTATATTACCGGCTATTCGTATCCATTCGCAACAGAAGCGTTGGAATAATCCAGTGGAGCCGTGGATAGAGCGCTTGTCTCTCAATCTTCGATGCCGAGTTCGAATCTCGGCCATGGCTTGATTCTGATGCCTGTGGTTAGTCAACACAGTGGTGGATACAAGGAGAGGTGGGATGGCGCTTACAGGCACCCGCCTTGTTGGGAGCCCTGAAAATTGGTATTTTATTGATGTTTATTGGTAAGTTTTTTGTTGTTGTTAATTGGTGTTTTGTCTACTATAATGAGCCAAGAATGTCTGTGTGTCCCGCGTGTGACGTCACTCCACGTCGGACAGCCCCCCTCGTTAATACTCATGAACAGGTGATGTCACGCCACATCGAACAGCCTCCCTCATTAATAATCATGAAGAGATGACGTCTTCCAAATAGACACCACCCCCCCGCCATTCATAGTTATTAGCGGCTGACGTCACTCCACATGGGGGGCGAGGCGCCTCCTTCCCCCTCCTCGGCGTCAACTTACAACCCTCACGACAAAGGCAGAACCCTCACGTTACGTGGTCTCCGTAACGCTGTTGAGACATCAAAGTAAAAAGGACGTCATGATGAACAAGGGATTATAACCCTTAAATGAAATAGGTCTGTGTCACCGCGGCCTTACAAATTGCACACGAATTGATGCAATGAGTATCACGCCGCGGTCTGCTTTTCGTTTGCCAGTTTCAGATTTACTGAAATACACCAGTTCTTGGACGGGCAAAAGGTTTAATATTGTTCTATGAAAAAAATAGGTTAATAAAATTATATCACCAAAGAACATATATTGAATGGTTATGGTTTTTTTTTGTGTAGGGCCCTATTTAAAAAAAATCTGGATCAGTTTGTGGGCAGGCGCGATGTGTAGATTGTCACACTGGAGGATCGTGAGAAGTGGTACCGACTCCGGGAAGCCGTCATCCAGCAGTGGATTGGTCATTGCTGATGATGATCGTGCCAAGTGCACACCTCCTGATTTGGAGGTCACGCCATTCCCGTGTATATCACAACGACAGTGTGCCGCTTGTGTCGTCGTATACACGGGGACACGCTGAGACATCTGTGGGAGTAAACTTACTGTGTGTGACTGCAGACACAATGTTGTATATGCATGGATTCGTAGGCTAATGCTGTCACCTGGTGGCAACGTGATGCATAGCATGATGTTAAAGCAGTGTGTTTAATGGAACGTTCATAAAATGAAGATCATTCAATCATTAGCATGCATCTAAGGAGGCAACTTGGCAGAGAAGCAGATGGGTTTGGGGTAAGCAGGTAGGCAATTAGGTATACAGGTACCGTGTGTATGTAGGTGTATTAAGTGGGCAAAGTAGATAGGCATATAATTGCTTAGCTTGGCAATCAGGCTGGCAGGTAATCAGGCAAGTTGGTGAGTGGGTGGGCATGTATGCATGTAATAATGTTTTTTCCCCTTTTTCTGGCCTTTTGGCGTTATCTGGTCGAACACCATATGAGACTAGGCTCTAAGAAAAGCTGTCTCTGGTGTGGACCAATCAATTTCAACGACAATGCATACATTGATAATAGTTTTTTTACCCTTTTATCTGGCAACAAAACTGATACCTTTTTTTACAAGGAGTCATGTTTGCATTGACCACAATACCTGCGGTCGGAATGCAAACAAAAAACACAACTCTGATAATGTATGCAATGTCCTTGAAATTGATTGGTCCACACCCGAGACAGCTTTCTTTAGAGCCTAGTCTCATATGGTGTTGGACCAGATGACGCCAAAAGGCGCACTGTTTGCATTCCGACCGCAGGTATTGTGGTCAATGCAAACATGACTCCTTGTAAAAAAAAGTGTCAGTTTTGTTGCCAGATAAAAGGGTAAAAAACCAATGATCATATTTTGCTACTGGTAAAGGAGGTTCCAATGGAATGCATACATTATCAGAGTGTGTTTTTTGTTTGCATTCTGACCGCAGGTATCGTGGTTAATGCAAACACGATTCCTTGTAAAAGGGTTTCAGTTTTGTTGCCAGAAAAAGGGGAAAAAAGCTATTATTATATTTTGCTCCTGGCAAAGGAGGCCTCATGATGTATGCATGTAGTTGAGTAGGCAGGTAGGTAGGTGGGAATGTAAGCAAATATCCTTGATTTAAATGTCTTGAGATCTCTTAAGAGTTGCTTTGCCTCTTACACGTTATGCAGCGCTATGAGAATAGAGAAAACATGGGCCCACTTCGGTACCTCATGCAGCTGAGTGGTTGTGCGCTTAACAGTTTCCAACCATGCAATGCCATAAGCTACTCAGCACATTATGTAGGTCACTACAATTACCACAGCGTGGCATCTGCTGTTACGTATAAATTAGGAACCCACTCGGACCATTTTCAAAAGGAGCCAATTGTCTGCCTTTCTATTTTGAGCCAGTCAAGATAGAGATGACGCACAATAACATCGCAAGGACAAGTAAATACTCCTTCTCAAACCTTCGATTGCGATTTTCGTCGTCAAGGTGGTATTTTAGAGTTATCATTCACTTTCTACGGCACTACGGCGGAGTGGTGCGGTCCGCCAAGCAAATGGATCGTCAATGCAAAAGAGGAGCTCGAGCAGAAACGCGCGGGGGCTGCAGGACGCGAATTCCGTGGCCAAAAACCAGAGAGAGTGGAGACATTTCACGCAGACTCATCGTCGACAGAACTGTTTGATGGCTGACGGAAGAGACAAGACAATGGGTCCACGTGCGTAGATCTTTGACCGCTCAAGCGATCGTGTGGCAACGCTCATATCCGTTTATAGCTCTGGGGGACAGTGGTGGAAATTGCACGTTAATTTGGTAGGGGGAGTAGGACTCTCCCTTTGGACAACAACTGCTGCCTTTTTCCAACGCGATGCTCATTTTGTATTCGTCAGATAGGCGAAGTTGACCGTCAGTCAGGATTTTAAGTTAGGGTATATTCTCGTCACCTTGACATCTGGCTGGCAATGTAAAACACAGCTATCCATATATTCTTTCAAATTAATGGATTCAAATTATTGACATCCATGTCACCCAGATGACGGTGTTAGTTGCATTTAAGGTGACGTGGAAACACATGACAGGTGGGGGCCACCCGAAAAGAAGATCAACCCCTTGCTAATCCACTGCTGCTGGGTGAAGTGCTCCACATACCACGTCAGTTGTGGGAGGCTTTAATGGCACGTTGTCACTGCCGGCCAGTGAGATTTTGATGAAAAGGAGACCCAAGACTAGTTTAGAGACCACTCGCTTCTGACATCGGTCTTGGCCAGGAGTCGAACTTGTTCCCCAGTTTGTATCACACTGTACTAACCACTGCACTACTGGTCAAATAGACACTCGTCGTGAATAAGTGACAGCAAATTGCATACAGTAACCCAGAGGTTAGAAGACTGAGCACGTGGGATTTCAACCACATTAAAAACAGCCACAGAGATATCAAACACACGAGTCATCTCTCCACTTGAAAAAAAAAACATGTCTTTGTAGAGTGGCAACCACTGCAATATACTTTTACGACCTTCCGTGCATTCGTAGCAGTACTGCATGGATATAGAGGCAGAGTTATCCATATATTTTATTTTTGCCGGGGAAAATTGAAACAAACACCGGGCAGATAGAATCGCTGGCACCAGAATTGTTGTTAACTTTGTGGGCACAGAGCGGTGCGGTGATGTATCGTGCCAGTAGCCGAAAGTGCTCGGGCAAGCGGCGAGCATTGCAACCGGTAAGCTGTCACACTTCACGGGTCGAGATTAGAATAAAATCAAACCGGAGTGCACAACAAACCAGCCACATACAGCAGCCTCGAAATATTATATTTTCACCCGCGTGGCGGGATTTCAAATAAACAGCTCGTACGTGAGCTTTGCAGTGCATAGCCAAAATGTTTTAGTTGAAGTCGACGTTTTGACGCAGCATGGAGTATGGGTATCGGATTGTATGAACGATATTCATGGAAATGTGAGCACAGGTTTCAGCTGCCGCGTCCATAACGGCAGCCCTTTTGTCGTGCCGATGAAGTTGTCGGTTCAACCAATCTGTTACCAGTGTGTTCATCTTCTTGGTTCTTTCGGTAAAGTCACGTGACTTTACCGAAAGAACCAAGAAGATGAATCCCTGCAGTCACGAAAGCTTTAAATCGAAATTTACCAGTGTGTTATTCCCTCGAATCGATGGGTTTTCTCTGTGTAAGCCTTGGTCCGTGTCACACAACAACAAAAAACTCAAGAAGAAGATGGTTAGTATTCCAATGTGGGAATTTTTCTGAAACGATAACATTGGTTATTTTCTGGGTAAATTATTACTTGAAAGCGATCACATATCCAGACCTTCACGTGCAATTAATATGGCCAATCTCTCTGAATTGAAAGACGACGCCCATAATACATGCTAATTAATAATTAATGCCCTTGTAGATATGATACATCAAATCAGCCGTACAATGGCCTATCACATAGTTAAATGTAGCACGCTGATTAAATGTCACACCTGCCTGAAAGTGGAATTACAGTGTCTTGCTGCTCAAACGGGCACTATATATGTTGGCACTCAAGTCTTTTGGAAACCAGTGGTGTCATTTCTACATTTCTACGGCAGGGGCCAGTCAGTTCATTAAACAACCACTGTTGACTTTGAAAACGCAAAAGTAAAAGTGTAGCCGTACTGCCGGGCAAAGGACCTCCACCAGAGGGAGCGCTAGAGAGCCCTTTCTAGAGTGTACATTAGCCTACTCTTCCCCACCGGTCAGACGTCCTAGAAAGGTGCGGGACACCAACACTTTACTCGACCACACACGGCCAGCCCATCGACCAACCTCGGTGCACCCATTTATACTGCCAGGTGGACAGAGGCAGATTGAAAAAAACATGCACCGGTTGTTTCAGCTGCCGCTCAGTGGAACTCATTCCTTTAACACCAGACGAATGATAAGGTTCAGTGGACAACCCACCCCGCTCCCCTCTTCCCCGTACTGGGTTTGAACTCGTGCCCTTTCTGATTAATTCGAGCACTCAAACCGCATCGCCTCCCGGTCTGTACTCTTGAGCACAGCGCTGGGGCAATTTGGCCTCAATCTACGTGCGGTGGCTCTGCGCGAGGATATGCGGCCTCGGCAAGTGGCACCAGCACGCAACGTCATTCACCCCCACCACCAGCTTCCCGCTTGCACAGCGCTCAATCCACCGAGCTGCAGTTGCATGTGGCTTACGTAATGGGAAATAAAGCACAGCGACTCAAGGAATGTGCTGCGATCTATACTTTCGTGGTGGGGTTACATTATTAATGGATTTTCTTTTGAAAGCACAAATGCAAGTTTTTCTTTTAGAAATCGCCCTGTAACACAGCAGGCGTGCTGCGAAAAAGGGCAATAAATCTGCTCACTGTACAGGACCTGCATCCAAACACCTGCAAGCAGTGAACGAGTTGCTTTTGGGTGTTTAACTTTAATAGCTAATGCGCATTCACAAAGCATTTTTCTTTTACTTCATAATTACCGGAAGCTAATGCGTTCGAGTAGGAAAAAAAGGACCAAATTATATGCTGGCCAATCAATGTATCCAAGTTGTTCCAATTGGGGAGTCTGGGGAGGTCTGCGATGAGATAGGAGCAATCACGCTGCACCGACCATCCTGATTGCTTAGCTTCTAGAGCTCTCGTGGCATCAATCAGGTCTGCTGGCGATTACTCCTCGCACATCTGCGTCAGGAGCGGCGGCTGTCAAATTCCGAATTCACAACGCCGCCCATGGGTCAAATGTTCCCGTGTGCAGCAAAGATTATCACCTCGATGCATTATAAACTAAATTACATACGGAGAATGGTCGACACGTATCTATTATTATTTACGGAATTATTTTCCAACCATTGAATTGCCAGCTCGTGATCGCTCCGCGATTGTTAAAATATATAACACTGTGTGGTAAGCCAACAGTGAACTAAAACAGTTATACTACTCAAACTTACCCTAAGGTCACCTCCCTTTGCACGGTAAACCAAACCCAGACATATTTCTCCATTAAGCTGGAGCTATTATCAAAACTGCGCAGTCCACTGTCATAAAGTTCAACACAGACCAGTACCAGATTTCGGCACAAATCATTTCCTACCGCCCGAACGCCGATGCCAATTCGTATTCACTGTCCTGGCCAAACCTACACAAATAACAACCCATGAACACATAATTAAACGGTGGCATTTTCATCACCGGCACAAAGCCACAAATGGAGATACATGCCACCCCTTTGCTTGTAGAAGGAAGCCGCTTTGAATGTTAATAATACCGTTGGATCCGCACTAAAAGGCACGGATTTGTAATCTTAGCAAAGCTTGTGCACAGTGTTCTTTTAAACTTATTCGATGTTCAAGATATCACTTACGCTGAAGGACGTTGAACATTTGTGATGTACGTTTGTGAAATTTTCCATATCAATGATGTACTTGGAGTGCATGGCGAAGGAGAAGATTGCTCCGTGTATCTTCCCATGCCAGCTGCGGGGACATGAGTTGCTTACAATCTGTGATGGACTGTCGAAAGAGCTCAGTATATTGTCCTAATGGAGAGAAATTAAATGACAGCAGATTGGCTCGTCCAACATTTGTGTGGCATTCAATTCACCAATCTGTGTTCCAGTGCCCTTTGGCTTTCAGGCACACATTCACAAACCATATTGGATTGGCATCAAGCCTGCCAAGCATGGCCAACTACGTTGTCACATGTTTCAAGTCATCACATTTTCATTGTCCTCTTCTTTTGCGATTAGCATGAAACGTCAGATGCTCAAGCGAAATTGCACGGCATATTAATAATACCGTCTTTGTAAAACATGAACAACTGTATCACAAGGTATAATTTTTTTTATTGTATTAAGTAAAGCGCGAAGGCTGTAGAGAGATAAAAAATGACGGAACTTGTACTCAGTGCAGCGTTGTAAGTTTGAGATGAGCATTTTTCGATATAGCAGTCAAACGATCATCGGTGGTAGATTCTAAACATGTTCCAGTTTAATGTGTTTTGTTATTAACTGGGTTAGAACATCAAGAAACGGGATTGTCTAATTTCAAAAAGTTGCCCGATTCACAAATAGGAATGAGGCATCACAGCGACACACGCTGCTACTCCTGACGCAATTATCTGGCTCAACCACATCGATGTAAAGTTACAGTTGTTGCTGTACATGAACATCAGCCATACGAAGAAGATGATGTCAAAGAGTGACTTGGCAAACATTGCTATCACATGGACAATGATAACCTATATTTTTCATAATATACCATTTTTGGGTTAGATCACATAAATATATAAGTGTCGTTAACACCTGCCACCACCCAACAGGCTCAACTAGTAATGGTTGTCACGTAAACAAAACGTGCCAATTCGTTACTAGTTGGAGAGCAAATCCACAACATTTACATTCTGAGTACGACGTTTCGCCAGTAATTAAAACTAGCTTCATCAGGTGGCATCAGGCGACAGACAAATCTGGCTGTCACCTGATATATTTACACGATCTAACCTAAAAACCTATATTATGGATCATATTGGTCGCGAAAGCCTACGTGTAAAAAAGAAAAATATGATACTGTTCATATATGCAATTGCATGTACCACTTTGAATTTACGAATAAGCATTTTTTTAAGTGAGCTGCTGCTGGTCTCTGTAACGTGAAACAAAACGTTTCATGGAGAGAAATTGCAATCACCTTCCATAAAGAATGATTGTAGATACATTATTAGAAAAATACTTATTTTTTATTTAATGCTCAAATGGGCATCGAGGTGGTGCTCATCTCTTTTTCACAACACCGAACGATTGGTGGAGATTCTACATTCCTATGACGGAGGGTAACCCATCAGGGGACATTGAGTTTTCAGGTCCATACGGCGTACAGCCGTTTAAATGCGGGCTTTGTAGGATGAACGTTAAAATTTCTAAGGGCATGGGGTGACCGATGAGGTCCGAATTGGTCTGTAATAAGGTCGGCACTGATAATTAGTTGACAGGTATGCATAATACAACCGCCGTAGGATTTACTCACAAAGTGGTACTCATTTTATTGACCTCGGAATGATGATGGGATGAATCCCCCCCCCCCAACCAGAAATATGAACTCGCAACCTTCTGATTGCGAGCCGCTCGCTTTACCGCTGAGCCACTTTTTTATTTTAATAGTTTTAGTTTTTAGTACTGCGCTAGAATATAATACAATCACCTAATTGCACATTGTATGACTCATTAGTTATGCATAAGAGGTGTCTTGGGTTAGATCGGGTAAATATATGAATGTGTCGTTAAACCCGCCACCACCCGACACAGCCAATTAGCAAGGTTTGTCACGTAAACGGAACGTGCCAATTCGTGACTAGTTCAGCACACCGCTTGGGTGTTGGAGAGTAAACCCACAACGTTAACAATTCGTGACTAGTTCAGCACACCGCTTGTGTGTTGGAGAGTAAACCCACAACGTTTACAATTCGTGACTAGTTCAGCACACAGCTTGTGTGTTGGAGAGTAAACCCACAACGTTTACAATTCGAGGGCGACGTTACAAACCAGCATCATTAGTCGACAGACAGATTTGTGGAGAAATCCTCCTGTCTCGGTCTTAAATACTTATCTCTGTATGAACTGGGTACAGCGAGACCACTACTGGACTAAAAGCCGGCCTTTCTCTATCGCCTGCTGGTGGGCAAATACATCTCCATGCTCTGTGAACCAAGTGAATTTTAATCCGTCTGGACTCTACCAATGGCCGAATTAAATTCCGCTAAGCATCACAATGAAGGACACGCAGAATTTCATTTCTCGGTTACCTTGCGAGAGAATGCTCCAATAATAACAACAGTTGGAAGTTGATTAAGACTTATTGTTGGCCCTGGGCCTCGCTGGGCTCTAATGAGACTGTAATGATGATGATCGACAGCCACACATAGAGCTTTACTTGATTAGCATTTTCCTTCAGGCACATTCCTGCAAATTGGCACAGTGATTAAACTGGCCATGGTTTTCACGTTGGAAGCCAGCTACGAAGAATCCATGGAAGATTTCGATATTTTTTGTTATCATCTATTTATAGTTGTCCAAGGAAAATAATCAATATGATGTGATGTTATTGCATGGCATTGCTCCACAGTGCTTGCTGTTTCTCAATAATAGATAAAACAAGCAAGCAGCACTGCTGGCTGAGCATCTCTCTGCTGCAACATACTACTGTAACGTAAATTATTTACCCAGGAAGGATCACCGAGTCTCAAGACTATTTTCATAAGGGAGTCCTATGAATGAGATGTTTGGCGTATGCTATGGATGTGTTTTGACATTTAAAAGCTAATCAGAAAATACCTGTCACAAAAAAAAACGCATACGTTCTGATGACTCGCATATCATGACCACGTCGCAGCCTCGTGCCTTTAACAAATGGCAGGCATTAGTGGACACCAATCCAAGTACAACACAATAATGAAATGCTATTTCAAATTGAATGGCTTGCAAATGAGCCCGCAACTCAAGATGCTTTGCTACATTTTTCTTAAAACGAAAATATGGTAGTTAATAGTTCAATCAACAGCACAATTGGACAAATCAAATGACGGGATGTTAGTGCAAGGAGCACGGACTCGCTAGAATGCACAGGGAAACAAGAGAGTCTTCAGACCAGAGTACTAACCAGGCTACATTCCGCTTAGCTTTCTAGATCTGATAACATCTGATCTGGCCACCTGCAGGAGGATCCGGTCATGAGAGACATCATATTGACTATTCGTGAAAGTAAGTTGCTCGAAGGGAATTTGGCTGGCAGCCTAAAGAAACAACAAAGTGTCAGAAAAACTCCCCAAACGGAGAGGTGACATGCCCAAGAGGACATCCACATGGGAGATGGAGCGCTTAAATCCACTCGTGCGTTGGTGTTAGTTGCATTGTTACATCTCAAGATCATGAGAGATGGGAATGGCTTTGGGAGGCTTCCGTCCAGCAGGAGATTGATTATATCTGATGATGACGATGAGCGTGAGGTGGTGCTCGTCCGTAATGGTGAACCCAAGCCGGTCATGCAAATTCCACCTTTCCAAACAGTGGACAAGGCTTTCCATAGAATGACAGTTATTTATGTACATGGGTGAGATGTTAACTCCCTCGCCTGGTACTTAGAAGTCTGTGGGTTCGATCCCGACCCTGACACCTGCTGTATATTTGGAGTTTGTGTGTTCTCCCCGTGGTCACATGAATTTTATCTCCGGGTCCTCCGGTTTTTCCCTCCACATTTAGAAACATGCGCTTATATTATTTGCCCACTACTATGAATTCCCTTTTGTGCTGATGATATAAGCCATTTCGTTGAGCTATGATGTGTGGCCAGGTCGCCTCTGAAAAAGAGCTCATAGCTCAGTGGGCTTTACCTGGTAAAAAAAAAAACTAGGTTAGCAGTACATTGTAGTGATAACCACCCCTGACTAGGATAGGAACGCATAACCCCCCCCCCCCCCCTCTCAATTGTGACTGATATGGTCTCATAACCATAGCACAATCCGCCTTGTTCTACCAATAACAATGTAGAGCAATCGGCCTGACAGAGTTGGATTTATCTCATTGCGAGTTACAGGCAAATGCGTCCCCGGTAGCGGTGTGTTGTGGGCCGTGCCTATCATCATTGCGCTGCAGATCTGAAGGCACGGGCTCCCATCGGGCGATTCCCCAAGTGCCAGGGTGTAATTACAACCTCACAGCCACGGCCGCGCTTATTTCCCCGGCTGCTTGCATTAATATTACGACTGTGACTACAAATGGCAACGGCACTCATGGAATTCCGAATTAAAGCCATGACATTTCGCCTTTTGGTGCAACACACGCGACTACACAAGCACACAGAACAATCCCACGGCGCACTAAGACTCCGATCATTATAGCAAGGGATTTATCTATAGTACGTCATGATCAGCCATTATCTATCCACTGGTGGATGAAGGCCTACCCCAGCAGACGCCCTCTTTCACACTCTCTGAAGGAACGATCTAATCGTTCATCCTTCACTCAAGAATATCTTATCGCTCCTTCTCTGTGGAGGATGTCCCGTTTAGAATATTCCCTTCTGCGGCTGCCACTACACCGTGAGTCTCTATTCCTGGCCTATTATCCCTTCCAGCACGTGTTCTGCCCAAACACATCTCCTCGTTTCTAATCCATGCGTCCTCTTCCTCTCCGGATGGTTCTAAATATGCACATCCCCACGCTTCTTTGCACAGTCTTCACCTTCCCCCCCTCCCCCGATTTGTAAACGTCTATGTCGTACCCGGGCAATGTTTACTGATTAGAGGCTTTCTATTCGTCGGCACATTGATGAGTGGATTGTCATTATTAATTTCCGCTTTGAAAAGCACTCCAACCTGCTCTTGTCTGACTATCTACATCATTTTAATCCCATCCACGTTACGGCATCTGAAAATTAACATATCTAGATGCTTTGGGAAATTGTTGTACATGACCTTTTCATTGCTTTTTTTATATTTATCTAAAGGCAAACTTTGCAGCCTCTATTTTATTATGAAGGTATTTTATAATTTCGTGTGGCTTGTTTCCATTTCCATTATTATTAAAAATATGATTCTAGGAAAAAAGTGATGAATATCAAATATAATTTTCTTTGCCTTTGTAGACAAAAAAGACATCTGCATTGGGGTTAATGAATTCAGGCGTCCAAATAAATGGAAATAATACAAAGACATTTACAGAAATGGAGCAGCCGCACTGATATGCGTAGGAACAAAGTAGCAACATATACAGACGGGGAGCCAGACAAGGAGATACGCATTCACTAAAGTTATTCACATTAGAAATATCTTTTCCAAAAACGAGATTGGAAAAATAAAGGCAGAAAGGCAGAGATAAATTATCCACACCATAAGTGCTCATGTCACAGTCTTTTCACAGCCAACGACACAGTATATAATATACGTAGCAAACATCACTCCTGCTTTAAACTGTTGGAGGCAGGACTTTCCTGAAAATGACTCTTGTGACTCAATGAGTCTCTCCTGGCTATACAAGCGTAATAATAATCATGTGTTTTGATTCTAGATTTGAAGCTTTCGTGACTGCAAGGATTCATATTCTTAGGTTTTTTTCGGTAAAGTCACGTAGGTAAAACATCAAAATTAATGAAAATAAAATAAAACAAAATCACGACGTTTCGGAGGCAACACAAGTCTCCGTCATCAGGTGATGCAGCTAATTCGGCTGTGACGGTCCCACCTGATGACGGAGACTTGTGTTGCCTCCGAAACGTCGTGATTTTTGTTTTATTTTATTTTCATTAATTTTGATGTTTTACCTACGTGACTTTACCGAAAAAAAACCTAAGAATATGTGTTTTGATGTGTATATGTTGCATGTACTGCAATAGATTCATGTGACCCCTGACGTATCTAGAGGCCACACTATTCCCCAATATGTACACGTAAGAATTAGTTAACTTGAATCGTGAGACGGAAAGACAATTCATGGAATCAGCGGAGTTGCGTGGGGGGAAGGATAAGTAAATTGTTGAATTGAGATCCCAGAGGTCATCACGGCCAATGTTGTCAGTTTCGTCACCACCCCACCTCTCCAAAGATGTGAAGGCCCTCCCTCTGCCAGATCCCACAGCTGCTGCACAGTCAACACACAGTGACCTCCAAGATTGGCCCTGGCAGTCTTCCACCTTCTGGTCACCGGATTTGTGGGGACCATCCCGAGTATTTTTTTGCCTATATATGCCGTTGGTGAGGTTCAGGGCAGGTGCATATACTAAAAATCAATTGCTGCTGGAATTGAGAATGGTCAATAATCAAAGTTTGGCAAAGGAGACTATGAAAATGACAATAGGAGGGCAATGGATGAAGACATTAGAGCAGTGATCAGGGAGGAAGGATGGCAAAATATAAGTGAGCAATCCAAAAGACACACACACACAGGGTCGTCCGACGCCTTCAAACTAAACCGGTTATATATTACATTTGATACCGTGACGTCGAAGCGCGCCCCCCCCCCAAAAGTGCGGGGCCCAGGGCGGTCCCCCCGATTCACCATACTCTCGAGACAGCTCTGCACACACACGCACACGCGCGTGCTCGCACACACCATTTAAAAACAATAATCCGGTTAGTTGCCATTAGCAATTCCCCCTCATTAAATCAGGGTGCACGTGAATCATTCACAAGCAGGATTACATTTCTTCATATTTTCGAACTGCCATCGCAACCTGTGCATCCTCAAGAACAAAATTAATCACACTTTAAACTTTGTTCACCGATGCTCTCGGGGGGGGGCGGGCGTGGGTGGCGGTGGCTTTAATTTAATTTCACAACCAGTTGCGGTAGACACCGCGTAAAATGAGCTACACGCTCCGGTGACCCTAAACAAGCCCGGCAGACACTTGCTTACCTTGCAAGCCGCTCTACGCGCCTCTCCCCCCCCCCGCTCGAACGTTGTGTTTTCACGGCACGCCACGAAAGCGGGTTCGCCAGAATTGCACAATGAATCTCTTTTGTGGCTCCGCGAAGGGTCGGGCAGAAGAGGCGGCGTCGTTCTATGGAGGCGCGATTTGTGCGATGCGGCGGCAGTGCCTGTGGACCGGGCAGGCTCTGCACATTGGCACGGTTCCGCAGCCGAACTACGCACGTTGTTCGATGATTAACGTGAACGCTGCCTCTTTAATTCGGCCGCGTGGGTTGTGCTGCTGCTGCTTCGACACGGTGGTCCTGATGTATTGTGACCCCCGATTAATTGACCCCGAGAATTTGTTTGGGGTGCCGCGGTAGCGAGATGTTAATTGCCTCGCCTGGTGTACAGGAGGTCGTGGGTTCAATCCTAACCCTGGCGCCTGTATATGTGGAGTTTGCATGTTCTCCCCGTGGTCTCGTGGATTTTTCTCCTGGTCAGGCTTTTTGCTCCACATTTAGAAACATGCGTGGTAGAGTGTTTGGCTGCTATAAATTTCGTAGAGCTATCTTTTGTGGTCAGGTCGATTCTGAAAAAGAGCGAAATAGCTCAGTGGGCCTTACCTGGTAAAATTTAATGAAAAATGAAAACTTTAATTGCTTCGTTTGCATATCCATTTCTGTTTAAAATGAACGTTACTTTAAAAAGATGTTACGTTTTAGATAATGAAATGGGGGTCAGAAGACATCTGGACCGCCCTGTTACAGCACGTGCCGCCTTAATGCTCAGTGTGAACAAACGCTTTAGCCATTGACTTGCTCGCTCTCCGTGTGTGCCGGCAAAACCATTTAACTTGGTGAGCTGTGGCTGTTCCTGGATGTCACCGCATTGACGCCTAAAGATAGGAGGGGAGGTTAGGGGTGTACGGCAGCTGATGCATCTCAGTGTGACAAAGGATTTTGTAGAATTTGTTTAATCGGGAATATTGACGAATCAATGGGTGAAAGGGCACAGGGTAAAACGTCGCTGGCGATTAGAGGAAATACCGCGGCGGAAAGAACGGTAGCGAATGCAATATATCAGATAAAGACATCATTAATTAGTGGTCCGTCTCCCCATTATTAAAGAGTTGCGTTCTGTTCTGCTTTCTAATATCAATGTTTTAATAATACACGTATTGTGCAGGAATGCGGTAGCATTGTTTTAGTTGTGTATTATAAAGAACAATATACGTGGCGCCACAAACCAATTCAAATAGATTTGAAGTTTTCGTGACTGCAGGGATCCATACTCTTTGGGTAAAGTCACTTTCCTTGCTGTGGTTGTCCCACCTGATGACGGACGCTTGTGTTGCGCCTGAAACGTAGTGATTTAATTTATTTTATTTAAAACCTACGTGACTTTACCGAAAGAACCAAAGACTACAATTCAAATACTAACCTTTATGTATTATCAACTAAACATACTTTCAGTATTCACGGTATATAAATATCACGCCACTGTTTAGTCTACCGAGTCACATACATTCGACACTTGTGTAAAAGGAGACGTCAGGTGGGGATCAATATTGTTTTGTGCAAAACAATAACAAACAGAATTGCCACCCTAAAGGGCCCCGTGGCCCATGTTGTGCTTGAAGAATTCAATTTGGAGGTGTAGCCATGGGGAGGGGGCCAGATGCATTTTTGGGAAGGACGGCCAACTTCTCTGCCCGCAAGAGCTACAACCTCCAACCGAGCGGCAGCTGTAGTTGAAGAGGCATGTTTTCTAAAGGGGGTTGAGAGACGCCTTAAAAGTCCACTGTTTACTAGGGCTGAACGATTTTGGTAAAATATCTAATTGCGATTTTTCTGACAGATATTGCGATTGCGATTTGATTTGCGATTACATTTTTTAAAGTCAAGCTTCAGTTCAATATTCACTGTGTAATAGATTTCAAAAATGTGATGGAGCATTACCACATGATACCATTAAAATATGAACCGCTCTTTATATTCTAATGCAAGGATGAAAACTTAAAAGATATGAATTGCTTCCAACATGTATTTATTAAAATGTTTCAATTCAAATAGAACAATCAAACATAGAACAATTGTTATGTTAAATAAATAAAGTGATAATAATAATAAAAACATAAAGCAATTCCAATAAGAAATTAATAGGACTTTTCAGAACGCATACAAATCGCAGCCTTTGCGATTTGCTATTCGCATTGTTTCAGATTTCGATTTGAAATCGATTAATTATTCAGCCCTACTGTTTACAAACGCCCCCCCCCCCAATATATGTGTAAAGAAATGACACTGTTTGTATTTATTGGAATTTTAAATTATATTCAAAGATGTCCTCATCTGCTTATAGCCCTGAGCCAGTGGTGGAAAATCAACATCCCTATGGCAGGGGTGATTCTCTCCATAGGCCGAGCACTGTTGACTTCCACACCGACCACAAAGTGGTTCTCATTTTTATGAACCATGGGGGGATGATGGGCTGAGTCAACCCCCCAAACCAGGATTTTTACTTTCAATAAAATGCAAAATGCACATATCAGACAATTAGCCGATTCATTGGTGATGGATTAAACAGACACCACTTAAGTGTATTTATGAAGCCACTGGTCGTACTGGGTAGAAAACTCATCAAGGTCATATCCCTCTCATAGTGGAAATGAAGCTTATTAAACTTGTCATGTATTTTCTGCACATTATTTTAGGCGTGGTATGGCCTTGCCTTCCTAATTCTTGGAGAAAACAATTAGTGGAACATATTAGACAACTTGTAAGTGGTCTCAGTATGAACTAAGTGATAGATGATCATTAATATTGATTTGAAGCTTTCGTGACTGCAGGAATCCATACTCTTTGGTTCTTTCGGTAAATTCACGTGGGTAGAAATAAAATTAAATAAATCACGACGTTTCGATCGCAACACAAGCGACCGTCATCAAGGCGGAACCGATGTTGTATCGGTTCATTAATATTGTGCTTCAAATATTGAGCCTGCCACGGGAATGTGGAATTTCCTTCAGAGGCTCAGCGCCACTAACAGAGGTGAGCATTATCCAACACTCATTTAAAACAATCAGATGTTTATCATTATAAAATGAACAGATTTTCTTAATCCACTGCTGGATGAAGGTCTTCCCGTGCCATATACTGCACCAAGCTCCACAGTGTGAACTGGTGAACGGGAGGTGCTCCACAGCCTATTCATATATCACTTGCTACTGATGGCAACCATGGCCAACTTCATAGTGCAGAGCATTAACCGCTGCGCCGGTGATCCAACCCCACTCCCATGAACGGAACGCGAGGGCCTCCCTTACCCCCCCCCCCTCTTTCATCGTAGTCGTCAAGAATCCCCGCATCCGTGCGCTGACAGCTTCCTGTGCGTACCGCGTTCGTGACTCTGGTCATCCTCGCTGCAGCGACGGCGGGTTTTGGCTGGCCGTCGAACAAGGATGGTCGCCGCATCGAGCGCTTTCAGGCGCGCTTCTGCGGCCGTCTGGAACGCTCTTGCTTCCGATGTTAGGAAGCCACTGGAGCAATGCACTTTTACATCATGTAGATTGAAAACTCATTTCTTGAGAACTGCTTTTTGTGTTTAGTTCATTGTCCCCCCGCCCGCACCTCCAATTAGCACGGTTGGCTACATAAGGTGCAAAAGAAGTTCAACATACAACTTATAATAATGTAAATTCTAATAGCAATGGGTTTATTGTACTGTACCATCATATGTTATCAAAGCACAATGGTATAAACCTCCAGTCCAGCTGGAACTTAGCTCCGTGAGTAGTTCAGCAGAGTTTATAATTGTGATTTCAAATTCGAGTCAGGGTGAGCCCAGCCCCACTACCTCAATGTTAACCATCCCCACCATCATAATCATCAGCAGCAGCAGCAATGTGAATAATTTTCTCAGGGTAGGTAAAATGACAACTACCTAGTGAGGCTGCATCACTTCTTCTCTGGAGCGACGAGCCCCACTCAGAGAAATGTGGAATTTCCACCACTAACAAATGACCACTGCTGCTAAAGATGAGTATCGCGCAACTTTCTTGATACTCAGAAGAATCTTGCCACCTGTGAAAGGAAGCATGTTCTCAAATTTTTATTCGTGGTTTGGCAAACGCTGCAATAAAGACGACCGCACACTGGGGGTGAAATTGACAAAAATCAATAGAAAGTGTGTCATCACAGAGGCTCTCCGCTCCAATCATTCAAGTCATTTTTTTGTGCTGCGTGTGCATTGTCTCGCCCAGGGGTCAGAAACCTGCGACTCCAGAGCCGCACGCGGCTCTTTAAGGACTGCTTCGTGAAGTCATTTATTAAGGACCACCGTCTCGTGTTCACCACACGCATTGCGGCTCTTGAAATATTGAATTTATTTTACCGAATAAAAAAAATGGCTCTTCTTGTTATTTAGGTTTCTGGACCCTTCGTCTAGCCAAAGATGCCACTGCCTAAACTGACCCATGCAACCCTTTCGCAGACACCGCTGATTGGCTTGAGAATAACACGCAATCCCATCTGGTACAATGGTATTTCCTTGCATGTGTAATGACTCTCGGACGACACGAACTGTAGAGGGTTTCTTTATTTTACTTGGTCAGTTCACGTCAATGACTTGGGCACGGATAACTCGCAGACAGCGACGACGCGAAGACCCCGATTTCCACAGCAGCCCCGGACCTTGCTCCTCGCCCATCTTTATCCTCCGGCGTGGCCCTCACTCCGCCCCTGGCCACGACCTCCTTCTCAAACTCTCTGGCCTGTTGCCGAACCTTCCGGGCGATTCCCCCTCGTGACAGCTCGCCTTCTATTCTTTCTCAACACCTGCAATTACTGCTCGTGACCGCTAGTCCACGCACTGTCTTTACACATGCATCCCTGCCACGTAATCGCGCCACCTGAAATGTGAAGCTGGCTGATAGGAGCATGCCGGCAACAGCATATTCTTACTAAATTTCCACGTATTTTCCCTAGTCTTAAATGCAACATTGAGAAGACAATATGTGCAGCCCTGCAAATTATTTTATCATGCCACTTTTGACGGAAGGGCCTTCATTAGAGAGAGCTTTACAGAGCCTCTCTCGGGGATGTTTGGTTGACTTTTCCGCGCTAATAGACGTCTCAGAAGAAGTGGGCGTACCCGCACTTTCCCCAACCATGTCGATCGACTAACTGTGCAATTGTAATTTATGCTGCTGGGTGGACAAAAGCAGGAGGATTTGAGAATCTTGCACAGTTGTTTCAACTTCCATGCCAGGAGACTGAGCCAGTGTCCTCTGAATTGTAAGTTCACTGTGTTAACCATTACACAAAGGCAGCAGGCCGGCAAGACAATATAACATGGGAATTCCCTTTCACATTTGCTCACCAATAATGCAGCTTGTCTGTGCAGATAGCAATAGACCCTATATCAATGTTACGAAGGAATTTAATTTCAAAACATTACTTATTTATTATGCTTTCTTATTGATCGCTTTTGGAAAATATGATTTGTTCTAATATAATCACAAACCAGTTTATATGCAGGTGCTAGGTGAGTTAATGTAATCCATCACTGGATCGTTTTATTAATGGCGATGAGGTTAGAGCACTCGACAGTTATTTGGTAAAAAAAAAGAATTGAATAAGAACAGCAAAAACAGCAAGGGTAGAAAGGTGCAGAAAAAGAGCCTTGAAACTATTCGATTTTTGGGGTGTATGATTGGAAAACACGTTCCTTCGGAGTGGGCAGGTAGGAACTTGGTTGGACAGCGCATTCGTGCGATCCGTGTCACGCGGAGCAAGCTGCGTGGGGCGGCGCGTCACGTGGTGCTGAGCCCGCCCGAAGCGCTCTATGAAATACAAATCGAGGGCGTGGCTATGCACGACAGACAAACAAATAATCCCTGGTGGGCAGTGTGGAACTGTTGTTCCTTCCTGTATAATTGTAAAAACTAAACTGTTATGTGCAATAAACTGGGGTATGATGATAATTAACGATATTTAACAATCCTGTGACCTATATCAGTGCGATTTGGGTATAAAAAAAATAATTGCGTAGTGAATGCAGCACATTCTTTATTTCCACGAGGTGGTAGCCATATCACGTGGTCAAAATGGCGATGCCCTTTTACAAGTGCACATTAGAAGAGCAGAATTGTTTTTTCCTTTCTTCCGACAAGTGACATTTATCTAATAATGAAGCTGCAACGTGGTGGACACCACGTGGCAATGTTTACAAATGTGTGGGAGAGCTGCAATTGGAATGTGAGCATGAATGTCACGGGCAAAAATCGGTTGGCCCGGTTTGTTGTTTCAACTTTAGCTCATATCGCGCATGTAAAGTGCCTCGTTTTACTTGACATGCGAGGTAGAATTAGATGCATATAAGTGCGTAAACCGTTAATTAAACAACGAATAACAAATTTCGATTTAAAGCTTTCGTGACTGCAGGGATTCACATTCTTGGTTCTTTCGGTAAAGTCACGTAGAAGGGAAATAATGAAATAATAAAAATAGAACAATACAATTCTCACGATGTTTCGATTGCAACACAAGCAATCATCATCAGGTGTGAAAACTACAGCAAGAAAGCATTTATTGCTGTGAAAATGTTTTCTTGCTGTGGTTTTCACACCTGATGATTGCTTGTGTTGGAATCGAAACGTGATAATTTTATGGTTTTAATTTTTTTTCTTTTATTATTTCCCTTCTACATGACTTTACCGAAAGAACCAAAAAAAACGAATGACAAGTAAATTGTCTGCAAAGTGCATTCCTGCCGGATGCCAAATTTAAAACAGAATATTATAAATCAAACAGGCTTTGTGTTTATGTTCTACTGCTTATATTCCTAAGTGGAGGTCGTGGATATGTGTCACATCATTGTCAATGAAACTTGGGGGCATAATTACGAGCAAAATGATAAGTGCCTGAGCAATGACCGGAAACACTCACATCCTACGGCAAATAGTCAAAAATACGTCTCTACCTTCTGCTTGAAAACATTATATATTTTTGTATGGATATGCAGGTCCAACAACAGATGCCTTCCAGGAAAATCTAGTCACCTGCGCTTCATATTGTAACTCGTTGAAAAACAAACCAAAATGCAAAATGTCATGAAGTCCATCGACTGTTGAGAAATGAGTAATAATACGCGCACACACTCGGCACCTGCAATGATGGCATGGGATGTTCTGAAACGTATGGAACACAGCCAACACACTTAACCTTGGCACTTCGTTTCAGACCGCTGTACTGGGAGATATTTTGGAGCGCGACGTCCATCTCGCCTGTTGTTCTCGTGACGCTGCAGCGGTGTGTACGGTTGTGTGCAATAACCATACGTGGGTCGTGCTTAGGGTGACAAGATGGCCTAAGGGACAGCGACTTGAATTAAACTCTCCTGTCCTCAAGATAACCGTTATTTTTTTATTAAAATAAGGACACGCAAATGTCTGTGACATAAAATCACGTGGCGTATGTGACGTCGCACGGTCTTAGTAGCGTTCTGCGAAAAAAATCGAGTGATAAATCAAGCCTCGCCAAGCAAGCCCATCTTCGGATGTCTTTAATAAAAAAACAATCGTACGTGGTAGGCACTTCGGCAGTGAGTGACAAGGCTTTGAAATCAGTGTTGAAGTCGTAACTTGACGCACCAAACAAAATATTGCTATCCTTCTGGTATTAATTAGGTAACTGGGCACAAGTGGATTTCAGTGGAGATTGACTATGGGGGAGAAATCGTTTTGTTTGTCCTGTAGATCCAAACAAATGTGTCCTGAAAAAAATGCTTGTCTCTTTACTTTTTGAAATACTCTCAAACATGTTGGGCTGCCTCTCATCAATCGACATGTTGAATTCATACTTATAATATTTATTACATTTCAACGTCATATCTTGCTCAACATAATTTCTTTTGCTGGAGGTTAAAGTAATGCCATTAAAAAAACATGTTTACTTACTCAATGCATTAATACATCAAGCAGCATACATCTGACACGCAACAAGCCCCCTTTGGCCTTATTGAAAATCGTTACACCATTATTCCACGTGCATCCATTCTACAGGGGACTTCCTCTTAATTGGATACCTTTTACAATTAACACCATCAAGCTGATTATAACTGGCTTACAAAGCAGCATTGTTGATTTTATTGAACACAATTCTTGTTTGCTACTCCATCTAATTTGAAGTAGTTTCTTTTTTAAGGCCCTGTTTGTTGTGGAGGAAATATCGTTTGGCCCTTTCTTTGAATCGTCAGTGCGTCCACGTGATGAATGTGGAAGAGTTTAACCCCATTGATGGCATTGAGTGAGTGCTGGAAATTCCACGTTTTCATAGCAGTGGACAGTCCCTCTTGGCAAAATAGCCACCGTCTACTTCTCATTTAATACTGTTTACTTTAAAGACTAGAAAGGTATAGCAGAATTTACATTCACATGCTTCTAATTAGGAGTCAAGTGCTCAAACCACATCGCCATTTATAAACATTTTAACAAATGGAGGGCTCTTCAGCAGATGGACAAGCTGCCATGAGGATAAACACGCTGTGCTCTGCGACGATTTTTTGTTACAGTATGCATAACATTTTTTATGCAAGTGTTATTGTAATACTATCAAGGCGACAACTGGTAAGATGTGTTTACTCTGAGCAAAGGCACTATGCCAAGTGTAATCCTTTAAAACCACAACAACAACCGGCTCATTTTTGTAGAGATCCAGAAACAATTTAATAGCAATCTCAGTGCATCTTGTGAGATTTACTTTGGAATTCACTGGGTCACTGGATGGGGTGGCTTTCCTGGCTAGGTTGTTTGTATTTACCTTTGAAGTCACGCTCATGAGCACCAGAAATCTAGGAGAGGGTCCAACATAACCATTCTTGCTCCAAAGACTTCAGCACTGTCTGCCTTCGGTAAATTATGCCCACGTACAATAAATAATATATTGCAAACTACTCTAAACAATGCGCTTTGATTTAATGTGCTATGTGCACTTGCCGAGTATTTATGTACACCGTGCTTGGATGTGAACACATTAAATAAATGAAACTAAACATAGAAAGCAAGATGAAGTAACCCATCCAATGGCGCGCCTCTTTTGACATGCCTCTTTGATTACTTGGAACGCAAAATTTAGCAGCTTGAGTAACAGATTTTAATTTGCGTGATTGATTAATCCATTCACTTGCAGTGCACATTTTGGATTAATTTACACAATTGAGTACAGCTGATTGATATTTAATTACAAAACAGGACAAAAGTGAATAGGCTTGTAAATAGATAGTTCCACCAGATGCTTGTATGGCTCTGATTACATATGCAGTGGACACAATTTGCACCATAAGTGAAGGGAAAGAATACTGAAATGATAAATATAAAATTGCAACATCAAAAATGTAACGTGCGATTGTTCATCTTTGTCAATTATTCTAATGCAGGAGTTTGGCAAATGGGTCATCCACGAAGACTGGAACGACTCCTTACTCCTTTCCTTCCAAAAGCAAGACAACAAAGCAAAGGACCCTCGCATAGGTTTTAACAGACTGTTGGGGCAAGTGCTGTTGGTGAGCACCTATGAAGGCTGACGTGGCACACGAGGGTGTGGGTGGACAGCGCCACGCACGACCGCCTTTGTCTCCCAAGTGGTGATGTTTGCACACCGCCCCAGGTACTCATTTGAGGCTGAGTCGACCTAGGGGAAGCCCAGGACCGATTCAGAATATCGTCACAGGTGTTGGTCGTGAGCCATATTTGTCTCCGCATTGCTTATATTTAGACACTGGACAAGGTCCTCATTTAAGGCTGAGTCAACCTAGGGGTGACCAAGGATCGGTTCTGATATCATTAGCCATCGATGTTAGCCGTGGTCGTGAATCTAACTCAGTACAATAACCATTACACAATTGATCCACACTGAACACACGGACCAAGATCACTTAATTTAACCAACACTCTGTCAGGGCAAGGGCTGCAAGTGAACACAAATTATTGAGTGGTGGGTCCATCATCACATCTGCTAATTGTCTGCTCGGTTCTGACACGAACATGCCACAAAAGTTACTCATTTTAGTCTAGGAAACGTCCAGGCCAAGTTGGAATAGAGGACTTTTTTTATTCTTATCCATGGAAATACGGGGTACCAATATCGCGGATCCTATTATCCGCGGGGTTTTCCGCGACCGAGCTCCACTTATCTGTGAAAATGTGTGCATAGTTGGAAATCCTTCCGCATAGACTTATAGGAAAAGTAGAAGGTCACACGGGATATCTGGAAGAATATGGCCGTGGGTAATTGTAGTTATAATATGGACTCTCCTGCTTCTAATGATATTGAGAGTCGCGAGTAACGGGGTCACGTATAAGAGGAGTAATCCTCTACTATTTATCACTCACGCTATGCAAATAAAAAAAAACTGGGTCACTGAATTTGGCGCTCTGAGACACACGTGGAGTTATGAACTCGCAGATTTTTTTTTGCATTTTTCTCCATTAATCACCAACATTCTGTGAGAATAAATCATCAACAGGGGGCACCAGAGATCCACTAATTTAAGCAACTATTCCCTTATCTTTTGAAGTTGCAAACTTTCACCATTTAACTTTCAACATATTTAAAATTGAGTTTAAAACTGTCGTAATTTACTATGAGAGCATTTCATTGACGATAATAGCCGACTATGTAATTACATTACAAATGAGCGGCTTAATTATTTTGCTTTGTTGGGTTTTAGCACGAAGAAAATACTGAAATGTGATCTGTCGTGTAGTGAGGGCACAGTGTTAGATCATGTTGGTGTTTACCACAACACCCCTTTGTGCGACGTGCTGGTCTTAATAGGCGCTCGCTAACATCACTTTTCACAGCAGCTACTTTGAAGGCGATTATTTGGTGACGCCTTTATCGGCTGTACGGGGAATCTTTGTTTTTGTACACACGCAAGGCAGGAGGTAAACATGATGCAAGCATTTATGTGGAATATAAAATGCATGGACGGTTTCATTATTACCTTATTTCATGACCTAACAGAAAAGTTATTATTAAAGTTGAGTAAAAATTATGTCGCTCAATAATGTACCTACAGCCTACTATATATATACCAGGATGATCTGGAACACAGGAGTTAATTGATCTCACAATTCACCCGCTAAGGATGCCATCGGTAGGGCTCCCCCTGGAACTCTGCCGGGCAGTACGTCCCATTGGGCGAAGACCCCCGGGGCTGGCCCAGGACACGCTGCTGCTGGCGGGACTGTGTCGCTCGGCTGGCCTGGGAATTCCCCAGGAAGAGCGAGAGTGTATGTATAGTGATGTCGTGTATTAGTGTATAGTAGTGTCCAGTGTATAGCAGAGGTGGGACAAAGTCATTGTTATGCAAGTCCAAGTCGAGTCGCAAGTCATCAAATTCATGACTCGAGTCTGACTCGAGTCCAAGTCACATGACTCGAGTCCACATCTCAGAGGTGGGACAAAGTCATTGTTATGCAAGTCCAAGTCGAGTCGCAAGTCATCAAATTCATGACTCGAGTCTGACTCGAGTCCAAGTCACATGACTCGAGTCCACACCTCTGGCACTGTATAGTATAGTAGTGTATAGTAGTGTACAGTGTATAGTGTAGTAGTGTGTAGTATAGTAGTGTATAGTAGTGTATAGTGTAGTGTGTAGTAGTGTATAGTGTAGTGTATAGTAGTGTATAGTGCAGTGTAGTAGTGTATTGTAGTGTATAGTGTAGTGTATAATGTAGTAGTGTATTGTAATGTATAGTGTAGTAGTGTATAGTAGTGTATAGTGTAGTGTATAGTAGTGTATAGCAGAGGTGTGGACTCGAGTCATGTGACTTGGACTCGAGTCAGACTCGAGTCATGAATTTGATGACTTGCGACTCGACTTGGACTTGCATAACAATGACTTTGTCCCACCTATGAGATGTGGACTCGAGTCATGTGACTTGGACTCGAGTCAGACTCGAGTCATGAATTTGATGACTTGCGACTCGACTTGGACTTGCATAACAATTACTTTGTCCCACCTCTGGTGTATAGTGTAGTGTATAGTAGTGTATAGTGTAGTGTATAGTAGTGTATAGTGTAGTGTATAGTAGTGTATTGTAAATAAAGTGCCATGACTTGCGCAGAGAACTTGGATTTAAGTGAGGGTGATTTGCGCAGCGTCAACCTCACTCTCTCGACCAGCCGCATCTGTACCCAGTGGCGAGACGTAGTCAAGACGACTGGAGATGGTCCTGGTTGCAGTGGAAGGTCCAAAGACCCGTTTTGGTGGAATTTCCTCCACCAGGGGTTCCACACGCCCAGGCTCAGACAAGCTGAGTTTGCCAGGTTAGTTAACCGCCGCCCGGGGTTCGGCGCTGGCAGCTGCTGACTGTACCGACTCACCAGGGATGTTAAGCCTGGTGTGCGCCTACGGTAGCAGCTAGAAGGCCGGGCCAGATGGAACAACCATGAGGCACAACTAGCTGGTCAGACACCGGGCTGTTGTCTTACCAACTCTTCTGTATGGGTGTGAAGCCTGGACAGTTTACCAGCGCCATGCCAAGAAATTGAATCATTTCCACTTGAGCTGTCTGAGGAAACTGCTGAGGATCAAGTGGCAAGATAGAATCCCTGACACGGAAGTCGTCAGCAAGGCAAATATCCCCAGCATCTACACCTTGCTTGCGAAGGAACAGCTTAGATGGACTGGCCACGTGACCAGAATGCCCTACCCGAGACTTCCAAAACAAGTCTTCTTTGGCGAGCTGAGGAATGGCAAGCGAACACAAGGTGGCCCCAAAAAGCGCTACAAGGACACCCTTAAAGCTTCCTTGAAGAGCTTTGGATTCGACCTGAAAAGCTGGGAATCCCTAGCACAGGACCGACCTGCCTGGAGAAGAAAAGTACAGGACGGTGCAGTCCTCTGTGAGAGTAGGAGACGCTCCTGTGCTATCTTGAAGAGGCAGCAACGCAAATCTACCAAGGAAGGACGTGTGGCTGCACCTCAGAGCTCTACATCCTCCCTGACCTGTCCAGTGTGCCACAGGGAATTCCGGGCTCGGATTGGCCTCTTCAGCCATCTGCGCACTCATCAAAACCCAACAAAATGACAAACGTGCCATGGTCATCATCAACTTTGATGGACGAACAAGAAAGAAGTAGTGTATTGTAGTGTATAGTGTAATGTATAATGTAGTAGTGTATTGTAATGTATAGTGTAGTAGTGTATAGTAGTGTATAGTGTAGTGTATAGTAGTGTATAGTGTAGTGTATAGTAGTGTATAGTGTAGTGTATTGTAGTGTATAGTGTAGTGTATAGTGTAGTAGTGTATTGTAATGTATAGTGTAGTAGTGTATAGTAGTGTATAGTAATATATAGTGTAGTGTATAGTGTAGTGTAGCAGTGTATAGTAATGCAGTGCTGGAGTCTGTCGCCAGGGAAAGGGAGGTCTGGACCGCCATGACTCAACACGCTGCTGCCGTGACCCTTACCTGGACAAGCAGATTGAGAAACAAACGAACGAACTTGATAGGTTTGCTTTAAAATATAATAAAGGTACTTTTGTGCAGGTTATTGTTTTATTCAACATCCTTGATCCCGCTCAGTAGAGCGAACAGCTCAATATCAGGAGGTTGCGGGTTCGAATCCTGGTTGGGGGCTGACTCAGACCATCATCTGCTCTGCAGTCGATGAAATAGATACCATTTTGTTGGGGAAGACAACAGTCATTGTCCTATGGGTAGACTAGTTTTCCCCCTGTAGGAATGTGGAATTTGCACCACCGGTTCAGAGCTGTAAAAAATTAACCCGTTAAAACAAAGTTTTTCACTATAAATCCTTTATATGCGTGGCGGCTAGAGTCCTCTCGTCCTCTGGCTTGAGATGTCTGCCACCTATGGGTCAGATGATTGTCTGCCAGCATTAAGCAATTGGTAATTAAATATTTATTTATTTTTCCCTAAACAGTGTAAAATTTGGGAATTTTTTTTCACGAAAATTACTTGTCACGCACACCGAGTCTGTGTGGAAAATGTCAGCTCGATTGGATCACGGGAAGTGGGTTAAAAAACGACCGGAAGATTTGCATGGTCGTAAGCAAGCAAGCAAGCACGCAAGCACGCAAGCAAGCAAGCAAGCGAACTTAATATAAATGATTTAAAAAGAAGAAGTACACCACCTCAATGCCCATTCGAGCTAAGAATGTACTTTGACTTTTTTCACTCTGACGCACACAATCGCACAGGCGATTACTTACTCCCCTGTAAGGAATCTATCGACATAATTACCTTGCTTTAACTTTTACATTCAACAGTGGGTGATAAGAGTGTGACAGTGACACCGAGCTGATGCATGCAATGATGCATCGTTTCATCTGTCAAAATACATTTTTAATATCGGTGATTTGTAAACGGCGGAGGTGAAATTCAAATCACACATTTAGGCCTCTACAAAATAGGCAGAATACGTCCAAACAATACAAATGGGTTCGTAAAGAAAGAGAGGCACAAATTAAACTTGACCCGAAATCGCAAATTTCAATTCAGAATTATTACAATTCATCAAAACATAGGGTGATGGGAGGTGAATCGTTAGATGCCGATTCAGTAAGTGTCTTAGTAGCCTCTGCTTTAATTGGTGGGTGTAATGTGGCATTCCAGCTGTTATTAACATATGGAGACCTGGGGACACAAGAGGAATGTGCTTTGTTTACAAGGTGGCGTCATCATTATGAAGAAAAATGAGCAAAATAAATATATACCTGCTGTTATGTGAATACATGGTCACATGGGTGCATTATCATCACCACCATCAGCCATGTTCAATCCACTGCTTGATGAAGGCCTCCCTAGGCTGCCACCACCTCTAGTAATTTCCCTCTGTAACAATACAATTTACATTTATATAGCGTGCGACGGGATCTCTAGACACTTCACAGGGAGGGGAAAAAAAAACTGATTCTTATTTCTATGCACATGAAAACAATTGGGTCTCAAGGTTTGACTTGAACCTAGCACCTGCACATCGATTAATTAAGCATTAATTATCAAGTATTTTAGCACACGCCACTATGATTCTTGGGATCTGAGTTCTATTCCTGTCCATGGCCAACAAAAACGATGAACATTTTTAAAATATATACACATCTGGTGTATAGGATGGCACAGTGTAAGACTTGTACTTCCCAGCACGAAGGACCTGGGTCCATTTTATGAATAATTTCTGTCTGGAGTGTGAATGTCCTTCACTTGTCATACATGCATTCGCTACGAGATCTCCAGTTTCCTCCCAAAACTGTAGAGCCTTTCCTCCTCATTCGCGAGGGTTACGTTCAGGGGATATTTTTTTACTTAAAACTTTCGCGACTGCACGAATTCATATTCTTGGTTCTTTCGGTAAAGTCACGTAGATAGATAATGAAATTAATAAATTAATTTAAATAAAATATGTAAGAAAAAAAACATCAGGCCTGATTGAAACGTCGTGGGTTTTTTCTTTTCTTTTTCTTTTTTATTATTATTTTATTTTATATTCATTTATTTGTATTTTTATTTTCTATCTACGTGACTTTACCGAAATAACCAAGAAGATGAGTTCAGGGGATACTCATGAATAGCACATTTCACGGATAATTATACTGGCCTACTAATTAATTACCTTAAATAAATACGTAAATAAGCTATTACATACATGGAAATTATCATAGTAACACAACTCTTTATCTCATCACTTTCTTGCATCACTTTACCTCATCACTTAATCTCATAATTTTCTTTCTCTCGCCTGCTATCTCTCGATGCAGTCGTGTAGAGTTCCAGATGCGATTCGCGGATAGCCAAAATCGTGGATCACAGGTTCGTGAATAACGAGGGAATACTATGCACATTGCTAAATTACTAATATTGGACATTACAGTCACATTGGACTCTCATTGCCCTCTCATGCACACATGCCCTTTGGATTGCCCTCTCATGCTCACATGCCCTTTGGATTGCCCTCTCATGCTCACATGCCCTTTGGATTGCCCTCTCATGCTCACATGCCCTTTGGATTGCCCTCTCATGCTCACATGCCCTTTGGATTGCTCTCTCATGCTCACATGCCCTTTGGATTGAACTCTCATGCTCACATGCCCTTTGGATTGCCCTCTCATGCTCACATGCCCTTTGGATTGCCCTCTCATGCCCACATGCCCTTTGGATTGCCCTCTCATGCTCACATGCCCTTTGGATTGCCCGCTCATGCTCACATGCCCTTTGGATTGCCCTCTCATGCTCACATGCCCTTTGGATTGCCCTCTCATGCTCACATGCCCTTTGGATTGCCCTCTCATGCTCACATGCCCTTTGGATTGCCCTCTCATGCTCACATGCCCTTTGGATTGCCCTCTCATGCTCACATGTCCTTTGGATTGAACTCTCATGCTCACATGCCTTTTGGATTGCCCTCTCATGCTCACATGCCCTTTGGATTGCACTCTCATGCTCACATGCCCTTTGGATTGCCCTCTCATGCTCACATGTCATTTGGATTGCCCTCTCATGCTCACATGCCCTTTGGATTGCCCTCTCATGCTCACATGCCCTTTGGATTGCCCTCTCATGCTCACATGCCCTTTGGATTGCCCTCTCATGCTCACATGTCCTTTGGATTGCACTCTCATGGTGCTAATCTCTCATTAACACTGCTGTCGTGCGCATATTCGGGCATGATACTCTTATGTGGCGATGGAAGCTCATTCATGCTAATCTCTTTCCCTAATCCCTCTCTCCCTAATCTCCCCCATTAACACATCTGACGTGCTTGCGTCCGGGGGTGGAATTCTTTTCCAGCTCAGACCCCGCTTGCTTGCCCATCGTCACATATATAACCTCTTGTTGTAACTGCTCTCTCGCTGGTTCAGCAGTTCCACTGCCGGATTATATTTTTTCCGCCTGAGCACGACCGCTTGTGTTGCGGTCGAAACGTCGTGATTTATTTTATTTTCTATCTACGTGACTTTACCGAAAGAACCAAAGAGTATGGATTTCTGCAGTCTCGAAAGCTTCAAATCAACATTATAATATTGATTATCTTCTTGGTTCTTTCGGTAAAGTCACGTAGAAGGGAAGTAATAAAATAATAAAAATAAAACATAATAAAACAATTCTCACGACGTTTCGGCCACAACGCAAGCAGCCATCCTCAGGCGAAGAATGAAACACCCCAAGCTTGGAGCGTATATTTAAGCTGGGTTAGAGGGGGGGGAGGTGGGAAGAAGAGCGCCTAAACAAAATAATTTGCATATCAAGAGGAATTCAGCATATGGAAAATGCGTAGGAGGTGGGCGGGGGGGGTTCCAAATCAATACTATGCCCGTGCATTATGCAGGATTAGCAGCATCAAAGGGGGGGGGGAAGGGGGGGAGCATTAACAAAGGAAAGGAATGTTAATAGTATGTAGCTGTAGTTACTAAACAACCACGTAAAAAACTACAGTATAAACTGCATGACAAACTAAAGTATAAACTACATAGCATCATCAGTAAACTTACTATACTCTACAATAAGCTGAGTTACTAACAGTAAGTAATACATGAAAAATTCTACGTTGTAAAAAATTATATAATATGCTTCCATCTAAACTTTATTCTCTTACATCACACGCGTCTATACCGTACTATATACTTCCATAGGCAAAACCAACATTAAATTACATACTGTATTGCTATAAACCACCCTATACCTTATACATTTTTAATATAACACTATGTATTATTCTACCCACCCTAATGTGTATCAAAATGGTTTATTACGTCCTTCCAGTGATTGCTAAGCCAGAATCCATCTTCTCGGTTAAAATTGTCTCTGTGTTTGTAAATGTGGATCGCCTCATGTACGAATCTCTCATGATAGCCAGATGGCTTGCAGAGAACCTCTGTCTTGGAGAAGTCAATGTCATGTGAGCCCACTGAGTTGTAACAGTGATCTGCCACGGCTGAGGTGTTTGTCCTACAGTGTTTCAGGTCAGCTTTATGTTCACGGATGCGGTCCGAGACATGTCGTTTGGTTTCCCCAATGTAACTGCTACCACAGAGGCAACTTAGTTTGTAGACCCTGGCGTCTACAAACTAAGTTGCCTCTGTGGTAGCAGTTACATTGGGGAAACCAAACGACATGTCTCGGACCGCATCCGTGAACATAAAGCTGACCTGAAACACTGTAGGACAAACACCTCAGCCGTGGCAGATCACTGTTACAACTCAGTGGGCTCACATGACATTGACTTCTCCAAGACAGAGGTTCTCTGCAAGCCATCTGGCTATCATGAGAGATTCGTACATGAGGCGATCCACATTTACAAACACAGAGACAATTTTAACCGAGAAGATGGATTCTGGCTTAGCAATCACTGGAAGGACGTAATAAACCATTTTGATACACATTAGGGTGGGTAGAATAATACATAGTGTTATATTAAAAATGTATAAGGTATAGGGTGGTTTATAGCAATACAGTATGTAATTTAATGTTGGTTTTGCCTATGGAAGTATATAGTACGGTATAGACGCGTGTGATGTAAGAGAATAAAGTTTAGATGGAAGCATATTATATAATTTTTTACAACGTAGAATTTTTCATGTATTACTTACTGTTAGTAACTCAGCTTATTGTAGAGTATAGTAAGTTTACTGATGATGCTATGTAGTTTATACTTTAGTTTGTCATGCAGTTTATACTGTAGTTTTTTACGTGGTTGTTTAGTAACTACAGCTACATACTATTAACATTCCTTTCCTTTGTTAATGCTCCCCCCCTTCCCCCCCCCCTTTGATGCTGCTAATCCTGCATAATGCACGGGCATAGTATTGATTTGGAACCCCCCCCGCCCACCTCCTACGCATTTTCCATATGCTGAATTCCTCTTGATATGCAAATTATTTTGTTTAGGCGCTCTTCTTCCCACCTCCCCCCCCTCTAACCCAGCTTAAATATACGCTCCAAGCTTGGGGTGTTTCATTCTTCGCCTGAGGATGGCTGCTTGCGTTGTGGCCGAAACGTCGTGAGAATTGTTTTATTATGTTTTATTTTTATTATTTTATTACTTCCCTTCTACGTGACTTTACCGAAAGAACCAAGAAGATGAATCCCTGCAGTCACGAAAGCTTTAAATCGAAATATTGATTATATTAATAATATTAATATTATATTGATAATATCAATAATATTGCTAATATGATATGAGTCACAATATCAGTAACAATATCACAAAGTGACTGACATCAGTCACGTTACAAAGTGACTGATATTGTTAAATTACAAAGTGACTGATATTGTTACATTACAAAGTGACTAATATTGGCCGGACATCCAGAATTAGGACCCTCCCGAAGAAGTGTCCATTCTGTTCTGGGTGAACATGTAATAATTATAATTATTACATGTTCTGGGTGAACATGTAATAATTAAGATTATTAAAATGATCCGGTTTTCGGCCACCCCTTCACCAACCTGCAAATGACCGGCATGGCAAAGTGTGGTCAAAATCTCCCATGGCCAACGAAGCATAGGGAGGCCTTCATGCAGTGGCAACTTGGCAAAGGACTATAACTTATGTGCGAGTAACAAAGCAACACACCTCTTAAATTGAGTGAGTGCCAATCAAATCCGTACGTAATGGAACGTGTAAACCATCGAGTAGGGAAAGGGCGATGCATTTGATGTAGGTAAAATGGAGGCGATGGTAAATCATTGTCATGCATTGTCTCCAAATGCTGCACTTTTTTTTCATTAATGAATTTACTTTGTACTAATTATTTTGAGATTCAGACAAATAGGTGATAATTGATACGTGTTGAGGGGAAGAGTCTGCTTGTCTATAATTTGGTGACAGATCTTCAAAAATTGCTCAAATGAGTGATCCCTATGCAACTAAATAATGTATGTTGCTTTCCAAGCAGGAAACAGTTCGTGTTTGATAGCCGAGCAATGCAATGGCACCCTGGATATGAAAAAAAACCCAATAACATTGTGAAATGCCGTCCTCTTTATTGCAAAATTAGACGAATGAACGTGCAATCAGAATGGGAATCGCGCAGCTGAAATTGAACGCTCTGAGCCCTTGGTCCCTAAGCCACCAAAGGGCTGTCCAGGAGGACACGTGCATGTCAACGCTTTATTACTTGGGACACCATTCTGTTAGGGAAATTGGGAAATATGGTCACTCATTGCCAACCAGCCTCGGGTCATTGTCAGGCAGTTGTGGTTCTTCTGTGCAATTGGAGGTTGTGAAGGCCTAGTCCTGTACAAGGCTCGTATTTTATATTCTTTGGTCACGGAGATAGGTTCAAAGAAAATTGTTTTTTGTTATTTTCTTTTAACCTATCTACGTGACTTTACCGAAAGACCAAAATAATATGAATTCCTGCAGTCACGAAAGCTGTAAGTTTTATTTTATAGTTTAATTTTATTTAGTGTCACCCATCAAAATGTATATGAACTAAAACAGGGGCTCAACGTGGACACGTAATCCCCATTGTGTGCTTTCTAGTTACGTGTCCCATTGAAGTGATGATAATGAGTGACATTGAAATTACTGAGTGGCCACGTGGAGAACGGGCAAAATTCACAAAGGTTGTGAGTTGAAATCCAGGTGGGGAATCAACTCGGCTCATCGTCCTTACTCAGTAACTCAAATATTCCATCACGAGTGGCTAAAATTACAACACCCAGTAAACACACATCGCTGGGTCAACGTTTGGCACGTGGCTGGGAACCAATGGACCGACGTTGGCTCCACGTGCCATGATTACTGGGGCCAACAGCGGTCGGAGTTTTTAAAACCCATAACTGACTCGAGGCGTCCGAAACAGATTGGCACTGCCCAATGATTTTTTGAGCAGAGCGACCCCTTTGACTTTTGACTTGAACTCACTGGAACCCCGTGAAGTAACGCCGCCGACGATGTGTGCTCAGCATTTGGCTCTCTGTTTATTTAATTAGCATCGCAGGGTGCATCCGCTAATGGCAACGCAAGCGAAGCACCGCGCATTAAGGTCTCATTGATGGTGGTGAATTATTCATCGTGCCATTAACGATCCAATCCGAACATCATTGCCAAATTTTAATTTTCTGCCCAGGTCATCAAAGGGCAAAAATGTGCTAATGTGAGGAAATGTGATGAAAGGAAGCATCCTCAAACTCATTGGCAAATGCTTGAATTAATCCCTAGCCCCCTTCCACAACTGCACTCTACCCTCTTAAATTGGAGAAAAAAGTTACGTAAAAAAAAATATTACGCCATAAAAAAAAAAATCGAGGAAAATAATTGAGTCTCAAAATTGTATTTCAGGATGACCCTGCAATAGGTTTCTTAGCGAAGTGGGTCAAAAAGTAAACCTACAAACTCTTTGTTTGTTTCGGTAAAGTCACGTAGGTAAAAACTTTACCGAAAAAAACAAAGTATGGACCCTTGCAGTCACGAAAACTTCAAATATAGGATTAAATCCACAAATACAAGGAGACAAAGGCAAAGCAGCACAGAGATATGTGCGTTGGTGCATGTCTGTGACCCAGCGCTGTGGAGGCGAGAATTGGTGTAACGCACAAATGTTGTGAAACTCCCTTCCCGTGGGCGACGAGGTCCTATACCCTGGTTCGCCGGGAGAAGGCAGTACAAAAAGTGGACTAATCACCATCTGTCATACGACTCAGTGTGACTTTCCTGGTTAAAGGAGTAAAACATTTTTTTGCTTTACTGACATCTCATGGTGACCTCACAGCCCTGCAGGATTGGAGATTCACGAAGCTGTAGCTCTGTATCACACGTGTGTGCTTCCATTCTTCGTGTCTTCCTGCTCAAAATATTTTCAGGTGGCCCAGAGCGAATGATGAAAATTCCTCTTTGGCAGGGGACGTGTCTCCACACAACACACACTCTCGACTTGCCACAAAATGTGGACCATCTTTTTGCAACGCTAAACTAGCAACCCATACGTTCTTGGATGTGATCGTCCGTCCATTCCTCCCTCCCTCTCTCCCTCCAGCCAGCAAAACTTTACTTTCTTCGAAAACAGTATGGCAGATGATGAGCGGAGTCAAGCCCCAACCGGAATTTGAACTCGCAACCTTTCAATCGTATCGAGCGTTTTGAACACAGCCGGCTGGCTTCACCATAACAAGATAATTAAAAGCATACGAAGAGAAGACGTCCACAGAGGAGATGAAGCCATGGCATCACTTCATGTTCGGGATAGATTGTTGAATTGCAGGGTCGTGAGAGGTGGTGTCAGCTTAGGGAGACTTTCATTCAGTAGTGGATTGACCAAGGCTGATGACGGTGATTAATTATAGCAAGTAACTTCAATCCTTGTTGTATTGAGATGCATTCGAAGAAATCAGGAGGCTAAATGCGCGCGCTATCAATGCAAGTGTTCAGTGCTTGCAGGTGAGCGTGCACGCTTCACGATTGCAAGTCGCGTAACCGGCACATGACGTGATGATGCATGGTTGTTTGCCTCCCTTTGGCGCAAACCCCCCAGCGCACAGTCCCCATTATGCGGTTTCATTTTACGTAAATTGTGTGGCAAAGCGGTATTCCCTATCCGTGCTCGAAGCACGGCAATCTGCTATTCCGTTTGACCCCAACGTGCGTGCTGTATGTGCTGTCTGGGCGGGACGTTGGTGGTTATCGTTCCCAGCTTTCAGCGGGTGGCATGTGTGTGGGAGACGAGCATAGTCTCTCAGCACAATGGGTATTTGTGTGGCGAATGTGCCCCAAGCATAATGCAGTGTGTGTGTGTGATCTCATGTCAGTATAAAAGGGTTGAGTGAGTGTGAAGACCTCAATGACCATTCACACCACTGCATTGCATTTGCACGAATGACATTTTTTTTTATTGTTATTGTAAAAGGGATTTGGAGTGGATGCAATTCATATTTGATTCATATGTTTGTGTATGCACACTCTATTAAATAAAATCGTTATTTTATCATTTTTTAGTCGCAGAAAGATCACATTTTCATACCTATCAGCAGGCAATAAATATATATAGACAATACAATCCTGCAAAATGCTCATGATGAATTGATATTTATTTTCTCCACACTTATAATAATGCACGTAAATGCATCATACGCATGTACAGCCCTTTTTTAAATCCTGTATATTAAGTTTGCTTGCTTGCTTACGGCCGTGCAAATCTTTCAGTCGTTTTTTAACCCACTTCCCGTGATCCAATCGAGCTGACCTTTTCCACACAGACTCGTTGTGCGTGACAATTAATGTTCGTGAAATTTTTTTTCCAAAATGTTACACTTTTTAGGGCAAAAATATTATATTTAATTACCAATTGCTTAATGGTGCAATGCAATAATCTGACCCATAGGTGGCAGCCATCTCAAGCCAGAGGACAAGAGGACTCTAGCCGCCACGCATATAAAGGATTTATAGTGAAAAACTTTGTTTTTACGGGTTATACTTGTTTTCATTCCACTCCTGGATGAGAGCCGTGCGGGCTGCGGGCGCTGTTTGACCATACTTCACCACACCGGTCGATGCGGGGGTTGGTGACAGCAGGGAGCACAGACATCGGAGCACACAAGTACAGCACAACAATGGATGATTCTGCACTGCCCTCTACTGTCCAACAAGTACCCCGGCAGCCTATAACACCTATTATACATGCAGTCACCTTTCCAATCACTATCCAGGCGCAGCCCTGCTTAGCTACATCTAACGAGATCAGGTGCATTCTGGGTGATTCGGGCAAACGTGCAGCGGTATACGCAAGACAGGAATGTGGAATGTGTACTGCTGACTCTGGCCATCAATGTAGATCAGTGGTGCCACACTGCTTGGCCATGTGGGGGACAAATGTCATGATTATATCATCAGTTGGGTTTTCCGTGATTTTAGTTCATGTGTCCACGGGGGATGACATGCAAATAGTCACAGATGGACGATACCGGCGATGGAATGAAAGCAAAATGAGAAAACACGTTCAAGAATTCAACAACCTTGGAGAGGGAATGATGAGATCAGTTCATGTGCAGGAGTAGTAGCAGCAATGGATCGTGGCAGCATGGTGAGGCCTTCATCCGAAAGTGGAAAGCCAACACCGAATGATGATGATTATGATGATAGCATGCACTCATGTGGGCATGTTTATTATTAAAAGAGAGTTATTTCTGCTCAAATGAGCATTGAGGTGAGGTTAATTTACCATTCACAGCCCTGAACAAGTGACATTCATTCCACATTCATATGGCGAGGCCGAGTGTCCCTACAGGAAAACTGCTGGTGACTTCCCAAAATAGTGGTGCTAGGGCTGATGGGCTGATTCAAACCCCATACCAGAATTCGATCTCACAACCTTCTGATTGCGAACCACTTGTTCTACCACCAAGCAACCTGGCGGGTCGCTCAGTGGTTAAGTGGAGCAGGATCAAGGACATTGGATTTAAAATATCCTGCACAGAGTACGTTCACTAGCGTGTTTTTTAAAGCACACCTATCAACGGCAACACAAGCAGTCGTCCTCAGGAATAACTAAATTTGAGAGAGAGACAAAACGCAGACACGGAGACATACAGACAGACACACAAGCAGAGAGAGACAACACAGAGACACACACAGAGAGACGCACAACATAGACACACAACGACCCAATGCCTCTGTGTCGTTGCCTTAAATAGAGAGAGGGGGGGCAGAGAGAGAGAGGGGTCTGCTGGAGCAGAAAAATTTGCATGTCAATGAGAGAGCTGTGTGGAAATCCACCACTTGTGTGTCTGTCTGTGTGTCTCTGTGTCTGTGTTTTGTCTCTCTCTCAAATTTAGTTCTACCTGAAGACGACTGCCTGTATTGCAATAGAAACGTCGTATTCTATTATTTAATTTATTTTCTGTCTACGTGACTTTACCGAAAGAACCAAAGAGTAATTCCTGCAGTCACGAAAGCTTCAAATCAAGTTTTCACACCTATCAAGTTCAAGTATTGACTTGTGAGGTCCATTCATTCCTGTGTTCCAGATGTCTCTAGTATAAAGTAGGCTGTAGGCAATAATAATAGTAACTATTTATAACACGCACGTATTTATCCGAAATGGATGCATTGTTCAATCAAGAACTCCGAGGCACGGAGTCAGAGCACAACATCCCTCGTATGCCAGCGTGAACAGTGGAGAGCCTGAATGTATAAAGAGTCTGAACAGGTGATAGAATGAACAGTTGTGAGCCTTGAGGTGTTGCTTGCAGGAGGATTGTGCTTGGATGCTGCGTGCGTGCAGTGGCAGTCAGTCTCAGGTGGCTTGTGCAGCAACGGAGAAACGCTGCTCAGCCAGAATCATCCTGGTTCTGGGCACAATGAGCAGTTGATTGCACGCACTTTGTGGGATGCGGCAGTTTGCTGTGGTCAGTCGAGTTATAAAGGATGGAGAGGTGTGGGCAGAATATCTTGAGATCGATGGCACAGGAGAGCGGTTTTGTCCTGCATACTTGATTTGATGTGGAGCTAGTGCAAGGGTGTTTAGTGGAGTCACGGAAGCCACGTGGCCACGTCTAAAGCCAAGGACGGCGCATGACAGGTATTTATTTATTTAATTTGGAGCCGCTGCAGATTGTCGAGGTGTGTTTCATATAAAGTCCCACTAAGGATGGCGTTGCAGTCATCATCTCGAGTTCCCGACAATGCTCGGAGCCAGAGTGATTGCTGTGGCTGCCGTCAACATTGGGTGGACGATAGACAAGGCCAAGAGATGATGAGTGAGTGCCATGTCTTTGTTGTTGTTTTTGAAGGACGTGGACCAGGTGTGAGAACGTCGAGTCAAAGGCGATTTTCAGATGATTTTTCAGATGATTTTGAGAGGCTGACGGTGGAGCCAGCAATGAATACCGTTTCGAGGGAACGACGCCGTGGTGACACGTCTGGCGTCCCAGAGAAATGGCAACGGATTGTTCAAGGTTTCATGGAAGGTGATTTGATCGTCATTGCAAGGTTGATAACATGTGCTGGGTCAACCCCCCACCCAACCAGGATTTAAACTCCCAAGCTTTCGATTGCGAGCCACTCGCTCACTTTTCCTGCCATATAACAGGCGGGGTCGCATACTGGCATATCTTCCTGCCAAGAGAAACTATTTCAGTGTGGCTACCGAGCGGGGGATTAAAGCACTTTGGCGGTGCAAATGGAAGCAGTTACCAATTGAACCATGGCATGGAGCGCTGTCAGACCAAACACCTCTCCGCCCTGTGCTCCTCGCTCGGGTCGGGCACACGGTGATGATGGAGATGAAGGCTGCGGTGGGGTGGAGTGGGCGCCTGAACGACAGCAAGACTGATTGGCCAATTGTGCTGCGTCGCTGTTGGATTCGATTGCTCACAATTCGACATCAGCGAGTGGGTCCCGTCCAAGTGTTGCAGCGCCAGCGGTGCAATTTATATGTATTTGTTGGTGAAGACTCCCGCTGCCTTTAAGAACCCACTCAACTAGTCTTACTTAACTGCCTTCACAACACAGTGGTCTAATCTCAGAGTTGTTTTGTACCCCCCTCCCCATCATCAAACCCACTTGCCAGAAAGCTGTAAATAAGTAAGCTTAGTTGTCTTCTTCTTGGTTCTTTCGGTAAAGTCACGTAGAAGGGAAGTAATAAAATAATAAAAATAAAACATAATAAAATGAAATAATTCTCACGACGTTTCGGCTACAACGCAAGCAGCCGTCTTCAGGTGAAGAATGAGACACTACCAAGCTAGGAGCTTATATATAAACTGGGTTGGAGTGGAAGAGCGCCTTAACAAAAAATAATGTGCATATGAAGAGGAATTTAGCATATTCAGCTTAGTTGTGTAACATTTTCCAAACTTCCACGATGGCATAAATTTGGCTCATGGGGTTTTAGTCGAGCAACTACTTTGGACCTTGTAGACAAATCCCTGGGACTGGAAAAGTAATCAAAGTGAGAGATTTGAGGAATAAAGTCACAAGTAATCATGTGGAACACCACATCGTGAAATGCCTCTCATCCGTGGCAATGTTGGCGTCGGGAGGGGGGCGGGGGGGTGCAGGGTTAGGGTCCTCCGCTGTGGACCCGGCGACCCGAGTTCGATTCCTGCTCATGGCCAACGCCAGTGACCATTGTCTGAACTGGTCCTGAATCTCCCATAGCTGCTCGCTAACAGCACTTGGCTTAAACATCTGTTATGGCCAGATGGGGAATCTGCTGCTGCATGTGAAGCTGTACTCAACAGCAGCGTCAATCAAGTGGGAGGAAACCACTGGTCTAACAGTCACAAGGTTGTGAGCTCAAGACCCAGTCTGGAGTCGACAGTTCATGATCTCCATAAAATGAGAACCACTTCTGCAGCATGCCAACCGTGGTTGTCTCATCGATCACATGGTACCTGTCATAGGAAGGTGAAACATTCCCTTCACGGTTCATATTAAGTCAATGGGGATGAACCTATGTTCATTTTGAGCGTGGAGACACATTTGATAAAATAGACATCACGTGTGCTGTATTAAGGGACCCAGCTAAACCATAAGGCGTTATGCCTTCGAGGTTACTAAAGCAGATTTTACCGAGGCATAATTTCAATGATGCTGTCTCCCCACTGCTTTGCAAGCTGGATACAAGCTGATACCGCGATATCTGTGCACTACGGACTCGAGTATAAACATCAATTCCCGAGCAGATTTCCCATGCACTCATCAGTCGCTCACCTGAAGAAATCTAAAGTAAAGCGCGAAGGATGGTAGCGAGCACGATTTAAAATCTTGTCAGTCCGTTGGCTTGAACGGAGGATGTCAGATATAGTGGCTTAGTAAGGTGATGCAGCTCTAAGCCCCTTGATTGCATGGCAACATTGCCGGGGCTGAGAGTGCCAATGTTGTGTTCTGTAGACAGGCCACATTAAATCTGGAATGGACGTTGTCCCTTACATTTTTTTCCGTTTGACAATTCAGAAGGTTTTAGCACATTTGCACATCTATACTCGCTCAAAGAACTTTGAGGATTTATGTAATAATCCATAACTCTTTTAACAGTTTATTATCTGCTCGTTTTGTGCTGCCGGTCGAATAATAAGTAGAGGCAAATCCCTGAAATAACATCACTCTTGGCAGAAGGGGCCTCGATAAGGAGAGATATTCAGAGAGCCCCTTTAGAGAGAAGTGTGTCCTTTACTTGGCAGAGGTGGGTGGGAGGGGTAATTGGTAGAACATTGCACTCACAATTAGAAGGTCATACATTGAGATCGCGTGTTAGAATTGACCCAATCCCTCGTCCCTCTGGGGCTGGTGTATAAAATTAGTACCATTTTGTGGGATGTCAGCAGTGATTGTTCTCGAAAGGCCAGGGCCGACATGTGAACTCAAGCAAACTATAAAAAAAACGAAACACATTTAAGTTTTTTACCAGGTAGGGCCTACTGAGCTCCATAGCTCACTGAGCTTAACACAACATGTGCACGTGATGTTCCTACCACTGCCCCATCGTGTAATCGAGCAGGGGGGGGCACTTTGACATAATTTTCATCTTACCTATGGACACGAGAGAATGTCCACCGATAATACATGGGCAGGTGCTAAGTTGATTATTGCATCACAGAATCGCGAGCGTTGGGAAGGGCTTGAGAAAGCCTCTGTCCAGCAGTGGATTGAGCATTGCTGCTGCTGATGATGATGGTGTGATAGCAACAGTCCCTGCCACGTGCCTCATCCACCACCTTGATGAGCTGACCAGCAACAAACAAACAGAAATTGGGCTCGCAATTTGGAAGCACGTTTTCCAATTTGCATACAGAATAATGCTGCTGCGTGTACACTTGGTTTGTGTTATCCCACACAATGCACATGCAGTGTACGTGTGACCCAGTGCACTCCTCATTGTATTAATTTGTGCAGGAGAATGCTCATTAACAAGACTTAGTTCAACAGTGTTCCATTTGGAGCATGTAATATGAAACAATTTCTCCTCCTGACTAAGTAATTGTTAACTAATGAAATAGTGCACATATAAAAATGTTATTTAAGAGCTTCCATTCCTTGGAAAAAAGTTTAAGTAAAGTTAATAAAATTAAGTTAAAGCCTTCCTGGTTTAAAGTTTTAAATGAGCATTAGGAACTTTAAAGGTGCATTCATTAATTTTCCGACCAACTGATTACTCATTACTCTAACAATGTGCAGTCATTTGTCAAAATGATACCATTAGGTAAAATTACTCAGTGGAAGGTTAAACTAACGAATTAAAACACTCTATGAAATGAATGTGTCCCACGTATTTTACAGAGAAATTTTGTATGCCTGCTAAGATAACCCAGTAAATACAATGACACACGGCTTTAATAATACATATACCGAATTATATTCCTGATTAACTGAAAATAATAATTAATAGTTTAAGCCATTTGTCAATCCATTGCTGAATAACCCCCCCCCCCCCTCCCCAATGTGATATTAGTAAGATGGTGGTGTTGTTAAAACCATGCTTCTCTATGATGTTAATTGTGGTTTGTTAAAAGTGGGACAACCCCAAAATTGGTTCAGATATCACTCACCAGGAATATGAAACTAAACTATTTATTTAATTTTACCAGGTCTGGCCCATTGACCTATATATTTTTTTTTCAGAAGCGACCTGGCCACAAATGATAACTTAACGAAGTGGTTTATCATGTGGAACTGTATACCAGACAAATACTCTCTACGCATATTTCTAAATGCGAAGGGAAAAACCGGAGGACCTGGAGAAAAATCCTCTCGATCACGAGGAGACCATGCAAACTCGAAACACACAGGCGGTCAGGGTCAGGATCAAACCTACAAACTCCTGCGTACCAGGCGAGGTAGTGAACCACTCGCTATCATGGCGCCCTTAGAAATGGCGCAGTGCACTCACTACATTTACACTGATCCTACCCACTGAACATCACATTATACTGTATATGGTAAATACATTTGCCAAAGCAATGGAGCTTTGTAATTCAATTTAATGGCGGACGCTTTGAGGGAAGTCAAAATTGGCAATCCTATGCTGTGAGCATCCCCCGTTTGTGCATCTGAGCAAGTATGCGCCGTGACTTTCAAGTGCAGTTTTATTCAGAAAAACAGACACAGGTCGGCATTTCTGCATTTTCCTTTATATATTACATCAGCCAACGGCTCTTCTGGCCCATGTCCGCTCATGAATACCAAACGAATTACTCGGGACATCACGTGACTCCTCAATTGTTGAAATTTGCGAAACACTCTAACAGGAGTTCTTCAGACAGAGATACACGTATACAAAGACACAGATTAGCCTCTTAGTATAAAGATGTGTAAATTGATAGTCAGCGGAGCGGTATTGAGTCACTCGGAGAGGCCAACAAGTAGAGCATGAACTGGGGCCAACGTTTCTGTGTGTGTGAGAGGGAGAGAGAGAAAGAGAGAAACAAACGTAGCCAGGTGGTACATCAGAAAGTGCTGGTGATGCATCTGGCCGTCAGTCACCTTGGTCAATCCCATGACCTCTTGCCAGTAAAACTTCGCAACCTCGCGTGTATTAACCCCTTCACAGCAAGAAGGGCCCGGGTTCGATTCCTGACTTTGTGTGTGGAGTTTGTCTCGTCTCCCATGAATTATATCGTTTTTATTTAGGTACCACAGTTTCCTCTCACAGCTCATATATATAATGGAACTGCTGTTGGACAAACATCCCAATGCTAAAATATTACTTGTCATATATTACTCAGTTGACATTGCACACGTGTAACACATTAGACTGAAAAAACGTTGCACTGGTCACCAGTGCATAACGCAGTCCAGTTCAAGGTCTCAGTGCTCAAATGTAAAGCAAAGACACACGGTCGACGAACCTTCATGAGCAATGCCATTCAACCATTTGTACCATCACGAAACCCACTCTCATCTGTCCGGACCTACTGCTGAGTGTGAAATCCACCCGTCTTAGGGCATCAGAATCGAGTTTTTCATTTACAGCTCCTGTGGTCTGGAACTGTCGGCCAACTTTAGTCTGCTCAGCCGCGACAATCGTTGCTTTTAAGACCCGATTAACATTTTATTTTCCCTTCTGTTAAGTTACATTTTTACGTGTGGCATCCCCACTGTCATGAATATTGTGCATTACAAATATTATATTTATTTATTAATTTACTTTGTGGGAGACTACATCGGCTGCGCTGCCCATGTGTAATTAACATGGCCCCACATTCTTTCCCAAGTGGCATTCATCTGTTTAATATTGTCTTTATACAGTAGTTCTGGTTGTCTCATGCATGTGTGTGTGTGACACTATCAATACCAACTGGCTGACACAAGGTTTTCCCATGAGCAGTTATATATCTATACTATATATACGACAGGGACTTTGTCTGCTTATCTACTGTGTTACGCCGCGAATGAAGAATATATGTTCTGTATACTTCTCAAAGGGAAGGTCCTTGCCTATAACATCTGGCAGTTCAACAGACTTGATTTAAGCCAGCCTGGCTAGAGGCGAGACATTTAAGAAAAAAAACAGGTCGAGTGTTTTGCTTGCACTGAATCAATTGCTGCTGCAAGTGTGCGCTCCCAGAAGGCCGTTGGTCCAATGGGATGTATAAACAACACTTTGATATTTATGCGGAGAGACAGATATACGAGGGAGACTATGTTCTGCTTATCTATATATATCTATGGATTAGCGCTCTGTTTACACGGTAAATTCTCACGACAATGCGCTTTTATCCCTTCCACTCCGAGGACCACTTTGCCAAGTTGAGCATGAGCCTTAAAATGAAAGTAACAATAAACAGCCGGAGCGGTAATGGCAGGGATACGTTGAGTAATAACACGCGAGTCCAGGCCTGCAGAGTTGACCAACTCAAAGGGAAATGACTTGGTGCTCTTTGCCATTGTGTTTGGAAGCGAGAAGTCTCGTCTCCACCCTATGTATGATACTTCCAAATAATAGGCAACGATTTTAGAACAAGAGGTAAAAAACACAATCGGCTGCATGGGACGTATGATTGCTACTTGCACGCTGATGATAGGGCATTTTATATCGAATCTATGGGCAAGCTTGCAGTAAGATGTCCACTCGCTCTATTCACAGCAATGCTGCCGTGCACAGACGCAAAGGTGCAGAAATTCTAGATTTGAAGCTTTCGTGACTGCAAGGATTCATATTCTTAGGTTTTTTCGGTAAAGTCACGTAGGTAAAAAATTTAAATTAATAAAAGTCGAAACGTCGTGAGACAGCTATCGTGCTGTGACGGTTCCACCTGAAGACGGAGGCTTGTGTTGCCTCCGAAACGTCGTGATTTTTATTTTATTTTACTTTTATTAATTTGAATTTTTTACCTACGTAACCTAAGAATAAGGTGCAGAAACACCAAGTGGCCAGCAATACAATGTACGATGAAAGATGTCATGGGTAATAAGAATCGATTCGTGTGTCGATAGTTACATTTTAATGTGCAGTTGCATTGACTGTGTGTTGTTGTCTTGGCGCGGTCTGGGACTGTTTTTTTCTTCTTGTTGTTTTGCTGTCGTTTTTGTTGTGTTCTTTGTTGTAGTAACGTCGTGACCTGCCCCTACTGAGCAACTGAGAGGAAAAAAATTAACCCGTAAAAACAAAGTTTTTCACTATAAATCCTTTATATGCGTGGCGGCTAGAGTCCTCTCGTCCTCTGGCTTGAGATGGCTGCCACCTATGGGTCAGATGATTGCCTGCCACCATTAAGCAATTGGTAATTACATTTTTTTTTAAATTCCTAAAAAGTGTAAAATTTTGGAAAAAAAAATTCACGAAAATAAATTGTCACGCACAACGAGTCTGTGTGCAAAATGTCAGCTCGATTGGATCACGGGAAGTGGGTTAAAAAACGACCGAAAGATTTGCACGGTCGCAAGCGTGCAAGTGAACTTAATATAAAGGATTTAAAAAGAGCTTCATAGCTCATGGGATTCGTCCAGGATGAATAAAGATTGCGCTTCTGATCCTCAAGTAAGAGTTCATACGTTGCTTGAACCGAGCAGGAGTGTGAGAACTTAGGGGGGGGGGGAGGCGAAAGTCGAGAGAAGATGGGAGGGAATTCCAATGTTGAGCAGTGCAAGGAAAGAGAGAGATAGAGTGTTATGATTTGCAGCGTGGTGGTTGGACACGGTTTGAGTGAAACACAGACAGTTTATGAGAATAGTTGGTATCCCTTTCTGGCAACAAAACAGGTGTTAAGATGTTGATTTAAAGCTTTTCGTGACTGCAGGGATTCATATTCTTGGTTCATCACCTGATGATGATTGCTTGTGTTGCAGTCGAAACGTCGTGAGAATTTTTATTGTTTTATATTAATATTATTTTATTATTTCCCTTCTACGTGACTTTACCGAAAGAACCAAGAATAGGTGTTAAGATGTTAAAACACCAAACTGAAACCTTTCGCAATGAATCACGTCACTGCATTAACCACAGATGCTTGTGGTGAACATGCAAACAAAAACACATGCTCTGACAGTGATGTGCATTGTCTTTGAAACTGATTGGTCCACACCAGAGACAGCTTTCTTTAGAGCCTCGTCTCAAGCAGTCCAGAGGACGCCAAAAGGCGAAGAGGCAGTTTTTATGGTCGAGCAAGGGCTCAACATGGGCGCAGACATGTGTTGCTGTATGTTGAACTTCTGTCGCAACGTGCATTGCCAATCGTGCTGATCGCAGGTACTGCGGAAGGACAACAAACCAAATACAAAAAGCTCAACTTCCAAAAAAAAAATAGTTTTCAATATAGATTAAAAAGTTCACGTATGTATGTTGGACTCCTTACGCACCAAACGGAGGTGTGGGAAGGAAGTGCGTTACAGATGGCCACAGAAGCGCATCTGAAAGCGCCCGGCGAAGTGACCGTCTTTGTTCGATGTTTAGCCAAAAGCTGCTGCGTGGATGACCAGAGTTTGCGTGGAGGTTTATGCTCATTGACGAAATCGGCGCGGTATCTGGGTGCATTTGTGGCCTTCGTGGAGAAAGCAAACGGATAAAAAGATGCACAGATGTGCGCTGTTGTATTTCAACATGTAGGTCAAAGGCCCTCGGAGGCCGAATGTTCATTCTCCCAGATGGAAACTTAACAATTGGAATATCAATGGCAAGATCACTCCAAAGAGTGATTAAATTACTGACCACATATTAACACGAACACGACAGACGACACCGCGTGTATATGGGCTGTCGTGGCATTTCCACACATGCACACACACGGGCTGTGGAGACATACACATGGACACTGCATCGGATGTCATTATGAAAGCAGAATATGTTGCATTGGTTTCTGTTACCATATTTCATGTTTGGGAAAATCTACATAATGAAATGTCCTATACTAAGGCAAAATAACAAAGTCATGTAATTTATAACAGAGGCATAAATCAAGCATGCATACTTTGTGCCTTCCTTGAATTTGAGCACAGTGTACCTGTACACGCATTGTATTTCCATACCTAATAATGATTTGGCCATTATATTATTAGACTGTACAGTCAATAATGGTGATTTAACACGTAGCAGGCTTTCACGACCAACATTATTCATAATACATTGTTTTTGGTTAGATCGCGTAAGTATAAATGGGTCGTAACCCTCCACCACCCGACACAGCCAATTAGTAAAAGATTTGTCACGTCAACAAAACGCCAATTAGTTACTATTTCAGCCCACCGGTGTGTTGGAGAGTAAATCCACAACGTTTACAATTTGATTACGACGTTTCGCTGGTAATTACATCCAGCATCATCGGGCGATTTGCCTGGTGGGCTAAAGTAGTAACTTCTTGGTGTCTTCTTTACGTGACAAACCCGTTAATTGGCTGTGTCGGGTGGTGGAGGGGTACGACACATTTATATACTTACGCGATTAAACCCAAATCCTTTATTATTAATAACGGTGATTGTTGTCATTGGACAACATTTTTACTTTCACATATTTACATAATGTGTCATTATGTAAATCTGTGAATCCATATTTATGTGCTGACATTGACAATTTATAGAGTAACAAAAGCACCACGTGAATTATAGTTCAGGATAACTGAAGGAACACACAACCAAGTAACTAAAGCATGTATTATTATCATCACCCTTGTTTCCCCAGGGATAGGTCACGGAGTCTCAAGACTCTTCAGGAGGGACTTGCCACACTTGCTCAGTCGAGGGCAATTTTGCTGCGTCCAATCCCAACTCAGGAATTTCGCAGATGTTTTTCTCTCTCAGCATTGGGACATTTGGTGATTACAAGTTATACCGTCATTCACCATTGGAACCTCATTTGCCAGTGAAAAATATGATAATTGTTTTTTTACCCTTTTATCTGGCAACAAACTGACACCTTTTTTTTACAAGGAGTCATGTTTGCATAGACCACAATACCTGCAGTCGGAATGCAAACAAAAAACATAACTCTGATAATGTATGCACTGTCCTTGAAGTTGATTGGTCCACATATTTTTTACTGGCAAATTAGGTTCCAATGGTGTAAATGCTTACCCCGAGCTTTCATACTCTGATGGTGCATTGTCTTTGAGTTGTGTGCCTTTTGGCGTCATCTGGTCCAACACCATGTGAGACTAGGCTCTAAGGAAAGCTGTCTCGGGTGTGGACCAATCAACTTCAAGGACAGTGCATACATTATCAGAGTTATATGTTTTGTTTGCATTCCAACTGCAGGTATTGTGGTCTATGCAAAAATGACTCCTTGTAAAAAAAGGTGTCAGTTTTGTTTGCCAGATAAAATGGTTAAAAAAAAATAATTATCAAGTTACACCGTGTGCGTGTTTTAGTTATGGGACTAAAACCAGAGAACCTGGAGATACCCCATGCCGAGTGAGGGGAGAATGTACAAACGCCAGGCAGCAAGGCCCACGAGTTGGGAATCTAAGCCAGGAACTTCCTCCTGTGAGGCACGAGTGATAACTACCACACCGCCACCGGGTAGCCCATGCAAAAGTCTTAAACCATCCAGCGATGGGGGCCCAGTGTTTTTCAATGTTTGCTTGTACGTATGTGAGAGCGGTGGCGTAAGCAATTAGCACGCTGCGCTACGAACCCGGCGACCCGAGTTCAATTCCCGCTCACAGTCGACACCAGCGACAATTATCTGAACTGCTCCTGGGCCTCCCCTAGGTCGACTCAGCCTCAAATGTGTACCTGGTGCGGTGTGTAAATTTCACCACTGGAGAGACAAAGGCGGTCTGGCGTGCGGTTGGCCACCCACCCCCTGCCTTCGTGGGTGCTCTCGAACAACACTTTGCCCTAACAGTCGGGTTAGGCTATACGGGGTATCTTTGCCTCTTGTATGTGTAGGCTGGTTTTTCCAGCCAGATCGCATGCCTGGGTTTGTTGATGGCCCATGTCTTAGACAGCTGCCTCCTCTTCTGCCGAATCAGATACCATTCCGTCTGGCGCCGGTCCATGACAGCAGACAAAGGGAAACGGGAGGTGTCAATAAACAGGTTCGAGAAAGATCTCTAAGACAAAAAAAGACACCCATTTGACGTTAGGCAGGAATTCCAGAGAAGAGAAGAAGAACCACCGAAATGGTAACAGCGGTAGTATTTTGCGTAAAAGATAAAGGTGGAGCACTCCAATTGCCCACTCGCGGCGCTGCTGGCGGACGGGGCTCTACTGGAGGGAACTCTAGAGGGCAGTTGGTCCACACTTATCAGAGGTGGGAGGACCCACAACCTTACTCCACCACACCTGCCCATCAACTAACTGCGGGACATTTATACTGCTGGGTGGACATAGGCGGTGGGGGTGGGGAGTTGATGTAATAAACTTTCCGGGACATGGAATTGAACCGGCGAGCTCTGTATTGCAAGTTCGGTGTGCCAGCCATCGCACCAGCATTTTGTGTAGGATGGACACAATCCACGTGGCTTCATTGATAAATGAGCATGGGGAAATGCGCATATGTATTGGTGTCTTGAGCTATCGGAGCTAGTGCCACATTCCTACAGTGGAGTCCAGTTGACTTTACACGAGTGTGCCACGCAAAGTAAGTGGTGCTCGGTTATCTGCATCAGTGGCACCCAGAAATAAATGTCTAGGCAATGTTCACGACTGCAGAAGAGCAAAATGAAGGCGTTCAACCATGCTGGAACGTCACCAACATTGTCTTTGTGCTGTACTTGCAAACTACAGGCAGCGAGCCATATTTCTCATGAGCATTATAGTACACGTCACTTAAGAGACCGATGAGAATTAAAATAAAAAATAATTTTGATAAAATCCCTGTTGTTCTCTTCCCTTTGTAGAACATATTCTCTTTAGACGTTTGCGTAGAATACTGATTTTATGTTTCTATCTTTTCACATGTAACTGTTTACGGCCAAGTTATGAAGGGTAAATGAAATGAAAGAATTGCAGGGTCGGGGGAGGTTAGGGTATTAAAAGCCAGGTTTATTTTTTCTTGCGAAATTTAACAAGCGCTCAGACGTGCGTGCACTGGTCACGCGAATGGCACGCGATTAAGCCATTGCAATGTCAGCCCGCCACAACAATAGCCCTGATTGATACGAGCCTAATTAAAGTGAGCCCTGGCTTTATAGAATTCTGCACGGCGAGCACCTAGACGGTGATCATTACTATTGGGTAAAGGGAGTACACTTCTCGCGATTTCTCAGCGCACACGCCAATGTTGGTGCCATTGCAGAGGTCATCTTGGTGACCTCTTCAACGGCAACAAAAACGTGCCAGAGAATAGTTCCCGAAGGATGTCATAATTTGCACCTATTCCTGCAAGTACTTCAATCGTTATCTTACGCACGCACCCCCAAGTGTTAATTGCACGGCAATCGTCGATACATGTTTTCGTATCAAGAGATGGGATATACAGACCGAGTATACACGATATCCAACTACGTGGCTCAACGGTCGAGCGACCAGCTTGCAATCGGAAGGTTATAAGTTCAAATCCTGATTGGGGATTAACTCAGTTCATCACTCTGCCGGGGTTGATAAAAGTACGTAACACTTAGTGGGGACGTCAAGAGGTTGTTCTTAGTGATAAAATTTCCCCTCCTATAGGAATGCGGTATTTCCATCACTGGTTCGTAGAGGGAAAATGAGCACAATCTCAATGCAAATGTTAGCAGTAAATCACATCACTACTTCTGCGTTAAGATTAAATAAAATTATATTTTTTGCGTGATAAACTTGGTGACCATTAAACCATCAACTCTTTAGGCAGCGTCAGGAATGTTCACCGGACGCTGGGGGGACGAAGCCCTCTCGATCGCAGCTCCTAAAATTTGGAACTCCCCACTGCATGCCACCGGACATCCAGAACGCGCCGAGTGCCTCGCAATTCCGTGGTCTGTGCAAGACGCGCCTGCTGACACTCGCCTTCCCGTAACATCAGAAATATTAAGTACAAAATGTCTCTTTACTTTTAATTAGCATGAACATAAACGTGCACGAGATATAAATTTCTGTATTTTATTTACCGTGCCAAATCTGACTCGGATGTTTTGTTTTTCCAAACATCTGGCTAGTATGGTATTTTGATCGTTTAAATTACTTGGGCAGTTTCAATGCTCGTGTTGTTAGATTTGGTTTTGATATTCAATGCCCTGTTGATTTGTGCATCATTGTAACCGTTCATTTGCAGCGCTTCTTTAACATGTTTAATTTGGTCACCACATCTACGCCTCTATATAAGGAACGAATCAGGTGGATTTCTCCACAAATCTGGCTGTCGCCTGATGAAGCTGGTTGTAATTACTGGCGAAACATCGTGCTCAGATTGTAAATGTTGTGGCTTGGCTCTCCAACACACCGGTGTGCTGTACTAGTGACGAATTGGCCACGTTCTGTTTACGTGCTAGTTGGCTGTGTCGGGTGGTGGCGGTTTTTACATTTATATATTTATGCGATCTAACCCCACAAAAACCCCTCTATTATAGAACAACTACTGTTGACTTTCCAATGTATTAAAAGAATAACCATTGTTCACTTTCGAGTGCATTCATAGAACAACCAGTGTTGACTTCATCACAAAGTGGAACGGTACTTTTTCTCTCGACCCCAGAAGGATGATAGGCTGCGAACCTTCCACCAGGATTTAAAAACACAGCCTTCCAAACGCGGATAGTGGACGTTACCGACAATCTTTGAGAAGTAAAAAATAAGCCTCACATGTGTGGATCGGCATGCATTCGGTGTGTAAATGCCCGCACTGGGGAGACAAAGGTGGCCAGGTGTGATGCTGGGCACGCTACGCCCTTGTAAGCCGGTTCGTACGAGGTGCTCACTAAAAGCATTTGCCCCACGATTCTCTACAGCTGTGTAGGGGAACATTTGTCTTTACAGCTCAGAAAGAATGGTGGAGAAGTATAAACCAGTGTCTCATTGCTGATCCTGTACGTGCAATGTAATAACACAGTGTTGATGTATAAAGTGTCTCAATGCAACCACATCTCATGGGGTCACTGCTGTGGCAATCTAAAGCTGGCCCGGCCGTCCCCAAGGTGAACGCAGTCTTAAAATAAATATCTGGTGCAGTGTACAAACATTACCACTAGTGGCACGATGGTGGTCAGGCATGGTGCTGAGCACAATTTCAATCGTGTGTCATGGCCAACCTCAAACCGGTGCTCATGCCAACAACATTCTGTAAATGGAAAGCGGGGTTTATTTGTGTGAACGTGTTTGCACCTCCTTGTGCTATCCTGGGTGTGTGGGTGCGCGCGTGTGCTGTGTGTGTGTGGGTGTATGCGTGCGTTTGTCTATTCTGCAGTGATGTTTCACAAGGTTATGTTTACGGTCAGGGCTCCCAGAATTCCTTGCATGACCCTGCCTCGTCCTCGGCACAGACTCTTCCACGTCTCGTTTCGTGTGTCAAGGATCGTTGGCTACATACGGTGACAAAGAGGTTCAACGTACACACACACATCCTCACGTTGCGTCATTGCCGACGAGAGCAACGTCAACTTCCACCCATTGCAAGGCTGTTTTCCCATCTGAGCGCTCTGGTTCACGGTGACAGGCATGCATCGAACGTGCCTCCACGCTTACACAATGCACATCGGCCTTTGACAAATACTCTGAGCTCGTGCTTACCTTGAACCAAGCCCGGTTGTGACCGAATTTAATCGTGGATAATAAAGAACCCCATTTGAATTCCATTCCAGTCAGTCCTCTCGGTCTCTTTGGGGCCATAGCAACAGGAAAAATAACACTCTTGATTGATTTTGACCTATAGGTTTGTCCAATAGAGGTATTTTGGTTATATCCCGTAAATATAAATGTATCGTTAAACCCGCCAGCCACCACACGACACAGCCAATTAGTAAAGTTTCTCAAACTAGCAAAACATGACAATTAGTTAATAGTTCAGCATGCCGGTGTGTTGGAGCGTAAACCCACAACATTTACAATTTGACTACAATGTTTCTCCAGTAAACCTACAACATATAAAATTTTCATATGTTTCACCAGTGGTGTTGATGGTTTACCTCTCCAACACAGCAGTGTGCTGAACTCGTAACTGATTGTCATGTTTTATGTACGTGACAAACCTTACTAATTGACATTTATATTTGCGCAATCTAACCCAAAAAAATCATGTATTATGGATAATATTGGTCGTGAAAGCCTACGTGTTAAACCAGCTATAGGTTTGGTATTTCAAGGTGGCAACTGCAATGGGCCATACACCAGCACTGCTAAGGTTCTCAGCTATAATCCAAAAAAGTGTAATTACACAAAGCTATAAACATCTTTGCTAATCCTGGAGATATGATGGGCTGAGACAGGGATTTGTGTCCAGGTCGCTTCTGAAGAATAAGCTCATAGCTCAGTGAGCTTCACCTTGCAAGATACACAATAAAACAAACTTTGATTTAATTTGTACATATTTTTAAGTGATTTCTTTACCTTTCCTAATCTCTGCACTCCTATCGTTGTTTTTCTATTGTTTGTTATTGTAACTGGACATCTGTGAAAAAGAGACATCTGTGAAAAAGAGCTCTGTAGCTCGTCGGATTACTCCGGTATGAATACATACATATTCTCATTGTGATTTCCCAAATATTCTTAGGTTTTTTCGGTAAAGTCACGTAGGTAAAATGTTTTAATGAATAAAAGTAAAATAAAAAATAAAATAAAAATCACGACGTTTCGGAGGCAACACAAGCTTCCGTCATCAGGTGGAACCGTCACAGCACGACTGCTGCATCAAGTAAGTCCTCTTACTTGATGTCCTCTTACTTGATGCAACAGTCGTGTTGTGACGGTTCCACCTGAAGACGGAAGCTTGTGTTGCCTCCGAAACGTCGTGATTTTTATCTTATTTTTATTTTACTTTTTTGATTTAATTTTTTACCTACGTGACTTTACCGAAAAAACCTAAGAATATGAATCCTTGCAGTCACGAAAGCTTCAAATCTAGTGATTTCCCAACTTTGCGCTTGTGAGTTGAGTGTCCTACCATTGCCACCTGCATGGACAATGCAGGATATAAATGCTCTATCCCCCCCTCCCGCCATTGATTTTTTTTTACAACGATGAAAACAGTTGTGTATTTGTACGGATCAATGTACTTTCTCTTTACTCAATGAATATACAATAAGCTTGCATTGAATAGGTTCTCTTAAGTGATGCTTTTGGCACAGCATAGCCATTGGAATCAAACTCTACACAGTGTGTCTCCGAAAACCAAGGCTGACTCTTTGGGCCAGACATCTATGAATTAAAACCGACGATCATGAGATTTTGTCGAAACGGAAACAATGTCCCGCTGGCAAAACCTTTTATTTAAATGCGTTTCTGCAATTATTTTCTCACAATATTTCTGGAAGAAGGGCAATCCCCGAAATGGGTGTGTTTGGCCTATTCTTCCACGCTGTTTTTGGAAGAGGTAGAGTAGAGGTACCGAAACTTTACCCCACCACACGCAACCTGCCGCTCGGCTTACTGCAGCCCTACACATTTGTTCTGCTGGAAATGTAAGTAACTTGCACCATTGCCTCAAATGCCTCGACTGGGAGATTGAACCACAGACCTGAATTGCAAGTCCAATCTGCGAACCAACGCACATTGGCAGCATCCGCTTCGTTATACACTTAAAAAAAAAAACATTCTAAATATTCAACAGTCTGGCATTTCATTTTCACCTCAACTGATTATGTTTCACCTTTTTTTTTATTCAGAGCTTCGAGAAATGTCAATGCATTCTAAGAACCCCAGTGAACATTCTGTTGGCAATGAAGCGCAGAGAGGGGGGGGAGCAGCTTCGTCCTCGGCTGCACCAGATGCTCAATTTAGGATGAGCCCAGCAGAGGGAGGCCCTCACCGGCTATCGACATTTGAAAGGATTGTTAATTTGGCCCCGAGAGGCCAGACTTGAACTTCGCGTCGCTCCGCCCCGAGTCGCAGCCACACTGAACGCCGCGCTGAAACACGTCCACACCGCCGTGCCAGCGCAGCTGCTACGTTCGAACTCGGCCCGCGCGCGTTCATAAAGTCCACCGATTTAAAGCTTATGTGACTGCAGGGATTCATCTTCTTGGTTCTTTCGGTAAAGTCACGTAGAATGGAAATAATAATGTTCTCCACCTGAGGACGGCTGCTTGCGTTGTGGCCGTAACGTCGTGAGAATTATTTTATTATGTTTTATTTTTATTATTTTATTATTTCCATTCTACGTGACTTTACCGAAAGAACCAAGAAGAAAAAAAGTCCACCGACTTGATGGTTTTCTGTCCGTGCGTGAAGCGCGCGTGGTCACGGCACACCTCGCCGTGCCGATTCAACTGAATGCGCTCGCTGTGAACTCCGGCTGCATTTTTAGGGTTCGGAATAAATGCCGGAACGTATTTTTTTAAAATTTTAAACTTCACCTTTGTTTAAGCAGGTAACAAACAAAAAACATTGAGGTTAAAAACCTCTGTTGCTAGGGGGACCGGGCAAGAAGTCAGCAAAAATAAATGTTTCGTGTGTTTTTTTTTCCAAACGGATATTGTTGAACAGCGAATTGTGCAAATTAATATTTAGTAGGGTAATAGCCACTCGCAAAAAGAGAACTGATTTTTTTTCAAATGTACACCTGTATCTGAAAATTATGAAGCTACAATAAAAGAATGGGATAGAAAAAAGTGAGTAACTGGTAATAACCAAAGAGAGCATTTAATCACTAGACATTATAATACAACGTAGTACTCGTGATATACCAAGCTTTGAGCCGACTAACTGAGCATAAATCTAGCGACTGAGCATCAGGCTTGTGTGCACAAACACAGAAGCAGAGGGCACGCAGAGCATTATTTGATTCCTCCATCATGGTTTGCGTTCCTGTTTTTGCGTTCTTGGTGGCCATTATTTTGGTAATATAAATTTTAAAAAATTTTCAAATGTCTTAGGTGCCTGCAAAAATAATAAGGGGCTGACTTGATATCTCCCCAATGCTCGTATTTACACGCTGAACATGCTATTATGTAAGGCTGAGTCAACCTAGGGGAGACCCAGGACAGGTTCAGTAACCACTGGTCACTGCTTTTATCCATGGCCAGGCACGTTTGTTGAAATCAAGTCCGCCTTGTTGTTATGATAAAGCTAACACTATAAGCTCCTGTTTTACGCAACGCTGGAAAACAATTCCAAGTTGTAAACCCTCTAACGATGTCACATTTCTGACACGCATTAGTAGGCGATTGGAGGCACGACTGATTTATTTCCAGTGGGCTGCTCACTGAATTCTTTCTCGTTGAGTAATTTGCTGACTATGGCATTTTACCGCCTGATGCCTTCCAATCAGCAAACCCTTTGCTTTACCCACATTTGATGTCACTGTGTGCGGCCAAAACTTATTTTCTGCACAAAGGCCGACTCATGCAACCAATCAATGTGCCTTTGCTCTGCAGTCAGCTTAATGGCTAAGATCAGATCCACGATCTCAGGAACGGATTCCACAAGATTGTAATCTTACGCAAATGTCTGCACACCTGTTCTGCCAGCTTCATTGCCGGCTTGGGGGATTATTGGACATTTCTGTGGGTGCTTTCACTGAGCACTCACTAAATCCAATTTCCCAATATCCGGAACTGTATCTGAAACAGGGCCAAGTGTTGGAATCAACTGTGCAACAGTGAGAATTGTATTGTTTTATATTTGTATTATTTTATTGTTTCCCTTCTACGTGACTCTACCGAAAGAACCAACAATAAGAATATGCGCAACAGTGAATAAATGCTCATAAAAAAACAGCGAGCAATCGAGTTGGGGAACACCAGTTCAAAGAAGCAGATGCAACGATTCCAATTAGCCATGCGGTACACACACAGAGAAGTCAAAATTTCATGAAAAAAAAAAGTCACAGCTGCAACACATAATTCAATAAGCCAATGTCCGAGTGCCAATTATTTCCTTGCGTTAGTTTGGACAATAGAAGTAATTTTGTTTGTTAAATTGAAATGTAAATTAATTCATGTATTCCTTGTATAAAACTGCACTTCCTTTAATTCAATCATATCTACACGTACAGCCTGTTTGTCAAACCACTACCGGAACTGCCTCTCCCACCGCCGTGAGGGTCTCAAAGGTTGTTTGACCATACTTCACCATGCTCGATAGTGTGGATTGAAGGTGGATTTTGCGTCACTGCCCTCTACTGTCCACAGTGCCTATAACACCTGTTTGTCTGCACGGTGGTTGTCCATCCAAGAAAAATCCAGGCTTAGTGTGCGGAGTCTGACATGATCATACCATAAATAACATGCTGTACGTCGCTTGTTTAAGTACGCTTAGGCTAGGTAGCATCATACCATTAGTTATAATCCCATTTGTAGGCTGACTTAGCCCATCATCCTCTGGGATCAAAAAAATAAGTGCCACCGTGTGGAACGTCAATCATAGTCGTCCACCGGTTCAGGAACACTGACAAATCATCGTTCGTTTTATATAATTGTGAAACACTTTCACAATTATATATATATTTGCATCACGATATATCCCGCTTTCAATTTAAGAGAAACGTTATTCCTTTACAGGAATCCACTTGCTTAAAAGGATTCCGCTAATCCCTACGAATCAATCTAATTCCACTCGTTAATATGCCACAGCTAAATGTGGTGGCAATGGACACCTGTAATCCAGTTGTTTGGAGGTTAGGTAAGTATATTGTGCAGGGATGGTTAATCGTCTGCATTTATTCATCATCAGCCATGGTCAATCCACTGCTGGATGGAGGCCTCTGCAAGCTGCTGCCACATCTCACGATCCTGTTATATCAATGGTCATGTCTAGGAGGCGTTCTGTCCGTATCCAGTGATTATTAGAACCCGCGGCTCCTTCACAATTCCAATCAACACACAGGCTGCTAGATCCAGGGCTGCTGGGGACGAGGGGGCTTTGGCGTAGGTGTGTCACTCCGGGAGGGGCAGGGGGCGTGGGGGTATTGACCATATTTCACCAGACTCTGTGTATTAGTAGGTGCCTCCAGGAGGCAGGCCAGAAAGCAAGTTGCCGAATCAAGTGCGTGTTGTTGTCGTTTGAGAGTGTGGGTTTTCTCCCCGTTCCTCCTGTTCCTACTGAATTCAAACGCGCTCAATAAGGAATTGACTCAATATCCCAAGGATGTTGAGAAAGTCATGATATCGAGATAGGTGCTCCAGGGTATGTACACGTACACTATATATGTAGCTATATACACTGTACATGCATATACAAAGACCCCCCGTATAGCCTTAACAGACTGTAGGGGCAAGTGCTGTTAGTGAGCACCTATGAAGGCCTGAACGGTACACGAGGGGGTGGGTGGCCAGCCCCACGCCCGACCGCCTTTGTCTCCCCAGTGGCGATGTTTACACACCGCCCCAGGTACTCATTTGAGGATGAGTCGACCTAGGGGAGGCCCAGGACCGATTCAGATACTCGTCACTGGTGTTGGTCGTGAGCTTTGATCGAACCCAGGTAGCCGGGTTCAAAGCACAGCGCGCTAACTGCTTCACTACCGCTCCCCACATACGCACAAATACACACAGACTATATCACAATTAAAAACAGTGGATTCTTTCATGTTGATCAATCACGAGATGAGTGAAACGCTTGATAAAAAAATGTAAACCACGTTTAGTACGGGTATGCTGGCATTACAGATGCCGCATGTTTAGGCGACGATTAAGCATTTCATATGTATGCAGAGACATTGCCATGAGACGATTAATACATTCAGGGTGGGGCGTCATGCTAATGCACTCTGGGAGCGCCAAGTGCAAAGCCTTGGCGGCAACTGAGATCATCAAAGTGACCTCAACACACATTAACATGTATTTACACAACAAAAATTGGTGCTCTTGGAGGAAAACAGAGATTTGCATTTTTGGTTTTCTCAGGTCGCGCACGGCAAACAACGCGCTTGCAATCGCAGAACGTAACTGGAATCTCCGGCGAAATTAATTCTTCAGGATGCAATCTGTCTCAGAAACAGGACCATTGTTACACTCTTGACATACAGACGCATGAGTATTGAACCATGGGTGGTTTAAAAATAGATATATTTTCATATTCTTGGGTCTTTCGGTAAAGTCACGTAGATGGTTCAAAGAAAATAATTTTAAAAACTAAGACGTTTCGATCGCAACACAAGCGTTTTTTTTTCATTTTTCCCGATGACGACCGCTTGTGTTGTGATCGAAACGTCGTAGTTTTTGTTATTTTCTTTGAACCTATCTACGTGACTTTACCGAAAGACCCAAGAATTTGAATTCCTGCAGTCACGAAAGAGATATTTTTTTCATACCACGATTGTCAAATATTTTTGTGAATGCAGTCAATCTGGCTGCTGTGCAAACGTCATTCAATATCGCCACAAAGTAATCCTTGCCTTGTGCAAAATAAAAGGCCTAGTGTGCTCTCTTAGTAAAGAGTGTCACACAAAACTTGCAGGAATATGTTTTCGAAAAGCAATGTAAACGTGACAATTCAGTAGAGTAGTCTTGCACAGCAAATGGGTAAACGTGCTGCCTTGCATTTTTTTAGTGACAGGGAGCTCTCGTGAGCCACTTTAAGAGGGTGTTTGGCCTATTCTTCCACACTGCTCAGATGTCTTAGAATAGGGGGAAGTACCCAAACGTTCTCCCAACGCATGCAACCCTGCATCATAACGAGTTTATAACGATGATGGGAAAACAAGTGTTTATTTTTATATATGTACATTTTTACTTTATAATTTGCTGTGAACTATTGCACTGTCTTGGTTGGATGCACAAAATAATTGGGCTATTGTAATTTGTGTACGGCACTTTCTTCACATGGTGTTGGCCAAAACTATTTTGGCAAATAAGATAGAAAAAAATGAAAAATATGATTAAATCTGCAAATGCATTTGGAATGAATGTGCAAAATTGGAATTTTGGATTTTCAGGACAACTTCGAATCTTTATCATTTTTTTCCGGATGTGCTTCATATTTACACTCAGTACAAAAGTAAAATATCTTTGTGTTGACAGTAGTTATCTTCTGCTCTTGCCTATGGTCAATATGTTGAGCAGATAAATGCCAATGTGTAGGGTCTGCTAGCCAAGAGAATCCAAGAGTTGGAAGCACCTCCCTAAACTGCAACTATGGGAACCATTCACCGTCGAGTGAACACCAACAAACTCAGAGACAAGGCAGACAGTTACACATCTCAACAAATAATAAGAAAGGAATGCGTGTGTAGATGAACTGCTTGATCAGGGAAGAGGAGAAGCAGATCAATGATAGAACAATAAGTATGCGAGCCATCACGGACAGCGTTATTATGAGCTGATATTTTTTTAAGTGACCCAGAACAGTGCAATTTGCTATAATGAAGTGGAAAATGTGCACGAAAAAAGCTAAATGATATCATCACAGCCTAGAGGAGGAACATTAATGAATGAATTATAGACAGAAAAGAACAAATAATAGGAAGAATGTGTGGGTATCACATGTGTTCTCTATATTCAGATTAATATATTTTTAAAAGATTTGCATAGGACATTTAAGAGAATCGGAATTTTTTTTTCATTTATCTGAAAACAGACACTAATGTCACTCATGCAGTCACTTCTGCACTTTCCCCACCAAAACTGATGCCACGTGGCATGGGATGACATCACTCTTTGCTTGCAAGAAGACATTTACATTGGCACAAAATGGGAATGGTCTAAAAATGTGTAAAAAATGGGATTTGTCCATAAAAGTCCCAAAAAACCAAAACGATTAATCTGAAACGCATCCGAAAGTGGCTATTAAAGTGGATTTCTCCCCTGATGGGACCTGGAGCAGTAGAATTCAATGATTCAAAGCGAAACAACTGATACTCATAATATATAAAATATAGCCAGCCAATTGGCCTTGTGGAAAAGCACATACATGGTTTTACCCATCATTATTTTGGGATCTATGAAATAAGAGCCACCGTGTGGGGCGAGTGTTGAGCGGTGGGCCGAGTAATTAGTGCACTGCACTCAATGGCGGAGCCAGGATTTTCAGGTAGGGGGGGGCAACCCCTCCAGCAATGAAAAATGATAGAGGAGTTGTTAGTAAGTGAGGACTTGTCCCTTTCTTTTTATTCGACGCGTGTGCGGCGATGGCGCAGCCATCGATCGAGGGTCGAATTCGAACCGCGTTGTGTGACCGGCATCGCACTCGCTGAAGGTGTTTGCCTTCAGGGAAGTCGTGGACTGTATATGCAACTGCGCACAATTATGTGAGTCACTTATAACCACTTTGCCGTTACTTATTGCCAATTATGGACTCAGACTATTGTCCTATCATCTTATAGAGTCCCTGGCACTCAATAATATGCTACACAGTGGAAGTGGGTGTCGCAAAATGCCGATGTAAGTCTAATAAACCATAATGATTCGATCAAAATGAGGGATTTCGATCGGATCATTGGAGGGGGGGGGGGGGCATGTGCCACCCCACCCCACTGGCTCCGCCAGTGACTGCACTATGAATCCGATGACCTGAGTTTAATTCTCAGCCACGTCTAACCTCAGTCTAGAACGGTATCTGAACTGGTTCTGCCACACCCCCTTTGCCAACGTGCACTGACCAGCGTGACGAGGTATGGTGAAACAAACCCCAACCCAACAAGGCATGCAAGTTACCTTGAGCCCGCAATAGAGTGACAAGGGGATATAAATACTACGATTATGTGGGATGGTAACAGTGGTTGTCCTATAGGGTACACAACCATGAAACGTTTACCACTGGCTCAGGACTGCCAATGGAGGTGAGAATTACCTGACACTCACATTAGCGTGGAGACACCAGCGCTTAATAATAATGAAGTGGTGCTGGGGCGGTGGAAATGAGAATGACATTTCATGAGAATAACTCACGAGAGACGGGCACAATTGACTCCAAAGTGGAGGCCAAGAGGAGGCAAGAGAAGCCGATGAAGACGGTGGAAGAGATGCCAGCAGTGAGACGACATCAAAGAGTCCGGAGTTCATTGTTGCTGGGCAGGAGCAACTTCGGGAAAGGAGGGAATGGAAGACAAAGGGGGGGGGCCTTTGCTCAAGCAGTGAGAAGTTGCAAACTGACAACAATAACAGCAAGGGATCATCGCTGTTGGTGAAAATTCCACGTTTCCATAGCAGGTCGAGAATGTATGTTGGATGAGTTTTCAACTCATAGTTCAAAGTGCATAGCTCCGTTGGCTTCCTAATATCGGAATGAAGAGCGTTCGAGATGGCCGCAGAAGCGCATCTGGAAGCGCTCGATGCAGAGACCGTTATTGTTCAATCGTTAGACAAAAGCCGCTGCGAGGATGAACGGAGTTTGCATGATACGTTATGCTCCTTGACGACATCAGCAAGGTATTGTGGTCCATTTGTGGCAAGCATCTGTGTTGAATTAGCGCGACCTTATAATGTTTATCCATAGGGGGGCCACTATAAGTTAACCCACTCATTGTAGCAACCAGGAGATAGAGCATTATGAACCGAGTAGCCAAGTAACCAGGATTTGAACTCGAAACCTTCCACTTATGAGTCAAGTGCTCCAAGCGCAGCACCTCCCAGACAACATCATAAAAGGTCCTGTGTGTATGTGCATATGAAGATTTATTGGGCTGAAATTACACAACTCATGGTGAATATGTCTATATTTACGAGTACACAGACATCTGCTCAGAACAAGTTTACAATGCAAGCATGGCCCTAGATGCCACGTTTATATATCCCATGATACATACGCACATTGCTTGCACAAAACATTAGAGTATAATTTATAATAAATAAATAAAGATCACACCGAGCCTCGATGAACAGTGCCAAACAACAGTTTCACAAGGACACGCTCATTGCTGAAATGTAGAGGACGTGATTAGCATCAGTGGGTGGTTAATTTTTCCACGTCTGTTCCCGAAGACAATATTCATGATATATTGCGTATCCAAGCAGAAGAGACTCTGTGAAAAGTCCTTCCTGAAGGACGCAGTGTTCCACTGAGCTTGGAGCACGTTTCAAATCTGCAGACCTCAGATAGAAAGTGCGATATGCATATGCATGCTGCCCACACACGAACATTGCGTAGCCTTACAAAAAGTAGAGGCACGGGATCTTAATGGGCACCTATTAAGGCCACCACGAGAAACGAGCAGGTGGTGTGACCAGCATCATACGTGGCCACCTTGGTATCAACAACGCTGATGTTTACACACGGAAAAAAAACAGACACTCATTTAAACATTAACTTAAAGCTTTCGTGACTGCAGGAATTCATATTCTTGGATCTTTCGGTAAAGTCACGTAGATAGGTTCAAAGAAAAGAACCAAAATAACAAAAAAACTACGACGTTTCGATCGCAACACAAGCGCTTGTGTTGCGATCGAAACGTCGTAGTTTTTTTGTTATATTTTGTTATTTTCTTTGAACCTATCTACGTGACTTTACTGAAAGGCCCAAGAATACTAATTTAAACAGCCCACCTGGAAGAAGTCAATGCATATTCGAACACTGCTTGTATTCCAGTCGTTTGAAGAATGGTAAAAATAAAGGCGATTTAATGAATTTAAAGGCGAAGATATCTCAGAATTGTCGGTGACACCGTCATTTTAACAAGCAGTTAAAATTGATTCCAATAAATATTTTACGAGTTTCACGAAGAAAACGACAGTGGGGATAACGATGAATATGAGCAAAACGCAAGCGGTGTGCAAGTTATTCGTATTGACGAGCAAAACAATTACTATATTATTTTTCTACAAATTGTATTTTACCAGCTAAGGCACACTAAGCTATATAGCTATTATTCAGAAGCGAATTGGCCACAAACGATAGCTCAATGAAGTGGCTTATCACGTGGACGTTTATAGCAGCCAAATACTCTAAACGCACGTTTCTAAATGTGGAGGGGAAAACCAGAGGACCTCGAGAAACATTCTCGCAACCACGGAGAGAACATGCAAACCCCAAATACACAGGCATCAGGGTCGGAACCCACGACCTCATGTATACCAGGCGAGGTAATTAACATCTTCCCACCGATGGTGTGAAAACACCTTTGTCCAGCAGTGGCCATAAAATGTCTGATGATGATGATGACTTTGGAGTTGGGGTTCAGGAGTCAAGCGAATATCGTGATTTGTATGTGTGAGTTTTCTCCAGATACTCCAGTTTCTCTGCATATGTAAAACACTCATTAAATATTGATCACACATCGCAATGAACGACCTTCTGAATAAATATATTTGTATCTGTGGGATGAAAAACATTATTTCTATGCATTTATGAATACCACCCTGTCGGAAGGCAACAGTGGGATTGGAACTACGTGCTCAGGTCCACCAACTTAATGCCTCCCCAATACTCAGTTACCAGAGGTATGCTTTGCCATTTTTGATAAGACAACATAAATTGTTGCGTGAAGTTTTAGGACCATCAGACAAAACAGCGCGGACAATGTTGCTCAGAAATACTGTAATCGTGGAGGAATTAAATGACGGAGAGTGTCCACTTGACACGTAGCGTTTGTACGGGGGTCTCTAAATCCTCGCAGGCCCGCCTCGGAGTGGCAGCTGTGGGACGAGGGCCTCTTCATCCTCGGCCCATCGATCACACGAGCCCAAGGAGCCCCTTTAGCACTCGGACACGGACACAGCCATCAGCCGACAGGCTATTCACTGGGGGCACGTGAGGGCCGTGAGAGCATCGAGTGATCTCATTCCTATGCCGCTGCCGCCGCAGAGCGAGCGGTGAAGGTGTGGACAAATGAGGTCTAGCCGCGCCGCTTGCTTTTCATTACGCGGTAACGAAGAACTACCGCCGCGTTCGTCTGCCTACATGTGGACAAAGATCCACCGTATAGCCTCGACAGACTGCTGGGGCACGTGCTGTTGGCGAGCACCTATGAAGGGCGGCAATGGCACACGAAGGGCGTGGGTAGCCAGCACCACGCCCGAGTGACGATGTTTACACACCACACCAGCTACTCGTTTGAGGCTGAGTCGACCTAGGGGAGGGCCCAGGGACCGGTTCAAATAATCGTCACTGGTGTTCGCCGCGAGCGGGTATCAAACTCGGGTCGCCAGATTTGGAGCGCAGTGCGCGAGCCGCTGCACTACCGCTCCCCATGCAGAGTGCACAGACACGCATCACTATCACAAGGTGTTGGGGTAAATGCTGTTAGCGAGCACCTGTAAAGACTTGCATAGCGCACGGGAGGGTGGTGTGTCCAGCACCATGTCCAGGCCACCTCTGTCTTCCTGAGTGCCGATGCTCATACATTTTGCACTCGGTTCTCATTCAGGCTGAGTCGACTTAGGGGAGGCCCACAACCGATTCAGATATTTATTCACCACTGACGTTAGCCATGAGCGGTAATCGAATTCGGCTCGGACACAAAGACAAAGATCCCCCATGTAGCCTCAACAGACTGTTGGGGTAAGTGCAGTTAGCGAGCACCTATGAAGGCCGGAACGGTACAGGAGGGGGTGGGTGGCCAGCACCACGCCCGACCGCCTTTGTCTCCCCAGTGACGATGTGTAAACACCGCACCAGGTACTCATTTGATGCTGAGTCGACCTAGGGGAGGCCCAGGTCCGGTTCGGATAATCGCCACTGATGTTGACCGTGAGCGGGAATCGAACTCGGCTCGCCGGGTTCATAACGCAGCGTAGCGCAAACCGCTACACTCCGGACACACGCGCGTACACACACACACACGCACACCCACATGCGTTAACACGCATTCACACTCGCACAGAGGTTCCCTAAGCTAATTGACTGGGGAAGTGCTGCTCGCGAGCACCCATTAACGCTCGCACTGCACACGGGGGGGGGGTGGGGGTGGAACGATGTGGTCGGAATCACGCACGGCCCAGCCGCCTTTACCTTCCCAGCGCTGGAGTTGAATGATTTCAAAATGAGAATGGTGGCGGGGGGGGGAGGCAATCATTTTGGAATGGGTCGAGCGAGGGGTGGACCGGGTCACGTTCACACACCTTTCCAATTACGTCCACTGAAATCACACTCGGCTGCTAACTGCGATGCCTGCGTTCGATTTCCCCGGCAAGCGGTGACATTGCATGTGCAGATATATTAAAATGTGATTCCCGTGCTGTATATGTTAAAGTTGTCTATTGCTTTGGGGCCAGCATAGGATGACCGTTGTCGACTGCCCACGATGCGCTGCTTATTTTTTTTTATCGAACTCCGAATGAAGGGCCGAGTCACATCCCCTGTTCACAATTTGAATTCCCCAACGCTCCAACAGTATAACCGTTTAGTGCCACCCCCCCCCCCCCCTGGGTTTTTGTATAGATGCAGTGTATGTATATTCATCCATTCAGAGTGGCGTATAGGTTAACATTATTCTCTAAGGAACCGAAGAGGTCTTGGATTCATTTCCCAGCCAAGGTGGCTGTCTCCTTGGGCAACTCTCATTATCTAGTACTGCACGTGTCCCTCGTGCGACATTGAAATGCTGTTTAAAATGAGTACACAGCTGTGGCTGTGGGTTTTGGACGATGGGAAAACTTTTTTTTTATTATTATGTCCCCCCCCCCAACTCTTTTTTTTTTTACAACCTGCACAGCCGACGTGAAAGATCAGGAGCACAGTCCCCGAGTGGGCAGCGAGGCCAATCGTAGCTCGCGGTGGCGGGAGCGCTAAGTGCAGCGTTGACCTTTTACCGCTCACGCACGCGCATTACCGTCCGTATGGTGAACGGGTGAGCACACCCGCCTCCAAGCTTTTTAGGGATTCAACCCTCCGCCCCAAGCACCGGGTCCGCTGACAATGCTCTGCAGCAGCAAACAGCATTATCAAATAAGCACAGTGGCCACTAATTTGTATGGACATAAAAAGATCCCAAAAAGCAGGATTTAGCGCGCGCCGCTGTCAAGAGCACGTGTGTGGAACGTTTGCCGTGCAAATAATAAAAATTGCCCTTTCTCCACGAACGTTCGCAGGAGGTTCAAAACAAACCAAAAAAACGCCACCGTCGCCGACGAGCCTCAGGTGAGCGGTTCTCCGCAGAAGCAATCTGCAGTTGAGCGGCAATACCCGGCACGGAAATTTTGGAAAGTATGGAAAATATATTCTGCCACTCTCAATCTTTGTCATCTTTAATAATAATTAAAAAACGCACTGGCGCAACAAAATTTGTAGCCGTTGCAATTAAAGTGCATTTTGCAGGAATCGGTGATCTGCATCATTTAATTATTTGAGTATTTATTTAATCTGTGTTTGAGCGGATGTGTCATTTCGTGTTTGCTGCATGTGTGTGTCAGTCAACACCATGGGCACCCTTGCAAATCAGGTCTTAAAGGTATTTTCCAGATGAAATATTTGAATAGACACAATTAAATTTCCATAACATGCATTGAACATTTTAAGGTTAACACATGATCTAAAATCCCTCTTGGGTTCGATACAATTGGTACCACTTTGTGGGATTTCAACACTCATTCTTCAATAATAATGTTGACCAATAATAACACTGGTCAACACACTTTTTCTTGCATAAGGTATTCCAACGGTTTTAAGGTAATTTTGGGGTGTTGATTCCAAATCTGGCATCAGTTTTTGTCTATCACATCAGGGTTTTGAGATATCAAATATTGCATTTTCAATAAAAACTGCAGAAGAAAAATATTAAATAAATGTGGATATCTACATAAAATGATATTATAAACACACTATCCTAAAAATACAGCACCATATTTTAACACTAAAGCAGTCACTGACTCGCAACAACTTGCAATCATAAGTGACAAAGTTAATTTCGGGTAAAATCAATGAAAATGGGGTATGCCGATAGCATAAAATGAGATGTGATAGAGCAAATCTGAGATCAGATTTGGAATCAGCACCCTAAAATTAGTCTAAAACAGCTGCAAAAGTCCAGGCCAGAATTTTTTTTTTGACCAGTGTAATATAACGCATACCGCATTTAACAGAAGTTAAGCACCACGACTCGGAGGCGCGGAGCCAAGCATCAGGGCGACAGAGTTCGTGGGGCGCCTTTAAATGTCTGAAATCCGGCGTAGAATGAACGCTGCTGCTGCTGCTGTGAGTGTGCAGCAGCAGCAGCGGCGGCGGTGGTGGCCGCGTTCCAGACGGCCAGAAGGGGTTGGTGGGGGTCCGTGGAGCAATGACGCCCGGCAGTGAGCGCCCCCCCCCCCCACCATACTGGGATCGTCGATCTTCGTCGCAGGCTTCGGCCTCCACGTCTACCTCCCTGCCGCTGATGCTTGACGAGGTGACGCGCGCGCTCCCTTGATCCGTGCCACCGGATCACGCGAGCGCTCAGCGAGTGAACTCGCTCTCTCATTGCCCATGGCATGGGCTCAGGAGAGTGGGCCCGTCGTGGGAATGTGGAACTTCCACCGCTGGCTCAGGGACGCCAGTTACTCGTTGCTGCTTTGATTTTCACGTTGGCAGCGTGTATGAGTGCACGGGTAAATATTACTAGGCAACTTGATGCAATTGATGTTTTAATAAACAAAACGTTGAATGTTAAACTAAAAATCCGATGTGTATAGATTCGTTTATTGGGTAAAACGATTCACTCTTTAGCATATAAGTGTCGCACGATGTGTACGTGTGTGCTTATACATATTTTATTATTGTTCACTCCACTCTCTCAGGAGTCAAAGGTTAATGCAGGAGGTAAAGGCTTCCCTTGTGCATTTTTACAGCTGCGAATTCTCTTCTATGAAATATTAAATCCATTTTTGGAATGGAACGCTATTAGCCTGACATAATGTTGTCAGGAGTCCTGAAACAATATCCTGATGCTTCCGTCTATTGTACAAAAAAAAATGGTTGGGGGCAGTAATTCATTTGGGACGGAAACGTGAGTGGAGTATTTTACCACAGCCACCACCCACCCACCCATCCACTCCCTGCCTGCCTCTCGTTGACTCCACACACCCTCCGTCCATTTACCGCTGTGCCTCCCCAGCCATTTCCTAAGGATTAATAAGTCCTTAACTGACAGATGGAAGACACGGACTTCATGCCGTGTGAATGCATTCATGGCATCATGATGAAATTGTCTCCAGTTCTTTTTACTTCATCTGTTTCATTCATTATAATTTGCACCTGCCAACTCACCTTCTGTTTTGCATGTATTTTCTGTAATTATTTGGCTGTAAAACGAAACTATAAATCTCACAGGCATGGCGTTCACCAGCCATTGGTGTCCCTTAACCAGTGGTGGAAATTATACATTCCTATGGTAGGGGCCAGTCTATCCCTAAGACAACCACCCATAAATAACCACAAAGTGGTACTAATTTTACACACTCCAGGGGGATGATATGCAACCCCTCACTGGGATTTTAACGACAAAATGTCAAACTGTGATTCAAGCATTTGAACCATAATAGATATTGCAATGTCTTTTCATATATCTGCCTCGCCATGTACAAACAACCCGACGTGGATGACGATGTCGTGCTGTGTTTAGCACTACTGTGCCATATAATGCAACGTCGTGGTAAAATTTACAAAAAACTAAAACTATGCAAGAGAGCATCGGCAGGACACATCAAGGCTCAAATGTATGACAGCTGATGGGCGAGACTGGTGATGGAATAGCAGCCAAATGTATGTTGAATGTACAGGGGGGGGTCCAGATGTCGTGTGACCCCCAATTCATTGACTCCTAACATTTGTTTTCCATTTTCAGATTAATTTCTGTATTGAATAACCCTAACTTCAAAAATATTACGTTTTAGCAAACATATGGACCACCCTGTATGTTTGTTGAACTTCCTTCGAACCATACATCGTTAACCGTGCTCATCAGAGATGCGGGGAAAGGGACAGCCAAAGGAACGGATTTGCTCAAAGGGACGACAGCTGCAGACATGGAGCATGAAGATCAGCCCATGTGCAGGAGACTGACGGATCATTGCATTGTGAGACCATGAGGTTATGGCGATGACTTAGGGAAGTCGTCATCCAGCAGTGGATAGATCATCATTTTTAAAAATACGTAAAAATGTGGATATTTCAGATATACTGCGTAGGCATGAGTGAATGTTTTCCCCATCTCTATACATATTTTATATCAGTGATTTGTAAAATAAATAATATTTTTTATGATCCCTGAACAAAACAATTACTTGATTTGACTACAAATATTTATTGACTGCTTAACTGGCATATTTATTTTAATGAATGTGCATAACTGAATAAATATTAGTCCTGCGTAATCAATTATTTGACATCAAACACTGATGTAGAAAAACTCAGCTGTCCAATTACAGCAATGGCAATCATTAATTTCATATTCACTGCATATCAGCTAGTTTATTTATATAATAATTTAATTAAGAATTAGGATTTATTTATTCAAGTTCAAACACTGCTGTGTGGTGGCACGGTAGTTTAATTATTACAAGAACATAAGTCAAGAGAACACATTCATGCAGCATGTGATGTACTGCCCATTGAAAGTGGTAATTCGGCCTTGCCATTAGATCGTAATGGCTTTGCACTATAAAATCCTCAAGATGGTAAAACACAGCAGTGGAACGATGGCCCACGTCATGACAGCCTAGGGACAGTAACGTTTAGATTCTGAGCTCAATCTCTGGGTGACGCCACCTAAATAAGGTTCGCACATTTTGGTCCATCTGATGTCGGCATGGTCACTGAACGTTTGCTTACAAAATGCAGCTTCCCATACTCTGACAAACATTGGGCAGTGTTATATTCTTAGCTTCTCGTATATAGAGATGTATGCGTGATTACCTGTTTATTCTTTATGTTGTTTTCTATTTTCCTAACATATTCCAATCGTGCTCATTGGTGACACCATAAGATGAAATGTTTCCAGTATATGGTGACCTCAGTTCGATTTCAGGCAATGGCTAACAGGAGTGTTGAGAAAAATCTGAACTCATTCTGCCCCAGACATTTTTAAGTAATGTCCAAAGCTGACAATCGGAAAGGTTGAGAGGTCAAATTCTGGTTGGGGTTTTCCTTTGCCCATCATCTTTTCGGGCTCTACAAAATAAATACCACTTTGTGAGGAAGTCAAGAATTGCAGTCTTATGAATAGACTTTGCCCCATCATAGGAATGAGGAATGTCCACTTTTGGCTCAGAGTTGTAAACAGGAGATGAGCACCACGTCAATGCTCATTTGAGCAGCCAAATCATTTTGTCTTTGACTTTCAAAGTTATTGATTTAACATTCAGTGAAAAAAAACAAAAGCTATTGTTTACAACCACATCGGAAAGTATCACCAGGTAGTGTGCACTGGGAGACATTGGAAGGGAATTCTGTGGAAATTCCTTGCGAAACACAATGCTGGCTCCACATTGTATAAATGGGGGTAACCTCAACAACAGGAAGCGTTTCAAATATTTCCCACTGTGATTATAAACCCCTTGCAATGCTCTTTTTTTAAATCTCTTTCAAGTTTGTATTACAGCTTCAAACTTCTTCTCGATAGAGCCCATGACCTAATATTGAAATAAAAATGCACGTATAACAACTGCCAGTGTGAGCATCTGTCTAAATGGCGCTGACATTGGAACGCTCAGCTCAAAGCCTGAAGGTTATGAGTTGGCCTTCTGGCCAGGGTTTGACGCAGCCCATCATCTCTCTGTAGCTGATATAATAAGTACCGCCTTGTATGTATGTATGTTGAACTCCTTTCGCACCTACAGAGCCAACTGCGCTAATTGGAAGTTACAAACGGTCGTCTTATGGATAAACTGGCTCCAACCACAGGAATATGGAATTGGTCCAGACTGCTAATTGCAATTCACAAAACGCCATGGAAATGATCAGTGGGGGTGGGCTTAATAATAATAATGATGGACGTTGTGGACATTGAAGTAATTCTCATCATTATCAGACATGATCAACCCACTTCTGGATGAAGTCCTCCCCAATATCACTGCTAACTTTCATGATCCTGTGGTGTAATAATCAACCTTGCAGCAGCACACAACCAGATTTAATCACTCCATCTTCTCGGTCGGTTGGGCATCCACTTGAACCATTGTACCCAATGATAATGATGATGACAACGTGTGGTTGTTTACCTACCTGTCATCTGGAATTTGGGTCAAGTGCCATTGAACTGCGTATCACTTTGCCAAAAATATTGACTTGATGAGACATTGTTTTGATCTTTACGCAGCATATTGTTCTGTAAGAGGCAAGTGAGAGCAGTATCCACGTATTTACCCTGCTACTGAAAGCCTCTTTCCAGCTCAAACTCGCTGTCGTTCTCATTTTCATGAATCACAACATTCCCTGAAACCCACGAATAGCAAACTGAGCTCGATTTAAACCCCCAAATCGTTAGGTTCCCCTATGTAGGGTATTAGGATTAGGTTGTGGTGTCATGGTTAGCACACTGGACTTTTGCAAATCGTAACGTCACCGATTCGACCTCCCGGTTTGGCAGGTGAAACGATAAGCGCCGGTCCCCCTCCAGCCAACAGTCTAAATGGGTTCACCTCAGTCTGTCGAGTGCCAGCTTGTTGTGTGGTGAAGTCGCATGTGGGTCCTCCCACAGCTTTCAAGGCATCTAGTCGCGTGGAGACCCTTCTGGATATATATACTATACTAGCTGAACTACCCGGCTTCGCCCGGGACTTGGATTCACCACACCCGGCCGCCTTTTTACTCGTTTGAGGCTGAGTCGACCTAGGGTAGGCCCAGGACCGGTGGTCGTGAGTGGGAATCGAACTCGGGTGACCTGGTTCGTAGCGCAGCGTGATAACACTACAATGCCTTACACCTCCACATGCGCGGGTCACATGACAGATTTGTTATCCCAGCTCACTTGCCGTGCAAATAATATATGCATTATTGAGCTCCCCCCCCCCCCCCCCAAAAAAAAAAAATATTTTTATAATTTTTGCATGGTGTACAGTCTGGAAAGTACCCACATGCCAAATTTCAAGTTTGTTGCATGCCGGGGAGTACGCTAAACATTTTGAACAGACATACATAATCACAACTTTGCCTTTTATATATATGGAGATGGATATGGTTAAGTGCATATATGTGTGTGTGTCCACATACTGCGCATGTATATATTTTCCCGGAAGCAAGTAATAACCTCAATGCATGTGATAGATAATTTGAAGTTGTGCTTTCCTGAAAAGCAATCTTGTGCTGATGTTTTTTTTCCCTCTGAAATAAACTAAACATGTATTTATATATGCAATATAGAGCGAGAGAGAGAAATGTGTTATTTGTCACTCAATGCAGACCTACAGCGATGGCTTAGACACAATGCATGGATTGGAAATTAACTCTCAAGAATGTGAGTATGTGTCATATTAAATTGCACCCACAGCATATGGTCTGTGAACACCTTTAGGGAGAATAGACGTTTTTTGGCTAGATTTAAAACAATTTGCAATTGCCATTGCTTTCGGAGGATCCTGCACACTTGGATTACATCCCACGGATTGATGAATGTGTCTGAACCTGCTCTTTAGCTCCGTCATTGTTATTTTGGTGAGAGCCAGCAGAAGAAGAAAGTCACTCGATCATGGGTATGATGTGACATTCCCCAACAATGCCTTGATGGAATCTGATTACAACCACAGGGCCATACAGCGTGACCCCTTCAAACCGCAGCCGAAAGAGACTCGTGTTTTTGCAATCCTATAAGACGCTGTACACAAGAAACATGATCGGAATGTTTATATGTTCATGAGCAACGCTAATCAAACACCGCAAAATCAATGAGAGCAACCTCCTGCATATCAAAGCATCACATGCACACGGCATCAACCCTCTTGGGTCAATAAAAGGAATCTCGCTTAATGAAGCTTATAGCAACAGTGATCCAATGGGCGAAACTGCTCTCGCTACCAAAGAAACGTGGAATTTTAACCACCTGCTCAGGGATTGCCAGTGGAGGTGAGCAGCGCGCATTTTGTTTTTTGAGCATCAACGCGAATCCACGCAGTCCGTGTGAGCATCTTCGAACATCGTCGATCAGCCGCCAGTGCGCTTCACTTTCATTCGCCTTCATTGTCACACTCCGCGGGGGGTGAATGAATTGGCTCACTGATGATGATGATGGCGATGATAGATTTGTTGTGTTCGGCGTGTGACTAAAGGAGTGCAGAACTTTAGACTGACCTTGCCTTATAAGGGAAACCAATCAACCTTCAGGCCAGACGCTCTCGTGGCTCAAAATAAAACATGATAGTTTTTGGATTTATTAATATAGTTAAAAGCATCGACCTAACCTTCGATTAGCACGGTCGGGTACGCACTGTGCTAAAGAAGTTCAACATACATACATGTGTGTTCCATGTGTTAGCCTTCTAGCTCTATTAGTGCATCATCAGCACGTATGCCAGTTAGTCAGTCAGCCATGCCCATTGGATATAATAACACAACAATAATGTACCGCCTTTTGTCAATCAACTGCTGGATGCAGGTCTATCCACGCCGTGTTGGTCCTGGGGGTTGCTGCACCACGCTTCACCATGCTGGCCGGTGTGGGACCCTTGGCTGGTTCCGATGTCACTTGCCACCGTTGCTAGCCTTGGGCGGGATTTTTGTTTCTTCAGGACGCTGCTTTCATGACACAATAGCACGAACCACAGCGGCACTGTTCTATCCCCATCAAAATCCATGGTATATGCATATAATGCGCCATTACAGAGTAGATTTTTTAGAAGGCAAGGCATGTCTTGTGTGAATTAATTTAAAATCTGTGGACCAAACTAACACAAGGAAACAGTTGAAAAATGGACAATGATTACAACACATATAATTATATTATGGCACCAGCAGAGTATTTTAAATCGCTATATACTATACATTATTGCATTTTTATTTTGGTAGTATACGTATATATGTGCTTGCACACAATGTGTGCATGTATTTTCATTAGTGGAAAGTACAGTATGGGAGGGGACCACACAATAGCGTGGGTCCAATGCTCCAGGCAGTCATTTATTCTGAATAATTATTTAATTCACGCAAAAAAATATGAACACTGCCCGCATCTGAATGTCTGTTTCCGATAGAATCCAAGAGATATGTGCGTACATCATGACCACACCACCCCCCATACATCATAGGCTCATGGCTAACACCACTGCCTCTGAATGACACCTACATTTTCATTTAAAATAACGATTCATTATCCATAAAAATCACCATTCCAATACCCAAGCTTATTATGACTTGAAATGTATTACGGTCTCATGAAAGCGAAAGTGTCTCTGTGCACAAATCATCGCGAGAGAATGTTCATCCTCGTTTGTGGCCCAGAACCAGCAGTGTAAATTCCATATTCTTATTGTGGGAACAAACCTCTTGCAAAACAACCGCTGCTGACTTCCACACGGTGGTACTCACTTTAGATTTGAAGCTTTCGTGACTGCAAGGATTCATATTCTTAGGTTTATTCGGTAAAGTCACGTAGATAAAAACAATTTTAAATTAAAATTAATAAAAGTAAAATAAAAATAAATAAAAATCACGACGTTTCGGAGGCAACACAAGCTTGCATCTTCAGGTGGAACCGTCACAGCACGATAGCGGTATCATTACTTGTCAATGTCAGCCCATTACTTGATACAGCTATCGTGCTGTGACGGTTCCACCTGAAGACGGAAGCTTGTGTTGCCTCCGAAACGTCGTGATTTTTATTTTATTTTTATTTTACTTTTATTAATTTAAATTTTTTTTATTTACGTGACTTTACCGAAAAAACCTAAGAATATGGTACTCACTTATATACCCCACGAGGGGATGATGGGCTGAGTCGACCCCCAACCCCAATCGGGAATTGAACTTGCAAAGTTCAACTTGTGAGTCGAGTACCCAGCCACACACCTCATTTTTAATAAATCTCCATGAAGCCTTTGCTTACATGGAACACCATACAATTAATTCTGAATCGTGACCAAATTTGGGATGTTATTCATTACAGGACTGTTATCGATAGAAACGGACTGGATCTTTGTGCACATTGGCAAGCAGTACCTGCCGACACAAAGTTCAAACACCTGGTCTAACAAAGCACGCCAATTAAAATATTTTACATTTTAATTCTGAACTTGATTTTTTTTATTCTGCCATAAAATTCATGACCAGCTGCTATCCGCTACATAATTGGTTCAAATTTTCATGTGATGTGGACAAACATGTGTTTTATAATATCACTGCAAGTGGAAATTAGCATAACGCACGGCTTAATCGTTGTCAATGTCAGCCCAATATCCGCAATGACTAATTAATAGCTAAACTGCACAATAACGGCCGCTCAAGACAATTTAATCAAATTATGTGTTGGAAAATACGTACGAGTCAACTTGACCGCAATCAGATTCCGATTAGCATTGAGCAGTACACGTGTGTTAAACGCACGCACTTTAAAACCAGTATCATTTGCACGGCATGGAGATCAGTGTCATGATGTTTTGCCGTCGGTGAGTGCTGGATGGAAGCCACCGGCTTAAAGCACGGCAGGTTGTTTTTCTTACATGCTGTTATATGTGATGCAAATGTTATTTTCAGATAAGCATAATCCAGATCATTATTAAAACATCATTATTGTTGTCATCATCACCATAATTAATAGAGGTTGTTTTGGGTTAGATCGCGTAAATATATAAATGTGTAATTAAAACCCACCACCACCCGACACAGCCAACTAGTAAGGGTTGTCACGTAAACAGAACGTGGCCAATTCGTCACTAGTACAGCACACCGGTGTGTTGGAGAGCCAAGCCATAACATTTACAATCTGAGCACGACGTTTCGCCAGTAATTACAACCAGCTTCATCAGGCGACAGACATATTTGTGGAGAAGTCTTACTGATTCGTTCCTTATGTAGTGAGTCCAACTGAGTCGCAGACGTTATTCTTTAGAGGCAACACATTTATTATAAACACGGAAATACAAAGGGGGTAACTGCCCCTTTACCAGAAACAGCCTAGGGTGGTGACCACCCAGCTAACTACACTACACGAAGAAGTTAGAGCTGCGAAGGGTCGGGCCCTCACCCGGGTCCCGGCCAAGTGTTGATGCCTTGTAGGACGTAGAGCTTCCAGCTTGTGGGACGTGGAGCTTCCAGCTTGTGGGACGTGGAGCTTCCAGCTTGTAGGACGTAGAGCTTCCAGCTTGTGGGATGTGGAGCTTCAGCTTGTAGGACGTAGAGCTTCCAGCTTGTGGGACGTGGAGCTTCCAGCTTGTGGGACGTAGAGCTTCCAGCTTGTAGGACGTAGAGCTTCCAGCTTGTGGGATGTGGAGCTTCAGCTTGTAGGACGTAGAGCTTCCAGCTTGTGGGACGTGGAGCTTCCAGCTTGTGGGACGTGGAGCTTCCAGCTTGTGGGACGTGGAGCTTCCAGCTTGTAGGACGTAGAGCTTCCAGCTTGTGGGATGTGGAGCTTCAGCTTGTAGACGTGGAGCTTCCAGCTTGTAGACGTGGAGCTTCCAGCTTGTAGACATGGAGCTTCCAGCTTGTAGACGTGGAGCTTCCAGCTTGTGGGACGTAGAGCTTCCAGCTTGTAGGACGTTGAGCTTCCAGCTTGTAGACATGGAGCTTCCAGCTTGTAGACGTGGAGCTTCCAGCTTGTGGGACGTTGAGCTTCCAGCTTGTAGACATGGAGCTTCCAGCTTGTAGACGTGGAGCTTGCAGCTTGTGGGACGTAGAGCTTCCAGCTTGTAGGACGTTGAGCTTCCAGCTTGTAGACATGGAGCTTCCAGCTTGTAGACGTGGAGCTTCCAGCTTGTAGGACGTTGAGCTTTCAGCTTGTAGACGTGGAGCTTCCAGCTTGTAGACGTGGAGCTTCCAGCTTGTAGACGTGGAGCTTCCAGTTTGTAGGACGTTGAGCTTCCAGTTTGTAGGACGTTGAGCTTCCAGCTTGTAGACGTGGAGCTTCCAGCTTGTAGACGTGGAGCTTCCAGCTTGTAGACGTGGAGCTTCCAGCTTGTAGACTTGGAGCTTCCAGCTTGTAGACGTGGAGCTTCCAGTTTGCAGGACATGGAGCTTCCAGCTTGTAGGACGTGGAGCTTCCAGCTTGTAGACGTGGAGCTTCCAGTTTGCAGGACATGGAGCTTCCAGCTTGTAGGACGTGGAGCTTTCAGCTTGTAGACGTGGAGCTTCCAGCTTGTAGGATGTGGAGCTTCTAGCTTGTAGGACGTGGTGCTTTCAGCTTGTAGACGTGGAGCTTCCAGCTTGTAGACGTGGAGCTTCCAGCTTGTGGGACGTAGAGCTTCCAGCTTGTGGGACGTGGAGCTTCCAGCTTGTGGGACGTGGAGCTTCCAGCTTGTTGGACGTGGAGCTTCCAGCTTGTAGGACGTGGAGCTTCCACCTTGTGGGACGTGGAGCTTCTAGCTTGTAGACGTGGAGCTTCCAGCATGTAGATGTGGAGCTTCCAGCTTGTAGACGTAGAGCTTCCAGCTTGTAGGACGTGGAGCTTCCAGCTTGTAGACGTGGAGCTTCCAGCTTGTAGGACGTGGAGCTTCCAGCTTGTAGACGTGGAGCTTCCAGTTTGTAGGACGTGGAGCTTCCAGCTTGTAGACGTGGAGCTTCCAGCTTGTAGACGTGGAGCTTCCAGCTTGTGGGACGTGGAGCTTCCAGCTTGTAGACGTGGAGCTTCCAGCATGTAGATGTGGAGCTTCCAGCTTGTAGGACGTGGAGCTTCCAGCTTGTAGGACGAAGCGACCCGGTCCCTCTCAGGGACCCACCTTATATTCTCCCGGGTCCAGGAGGGCCTCTCTGTGGACACTCCGGATCACGTGTCTGCGGGGTCAACCAGAGTGCCATGGCCCGGGGCAACCCTGTCCCTGTGCTGACACTCTCCCGCTCCCCCTGGTGGGAGCCTGCACCACACACGCTATGCGTGGTGCCCACGCTATCCCAGCGCTCACCAAGCCCCGCTAGGGCTGGTACTACACCCGCCCACGGGGTGTACGCAATGACGGTACATCGCACGCCGTGCTATAGTAAAGCCGGCATCACACAGCAACCCACCCCAGTGCTGTCCGCGATGTAAGTACATCGCACGCCGCGGCCCTCCCGGGTCGGTACCATAGAGTGACATCCCTGATGTCACTCCACTTGTATAGAGGCTTAGATGTGGTGACTACGCTTCTGTGCACTTGCGCAAAGTGGGGGTGGGGGGGATTACTAAGTCAACATACATTTTGCATAATGCGAGCCCTTTGATCTTAAACTAGATTCGAAGCTTTCGTGACTGCAGGAATGACTCTTTGGTTCTTTCGGTAAAGTCACGTAGAAACCGAATTAATTAAATAATAATAGAATACGACGTTTAGATTGTAACACAAGCAACGATCATCAGGTACGAATGAATGAGAAAACAAACATAGTAAACTTAGAAATATAATGCACGGAGGCTGTAGCTATCCGAATGGTTAAAGTAATTTTTATTTCTTTCAATTTCGATAGATTCTCTAATTAGTCTTGGCCAGTAGTAGCTAGTTTTGCACAGAACTTCAACATTATCAAAATCAATTGAGTGCCCTTGATGGCACGTGTGTTCTGCTACTGCTGAGAGTTGTATTTGGGAGAATTTAATATTTCTCTGATGTTCTTTTAGTCTCGTGCTGATCATTCGTCCTGTTAGCCCAACATAACATTTTCCACACGTGCAGTTAATCCTGTACACACCTTCTGTTGATAGCTTCGGTAATACATATTTTGTACCAGATATAAATTTCTGTATTTTATGTACCATGTCAAATCTGACTCAGATGTTTTGTTTTTGCAAACATTTGGCCAGTTTATCAGTTACTCCCACAATGTACGGTATTTTGATCGTTTTAATTACAGTACTTGGGCAGTTTCAATGCTCGTGTTATTTGATTTGGTTTTGGCATTAAATACCCTTACTAGTTGGCTGTGTCGAGTGGTGGTGGTTTTTAACGACACATTTATATATTTACGCGATCTAACTGCAAAAAACTCTATTATGGATGATATTGGTCGCAAAAGCCTACGTGTTAAAATCACCATCATTATTATCATCATCGTCATCATCATCCCTCAAAGGTAAAGTAAATGGGCACTACATGGTGAGGCTGTACCCACCTGTCTGAAAATCCAACTGAAAAAAACAGGTACCAGCCACGCAACACAATTACATACGGAGACGTCAAACTTAGTTTTCAAGAAACCTGCGCTTATTAGTAAAATGACCACGCAAATGCATGAAAAATTCGTGCAAACTGACCAAATTATGCAAACTGCACACGAACTGCATTTCAATATATGCAAGTCCAATGAAGCTAATTGAGAAACAGTCATTCAGTTATAATGATGTATTCAATCTAGAATGGCCCAAAGCAAAACATAACAAAAATGCTACAATTTTGTATGTTATGGTACTCATTACAACCACATTATTGGGAATGATTTTAATGAAAGATAACAAACAGGATGTCATCATTTTTTTGAACGATTTTTTTTCCATATGGGAGCTCCAAGCACTGCAAATATCTACAGAATTTGAGTCCTAATCCATCAGTGTGCCAACTTTTAAAATTGGCTATCGGATGTTTGTGAGCTCAAAGGCTGATCGGTGTATAACTCTCAACCTCTCATTCTCCTATGCTGTATGAGTATGATTGTGCGGGAAGTCAGCAGCGGTTGTCATTTAGCGATACTGGCGGGACATTTTCGCCACTGGCTCAGGGCGGTCAATGGCCTAAAGCTCGTTTGAGGAAGGAGACACTTGGGATTTATTACGACGCATTGCATGCACACGCACGACCGTTAAAAAAAGAAATCAGGCTCATTTACTTGAACAATAAATTGCTCAGCTTGAGGCTGGCAATGTAAGTGGCCTTCTGTTGCACGTGTAGCAAGTTACCGAGAATCAAAAGTACATGGACACAGCTTGGAAGCAGTGGGAAGCAGTTAGGGCAGTTTGAGTGCCTTGGCACAGCAAAAAGCAGTGGGCGAGCTCAAGTCTGGCCATTAAGAGGCTGCGCACAGTTGCGTTACTGCAACATTACCCTTCTGTGTGAGCAGCGTCTTGCTTCAATGATGTAATGCGTGGTTGGCAAGAACAAACTGTTCTTGAATTCAGCGGCAGGGATTTTTGTTAATTTATCATATTGGTTCCCGGTATAATCCATAGATGTTGTGGTTTGCAATCGCTAAAACCAACCATGAACATTGTATTCGGAATGTCTAAACAATAAAGAAACAGTACCCCATGATAATGATGCCGCAGTAACTCAATTGTATTTGATGACCATGCCATGAAATGTGAACGTAATACACAAAGACAAAGATCCCCCATGTAGCCTTAATACACTTTTGGGGCAAGCGCCATGAGAGAGCACCTATGAAGGCCGTCACGGTACATGAGGCGGTGGGGTAACCAGGACCATGCCTGGCCGCCTTTGTCTTCCTAGTGGCGATATTTACACATCACAGCTGGTACTCATTTGAGGCTGAGTCGACCTATGGGAGGCCCAGGACCGGTCCGGATAATCGTCACTGGCGTTGGCCGTGAGCGGGAATCAAACTCGAGTCGCTGGGTTCGTAGCGCAGCGCACCAACCACTGCCCCACCACTCCCAATTTATAACACACAGATATAATTGTTCTTGCATACGTGGAAACAAATATTAAACATTTTAACCATGGTGATTGTTGAGACAAGTGCTGTGAGCATGCACCTATTAAGGTCGACACATCACACGAAGGCGAGATGTGAGCAGCACATCACGTGCCCACTTGCTATTGTTTTCTTTCTGTTCATTTCAGCCTCAGAGGCCCAGACAACGGTAACAAACAAGTTTTTTTTTTTCACGACCAGAAATTTAATATTGTAGGCTGTGATTATTGGAGCACCAAGTATAACTCACACGGATGCTGATATTAAAATGGGAATGACGAAAATAATCGCCTTTAGTGGCTGGAGGAATCACCTAAACCCTTTAGGACCAACATCATGCCATGTCACATGATGTCATAACACCATCATGTGACGTTATAGCTCTTTGTCAATCTGCTACTGGAAGAATGCCTCTGCATGCAGTGTCAATTGTTATTGGGGTTTTACCATACTTTATGACGTTATTGAGTGGAATAGTTATTCTTATTCTTAATCTAGGATAAATATTATCTTATCTCTTACTGGACTTTGGATTCCTCCAGCCTAAATACAGATTTTTATTTATAAAGCGCCTTATTCCAATGCACTTTATAACAATTATTACAAAATTATACACAAGATAATAGTCGTTGAAATAAATAGTGGGGTGAATAAAAGTGGTGGTGTAGTTGTGGTGACAGGAGAACAGGTGGGAGTGGTTAAAGAGGGCTAGGGATGGTGACAGGGGTCGGGGTAGTGCTAGGGGTAGTGATAGGGGTTGGGGTAGCGAGAGGGTTTGAGGTAGTGATAAAGATTGTGGTAGTGGTAGGGGTTGGGTAGTGATAGGGGTTGGGGTAGTGGTAGGGGTTTGGGTTGTGGTAGAATTTGAGGTCGTGGCACCCTAATATGATAAGTAAGAGCGTTCTAGACGGCCACAGAAGCACATCTTAAAGTGCGTAAAAAGGAAGTCGATCCCGTGTTCTCGTTGCTTCATAATATCCCCTGCTATCAGTGCACTATTAGAATATTAATTACTACATTGGTAAAGTGGTAATATAAATGTAATCATATTGCTTGTTTGAGCATGCGAGTCTGTTGCTTAGAATATATATGTCCCCCTACCTCCCAAACTATATGTTTGGTGTTATATTTTAAATAATATGCCGTAACAAATATGAATTAACAATTTTAGATATGGTAACAATTCTTGATCTCTCACTTGCCTCTTTAGTTCCCAAAAGCTTTTTTATTCTCACTCCACTCGCACCAATTAAAATATCGCAAACTACTGGGATGGTCTGTAACTTTCTCTAATAAATACATGAAATAAAAAAAGAAGTCAAAATGTTTTTTTCTGCTCAGCTGAGTGCAGGATGGTGCTCATTGCCACTCGTGGCTCTGAGAAAATGGTGGAAATTCCATAATCTCATGGTGGGAGATATTCTACTTATAGGAAAACCGCTGTTGGCATCTCACGAAATGGTCTTTAGAATCATAGGACCTGGTCAACAGAAACTATACTGCAAATACAAATTTAAAAACTTTCAATGCCAACAACTTGCTGATATACCCACAGCTAAATCTGTCATTCAATCTTTTTTGGAACGCTGTTGGAGTACGGATAATCGGCATACGGTACTACCGCTCGAGTACAAGGTAATGCCTATCCATACAAATTATTTTTACTTGTACCCTATATTCCTATAATCCTAGGAACAAGTTTACAGGAATATAGGGTAACATAGGGACAAAATATGGCGAGATGGATGTGGCGTGTCAAAACAATTCCCCAAACAATTTTTGGAAATGTCTTATGTTTTTTTAATTAAATGTTTTCACGCTGAATACAGTATTAATGAAACTGGGTCTGTGAAGTTAAAATAGCTAAACTGTGACTAACCTTTCACAGTTTTTCTGGAAAATATTGTAATTTCTTCTACTTTAATTTCCTCAATACTTGTTCATTGGACTGCAATTCTGTTTATGAAAGCGTGCAATATGCTTCACATAGATTGACAGCAACATGTGACTACAGTTGAATATTTTCCTTAAAATTCTAAATGCAGTGGTATGAAAAAAAATGCCTTCAAAATCGAATTACGCCGTAATTTTTAGTCTTCTGATATCCATCCATACAATTGTAGCTCTGTTTTGTTTGGGGGATTCATATTTGTAGAATATCCACCGCTGGCTCAGGGCTGTAAAAGGGAAATGAGAATTGCCCTCAACGCTCAGTTGAGCAGGAAAGCAGTTTGACTTTCTGAGTAATCTCAAATTAGAGAGTTCTGTGTCACAAAATAATATCCATGAGCATGGCATTTTTTTTTTGTCAATATTAAAATTTCTGAGAAAATTATAACAACGGTGAACTCAATAATTGTAACTCTTATCTAGATTTGAAGTTTCCTCAGTTAGGTATAAAATAAAATAAATTAAATCACGACGTTTCTATTGCAACACAAGCAATCATGATTAGGTGGGAAAACCACAGCAATACATTTTTTTGCTGAAGTGGGAGAGAAAGTTGCCATGGTAAGAGGTTATATAGGTAATTTTAACTCCTAATTTGTGTACTTTGAAAATATTACATCCGTACGTAGAAAAGACAACACGTCAGAATTACAGCTGCACTTGATCATAGTTGTGATGTTAATGATGATGGATGAGTACAAATGTTAGCTTTATATAGCACCGTTCATGCAAATTGCATCTCACAATGAAATGGAAGATGATTCTAATGATTATGTACTGCCAGGAAGGCTCGTGTAATTATTGTACAGGGTGTCTGTAACGGTGCCATTTTTTTATTCAGAATAATAACCAGACAGCAGGTTGAGCTAGTATAATATGCTATCATACGAGTCGTATTCCTCCAACTTTGGTGTTGCCGACACACACCGCATCCAGATGTGAGAGTCCCAGGTGTTCATCATTATCTCAGGCGATCGTCACAGTCTCAGAGAGCTTCATGTGCGATAAGTGACTTGCATCACATCCCAGTGTGTTCAAAATACACTTGTTCCAAAACGATGTCAAGTAGCAGTGACATCTGCGACAAATGATATGCCTTCTCATGTCGTCATGCAGAATAGGTGTAGATAAAGACCAAAGACAAAGGTCATCTGTATAGCCTTAACATACTGTTGGGGCAAGTGCTGTTAGTGAGCGCCTATGAAGGCAGGCACGATACACGAGTGCGTGGGTGGCCAGCATCACTCTAGACTGCCTTTGTCTCCCCAGTGGCGATGTTTCTACACACCGCATCAGGTACTCATTTGAAGCTGAGTCGACCTAGGCAAGGCCCAGGAACTGGTTTAGATATTCATCACTGGTGTTGGCCGTGAGCGGGAATCGAACTCGGATCGCCAGGATCGCAGCGCAGCACAATGACTGCTACACGACTGCTACATTAGATGGAGACCATATACTTTGTCAGATCTACAACAATAAAACATGAAAAGAAGAACTATCATTGAGTCATTTTATTTCACATCATTTTGTACAAACAAGTGCAAAGGGTACAAATTTGCTATTCGCAGTAATGCAGAAAATGTGCCTTCTTTGCGACCTCATTTTGGGCATACATTCCCACCCTGATAGCTTTGGCTGCTCCCTGGAGGTCCAAGTCTTTGGTGTTGAGGGTGTGTGAAATGTTGGCGGTGGAACAACTGTAGTCCTTTTTAATCCAAAAATAACGAAGGCATGGAGTCAATTGGTGAGAACTTCTGACAGCATTGGAATGAGTTTGGAGACAAAATTAAACTGTGTTAGTAAAAAAGATGGCCTTGCTTTTTTACCTAATGGTTACATTCAGTTCGATTATTGCAAAAAGTAGTTTTTTTTACAATATACTAGTATATATTTGTTTACAAAATAAAATTAGCAAAATTAAATTAAAATACAATGACAATATTTTTATACCTCTGATTCCGAAATAAACGATTGATAGTTGTATATCACTTTAAAAAAGGTAAATAACTTAGACATGTAATTTTGTTGGTGCAAGTATTATCATTGCAATAGATTAATACTCTTCCCTTAAATGTAGAACGTCTCAACTGAGTCAGAAAGGCAACTTCGGATATTTGGCCATTTTCCATGAATGATTTTGGGGTATATTAGTGCCCAGACAAAACTTAAACATCCAAGGGGATGACAATTATATTTCTGCACAGATGGAGATAGGAACCAATTCGTTGTAGTGATATTTCTCGGTACCTCGTTGCTGTATTGATATGTGGATGGATAAGAGATCACACTAACGACGAAAAAGGACCAAAATCAGAAATTTTCACAAAGAAGATGAACAATTGGAATGACAATGAGACACTGAAAAAGGAATACGTGAATTAGAAGGGATTATGACCAGTGTTTGAGACTAGTGAAAAAGTGGCATCCAAAAAAGGGAACAGGTCTGAGAGTACGTGCACCATGGAGCGATACAATCTGCTCGTGTGTAGGCGTGAGATTAATTGTCGTTTCGCAAGACGGTGAGGAATGGCGATGGGAAGGCCTCCATCCAGAAGTGGCTAGATTTCGTTTTGCCGATGAAGAAATCGCTTCATAATCAACTCTACAAAAATGCTTCATGTTTATTGTCACGCCACAAACAAATTAGGAATATGGAACGCTTGCGAATACATGCCAGATCAAGCGCGATTATGCGATACAAATACTGCAGTTAGGAGAAAAACACACAAATACGTGTGTTATTTCCACTATCTGAATGAGACAAAGCTACATGGAAAACATAAACTAAACAATAGGAACAGAACTAAGTCGATTGATTTATGGCTGATAGCATGTCATGCACATCTCCGATGGAGGCTAATTAAATTTCATTGTTGCCAACATAATGACTGTGGCGCAGTCTTGGTCACATGAGCGCTTTTCCAATAATGGGGTGGAGTCGGCGCTGCTGAGGTAGTGTAATACAAGCAGTTGCAATAATACATGGTCCAAGTATATCCGTTTTAGCAGAGCCATGCAGAATTAATGCAACATAATTATAAAGCGTCATTGGGGATTTCTTTTTTTACCAGAACACAAACATGCCTATGACCTATTTCATGCAGAAAGGCGTCTTGCGTATTAACATTGAGCAGTTAACCAAGATTGGTTCAAGCATACCTCACTGCTAACGAGACACCCCATAATGGAATTGGTCCGGTTTTTGCGTACTTGAACCAATGCCGCTGGTAACATTCACTCCTAGAAGGCCACGTGGCGTATGGGTTGTCTAAAAATATTCCGTACTTGAATTTTGTTTCACATGGAGAGACAATCGTGGGTCAGAAGCAATATTTATTTCGTCATGCAGAGTTTGGCGGAGTAACAAGCCACCACTGATATGAAATTGCATATTTTTTGTTCACGTGAATTGTAATTCATCATCATAAGTGGATTGCCAATCCACTGCTGGATGAAGGCCTCTCCAAGGCGTCACTGTCTCTTGTGAACCTGCAAAGCCATAAACCATCAAGCGCCTACACGTGACCTGATCTCATTGCTTCATCTCCACCCGACGATGCTCCTTCGGACGCGTTACATTTTTCGGCTTGAAAATTATCAATTGACTATTTATCTGTGGAGTAAGAAGCTACACCTGAGTCAAGCACTGAGAACATCTTCTATGAAGCGTGGAACGGGCCCTGTTGTAGGCTGTGCTCGCCACGACCTACACATCCCCCAAATAACATTAACTGACTGTTGTAGCACGTGATGTTCGCGAGCACCTATGAAGGACGGCACGGCGCGCGAGGGGATGGGTAGCTAGCACCACGCCTGGCCGCCTTCGTCTTTTCAGTGACGGTGTTAACACACACCGCACCAGGTACTCATTTAAGGCAGAGTGGACCTAGGGAAGGCTCAGGACCGGTTCAGATAATTGTCACTGGTGTTGATGGCGAGCAGGAATCGAACTCGGGTCGCTGAATTCGTGTTGCAGCGCGCTTACCGCTCCACAAACCAATTCCCACTACAGCGACCAGAACACACACATATCGAAAAAGAAAGCATGCCAATATGTCAGCTTCTCTTAACTGCTGTTAATGTAATATACATTCGAACACAAGGCACTTACATTTACCAAAGTGACTGCCCATGTCAATAAAGGTATTGTGTGTCTTTACCAATACCGTCAAGTGAATACCTTAAAGTTAACAAAAGGGAGCCGGGTTTCACATAGACTGCACCAAGCCTACCAGAGAGCAACACAAACGTTGTTCTTTATTTTTCTCTTTTCTATTTTGACACCAGATTATCGCAACAACTAAAAAACAAAGAAGGGCAGCCAAAAACACAACAATGGTGGTACACGCCAACAATTGTAAGCATGATGTATATACAGTGGCAAACATGTACACACAGAGATAACTCGTACTACACAGCATGTCGTCAGCCTGTACCAGCGACCTGCTATAGCCTTGCGATTTGAAGAAATGCTGAATGGGTGAACGTAAACTTAAGGAAACTAAATATACAAATGTCACCAATTAATGAAGGAGAGTTATTGTATTTATGTCAACCGATTCAATGGGCCTTTAAATTCCTTATTGCCCGATGCGGCAACGCCCCCCCTCCCTCCCCCTCTCTCGGGTCCATATAATGCCTCGCCCACAGCAGTCTGATTCTTTCACCTGAAGATGTTGTTGCGATCGAAACGTCGTGATCTATTATTTTTTCTACCTACGTGACTTTACCGAACGAACCAAAGAGTATGGATTCCTGCAGTCACAAAAGCTTCCTTATTAATGAGTCATTTATTCAAATGAGCGTTGCGTTTATTCTACACAACAAAGCAATCCGTGTTGACTCAGGCTACGCTGTTTTTGCTGTTATTAATCTTGGGGGTTCCATACACAGTACACGACCTTATTATGCGATTGGAATTCATTCTACTGGCTGCGGCATATGAACCAATGGGCGAGATTCCCAATTCACCTCCCTGCCTCTCTCTGTTCATCCAGAAGGATAAATCGGTACACACAATCGTCAGGTTGCGTGTGGTGTGTAAAATGTGAGTGCTTCCATCTCTCTTCCAGCGTCGATGAGTAGGCCAAAACACACTCAAGAGCCCCCCCCCAGCCCCCTAGCAGAGGTCTTTTCGCCAGTAGAGGCGTGAAAAGGTAATTGCAGGGCTGCAGCTTATTCCCCCAAAATGTACTCAGAAGAAATGCACACAAATCAGACACTAGAGTAACCACGTGCATCAAAATATGTCATTTCACATCTGTAAATCAGAATCTGTGCATGCATTTGCCAGTTCCTCGGTTTATTGGTCACGTTTGTTTACTATTGGTGTTGACATACATGATCTTTCCTCCACACCATGTCCTCATGACGAATTAAAAGTGTTTGTTTTTATCCCAACGAATTATAAATCATTTATAAAAACAGTCGAAAATGGTATTGCCTATTAACATTATCAGACACCACGTTGACAAGTAAAGCAGACAATATTTCGGCCAAGAGGAGATGGAGAGATGAACTATGTCGGAGTGAAAAGTAAAGTTCATCACTCCAAGCCGTTCGTTATTCGAGCCACTGGATGACAACAAATGCATGCTTTTTCACGAGATTTAATTTGCAAGCTGCATGTGCATGGACCTAACATTTAATCGAAGGAAAAATGCACATACGAGACGAGAGGAATTGTGCGATAACTGGTAATCTTAAATTGGCGTATTAATTTTATTCATTGAGGTTTCAGAAGCGTTGAGATTGAATATTAGAATTTTGCAAGTGTATAGTTTCTCCAGACTCGGTATGAACAGAATATGCATTACTATTTTCAGAATTAACCCGTATATCACTTGATGTGTTCTACTAATTGTATATACTGTAACAAATAAGCATTATAATACCATTATCACCAGTGGAAGTTTGTTTATGAGGTTTATGACAAGTGGTGGTTTATAGGGGTAATATACTGTTAGGTTATTTGAGCTAATTTCTTTGATTTATCAGGAACGGCCCACCCAATGAGTATTGAAACTCATTATCATTTGAGGCATTGCTTTGGAATGCCTGGCCAAAATATGACGCAGTGCTCTTTTATTTTCGCAAGTAGGAACAAAAAACCCCCAAGGTGTCTGGCGAATACAACATTGAAACTCTACTCAGATAGGAGAGAAGGCGACATGCACTGGATCTTACACTCACCCTGCTGCCGTGCAATTATCTAACTTAAGGATCTATCTCTCTGTAATCCACCAAACCCACTTCTAAGCCAATCAATGATATGCAAATTATTTTGTCAAGGCGCTCTTCCCCCTCTAACCCAGCTTAAATATACGCTTCAAGCCTGGGGTGTTTCATTCAGACGCTGTCTTCCCGACAGACCTGTTCTTCACCTGAGGATGGCTGCTTGCGTTGTGGCCGAAACGTCGTGAGAATTATTTTATTATGTTTTATTTTTATTATTTTATTATTTCCCTTCTATGTGACTTTACCGAAAGAACCAAGAAGACCAATCAACAATGTTGCAGTCAAGGTGGTTTCCTGCTAAAATAAGGTGGTGCACATCTCCTGTTTACAGGCGTGAGCGCCGGGTGGAAGTTCCTATGATGGGGGTGAGTGCATCCATAGGACAGCCACTGTTGACCTTCCCTATAAGGTGATGCTCAATGTATTGACCCCGAAAAATTATGGACTGAATGAACCCTCAAACAGCATTTGAACTCGGCATCTTCGAATTGATAGCTGCTTGCTCTACTCATGAACCACCTTGTACACGCATCTCTCTTTCCAACTGCATCAAATGCAAACTTTTCAAGCGGTTAACAATTTAAAACATGTTCACTTCAAAACATATATACATGTGTAGTGACATTGAGGATATCACTGTATGGTGACGGCCTGAGAGGGCCGTGGCGTGCGAAGCACTGTCATTGCGTACACCCCGTGGGCGGGTGTGGTACCAGCCCTAGCGGGGCTTGATGAGCGCTGGGATAGCGCGGGCACCACGCATGGCGTGTTGTGCAGGCTCCCACAAGGGGGAGCGGGTGAGTGTCAGCCCAGGGACAGGGTTGCCCCGGGCCATGGCACTCTGGTTGACCCCGTAGACACGTGATCCGGAGTGTCCACAGAGAAGCCCCCAGGTGTGGGGCTCTGGGGTGATCACGTGTCTGGGGAGAGCTCTCGAGAGGGATGGAGAGGGAGCTGGAACACTCGAGAAGGCGGGTGGGGCTAAGGGCGGAGTGGCCCCGACATGAGGGGGATATAAGGTGGGTACCTGGGAGGGACTGAGGTCGCTGCATTCTACAAGCTGAAGCTCCACGTCCTACAAGCTGGAAGCTCTGCAGGCATCAACACTTGGCTGGGACCAGAGTGAGGGTCAGACCCTTCGTAGCTGTAACTCCTCCCTATAGGGTAGTTACGCTAGGCTGCATCTGGTGAAAGGGCAGTTCCTGCTTTGTGTTGCGTGTTGATGCTACAAATAAATGTGTAGCCTCTAAAGAACAACGTCTGAGACTCAGTTGGACTCACTACACATGCATAGCACTATATTTCATAGTAGAGGCCGGACAAAATTCGGTTTCGGTTTTGCCGCCAAAAGTTGGCAAATGGCCTCTTTCGGCATACTTTCGGTTTCGGCCGAAAGTCAACTTTTAACTTTCGGTTTCGGCCGAAAGTCAATTTTTTACTTTCGGTCGGGTTTCGGTTTCGGCCAAAACCATAAATTCAGTTTCGGTCGGCTTCTATTTCATAGCACACAATATAGTCTAGGTTATTACATTGAAAGTGTTTATTACATGTCCTGTTGTATTTTAAATTGCTTGATTTAACCCAGGTAACCCTCGACGAATAAGCAAAGTGTCTCAAAGGGCTCGTCTTTCATGTCTTGGTTAAATAAAGGATACTCTTGTATTACAAACACTTTATAAACAGTGCTTGGTAGAGGACATACATTTTCAACATGAAATGAGCTGTGACAGATTAAAAATGTGATTACATTGAGGAACATGCCGTTATTGTTATGGTGCTCAGGTACGGTGCCCTATTTGACTGCAGCTCTGTTCATCAGCTGCAAAACTGACTGTATTTACTTTCCTTATAAATAAAATCAATAAAAATGTCTGTTTTATGTAAAAACAAAAACTGTGTACAATAACCCGTTGGCCACTCCCTGCCAGGCCAGAACCACACAAAGAGTATTTTAAAAAAATCCAATATGCTCTCTTTGAGAATGTGTTGCAACTTACTGGGAAATGCAATAAAAACAAAGATAGTGTATGAGAAGATGAATAAATATACAAAACAGCTACCAAAAAAAACAATGCATGCAGACACACGTTCACCCTGTGCATATCCAAGTATACTGCAGATGCATCTCTCTGGCTTATCTCCGGCTTTGAGAGACATCAGAGCAATTAAACAAGTGATTTTGTGATGCCGCCGCCACGAAGCCGTTCGGCAGGCGCCCCATCCCCGACCTCGCCACCACCAAGCAACGGAGCCAACCCCTCGTCCCCCTCACCTCACCTCACATGAACACACCCGCACGCATTTCCCGCCCCCCATAGAGCTGGAAGGGAAGGTCACCTGATCGACCGGTTTTTATCCGAGAAACCCTTATCGGGATTAACTCTCACGGTTTCCGGCGATCAGGGAATTGGACGGCCTCCCCCGACGCTACGTGGCACCGCGGCGCCGCGACCTGCCTTAAGATGGTATGGCCGCGGCGAGGGGCATTCGGCCACCGCGGTTGAAGCGCATTCCCCACAAACACCACCCACGTGTCGACGGGGCAAGCAGGGGAGGGACGGGACAGCATGAGTAGCGGGACCGCAGGGGCTCTTGCGCATAGTCACGGATGGTTGGGATAATTACGCTTGAGCGCGCAGGCACCATTGTTAGGGAGGGAAAGGGATTAATTAGAATTTACGCCGCGCAACGCCGCACACTGATTAGCATATCACAGGTGCCCGGAACCGCGGTGCGCGTGCCAGAGGGGCGCGAGCCCATTGTTCAGAGCCGCATCCCTTTGAGGTAGAGAGGATAAATAGTGGGCGCAAAGGGGAAATCGGGCTCTCTTACTCCAGCGCCAGGCGACCAGACGCAGCTCCAGCCAGCGACCCGGACGTCCGTGCGACGCGCCGAGGTACGCTGTTAGCACAAGGATCAGCGGACTGCCGTGGACACTTGACGGTGAGTGGGGAGGTGAAGTAGGATAATAGCCGATAGATAGGGAATAGGTACAGGTTTAGTGGAACAGGCCAGCCTCGTCGACTCACTGATTTAACATCAATTCGCAGGTAGCAGATAATAAATCATTAATAGCGAAGCGTGATCTCGCGTGATCTTGTTGAGCAGTGTGTCACGTGGGGAGCTGCGTGTGTGTGCGTGCGTCCACCCCGTGCGCGATACAGGTGCGCGATCATAACGTGAGTTGAGTTGGAGTGCGCGGAGCGGCGTGTGTGTGTGTGGGCGTGCGTACTTCGCTCCGTGTGGGTTGCAGGCGCGCGATTAGGAAAGGGAGGTATCGTAGTAGAGAGGGGCAGAATACTACTCGGGAATTAACCATGCCTATTACGCGGACACGCGGTGGAGGGGAATCCTCAGGCGACGGCTCCCACACCATGGGTGAGGAACCTAGCAGCGGTTCGCTTAGCGGCGGGGGGGCGATTCAGGATGTTAGCCCGGCCGTTAGCATTATCGAGGGAGGGATCTCGGGGGCGAGCGACCCCCACATATTGGTGTCAGAAGTGGGACGATCCCCCGCACCCCCAAGGGAAAGAGGCCCCCCAACCCAGATTAAAATCAAATGCACATTTACGGGCAAAGGAATTCCATCATGGAAATCGTTTGCCCGCAGCATCAGGGGGGCTAAAAAAGTTAATGGGTGGTCAGATGAGGAGGCGTTGCAGCAGTTAGAGCTACATTTAGATGGGCGGGCAGCTGACTTTGTGGAAGCTTTGCCCGCAAGCGCACAAACCCAGTGGGAAAAATTAGTGTGCGAACTCGAACGGCGCTTCGGCGCCTATGACGAGGAGGATGCGCAGACGGCCTTAGAGGCACGCCGCCACCAACCCGGCGAAGATTTACGAGATTACGCCGAGGATGTACGCATGTTGACTCAGCTCGCGTACCCAGAGTACGAGGCCAAAATAATTGAGGGCCTCGCCGCCGGTAAAATCCAGCGATATTTGGCACACACCCCGTGGTGGCAGCCAAATGTCGACGGTACACGCCTCTCCTTTAACACCCTCGTCGAGCGCGCGCGCAAATGCGAGAAACTCTCGGGTGAGCGCGCGCAGCCTCGAGGGAGGGGACGAGAGTGCGCCGTAGCGAGCCTACTCTCCGACGAGGAGGAAGAGATCGCCATCGCAGTAAGGGGACGGGCAAGGGAGCCCCAGAGACCCAGCGAGAAAACCCCGGGGTGGGTAGCTGGGTTACAGGCCGGTATGGGAGATATGATAAACCAAGTAGGTGAGAGGGTAACCCAAATAGGTGAGAGGGTAACCCAAGTAGACGATAAAATGAGCCGAAATATGGTTAAGCTACAGTGTACCGTTGAGACTGAGATGGGGGAACTACGCTCGACAGTAGGGGGGCTTTATTTTTCGATTTAAAGCTTTCGTGACTACAGGGATTCATCTTCTTGGTTCTTTCGGTAAAGTCACGTAGAAGGGAAGTAATAAAATAATAAAAATAAAACATAATAAAACAATTCTCACGACGTTTCGGCCACAACGCAAGCAGCCGTCCTCAGGCGAAGAATGAGAACATTATCAAGCTAGGAGCTTATATAGGTGTAGCGAGGAGGAGCGCCTTAACAAAAGAATGTGCATATGAAGAGGAATTTAGCATACCAATGGGCAATGCATAGGAGGTGGGCGGAGGGGTTTCAAAGTCGCATTATGTCCATGCATTATGCAGGATCAACAGCACCACGGGGGGGCGCAAGGAACAGCGTTAATAAAGGAAAGGAATGTTAGTGATATGTAGCTGCATTTGCCAAACAACCACGTAGAAAACCAAAGTGAAAACTACATAAAAAACTAAAATATAAACTGATACTTACTATACTCTACAATAAGCTGAGTTACTAACAACAAATAATAAATTACAATTCTACGTCGTAAGAAGTATATAATATACTTCCATCTAAACTTTATTCTCTTAGCATATACAGTACTATATACTGCCATAGATAAACCCAACATTAAATTATATACTGTATTGCTGTAAACCACCCTATACTTTATACATTTTAATATAACACTATGTATTATTTAACTCACCCTAATGTGTATCGAAATGGTTTATTACGTCCTTCCAATGATTGCTAAGCCTGAATCCATCTTCTCGGTTAAAATTGTCTCTGTGTTTGTATATGTGGATCGCCTCATGAACGAATCTCTCATGATAGCCAGATGGCTTGCAAAGAACCTCCGTCTTGGAGAAGTCAATGTCATGTGAGCCCACTGAGTTGTAACAGTGGTCTGCCACGGCTGAGGTGTTTGTCCTACCGTGTTTTAGATCAGCTTTATGTTCACGAATGCGGTCTGAGACGTGTCGTTTGGTTTCCCCAATGTAACTGCTACCACAGAGGCAACTTAGTTTGTAGACGCCAGGGTACTGTATGTCTGGAATCACATCTTTTACAGACGGTACCAGATCACGGATTTTATGTACTGTGTTGAATCGGACCTGGATCTTGTGTTTAATCAGGATTTTGGAGATCTTTTTTGTGACCCCAGCAATGTAGGGTAAGGTGATGGTCTTGAAAGGCTCCTCAACAGGATATTTCTTGATGGTTGGAGTGATGGCTTTGCGGATTGTGTAGTGGGAGTAACCATTAGCTTTAAGAGCTTGGCGTACGTGTTTGAGTTCACTGGAAATGTGTTCATGGTCGGAGATGCATTGGGCTCTATGATATAGAGTCTTGATGAGGGAATTCTTCTGGGATGGATGGTGGTGGGAATCCGGTTTTAGATAAGCATCCGTGTGGGTGGCTTTCCTGTAGACAGAGTGGCTCATTGAATCATCAGGTCTCCTTTTGATTAGGACATCCAAAAAGGGTAGCTTGCCATCATTTTCGACTTCCATGGTGAATCTGATGGCTGGGTGTATGGAATTGATGTGGTCGAGAAATTGGTCTAGAGCAGGCCGGCCATGTGGCCAGATGACAAAAGTGTCGTCTACGTATCTCTTCCATAAGGTCGGGCGTAGAGTGGCAGTCTGGATGGCGTCCGTCTCAAATTTCTCCATGAAGATGTTGGCTACAACCGGAGATAGGGGGGAGCCCATTGGGGTGCCCTCAATTTGCTTGTAGAAGGTTCCATTCCAGGTGAAGTATGTATTGGTTAAGCAGTGTCTCACCAGGGGGGGTACCCCAGCATTTAGTCCTTGATGAACCAAGTCTTCAATGATTGCGATGGTGTCAGGCACAGGCACCTTGGTGAACAAGGAAACCACATCAAAACTGACAAGCAGGTCGTCTGGGGACAGGGCAATCCCCTTGATTGTCGATACCAGGTCAGTACTAAACTCTACTGACCTGGTATCGACAATCAAGGGGATTGCCCTGTCCCCAGACGACCTGCTTGTCAGTTTTGATGTGGTTTCCTTGTTCACCAAGGTGCCTGTGCCTGACACCATCGCAATCATTGAAGACTTGGTTCATCAAGGACTAAATGCTGGGGTACCCCCCCTGGTGAGACACTGCTTAACCAATACATACTTCACCTGGAATGGAACCTTCTACAAGCAAATTGAGGGCACCCCAATGGGCTCCCCCCTATCTCCGGTTGTAGCCAACATCTTCATGGAGAAATTTGAGACGGACGCCATCCAGACTGCCACTCTACGCCCGACCTTATGGAAGAGATACGTAGACGACACTTTTGTCATCTGGCCACATGGCCGGCCTGCTCTAGACCAATTTCTCGACCACATCAATTCCATACACCCAGCCATCAGATTCACCATGGAAGTCGAAAATGATGGCAAGCTACCCTTTTTGGATGTCCTAATCAAAAGGAGACCTGATGATTCAATGAGCCACTCTGTCTACAGGAAAGCCACCCACACGGATGCTTATCTAAAACCGGATTCCCACCACCATCCATCCCAGAAGAATTCCCTCATCAAGACTCTATATCATAGAGCCCAATGCATCTCCGACCATGAACACATTTCCAGTGAACTCAAACACGTACGCCAAGCTCTTAAAGCTAATGGTTACTCCCACTACACAATCCGCAAAGCCATCACTCCAACCATCAAGAAATATCCTGTTGAGGAGCCTTTCAAGACCATCACCTTACCCTACATTGCTGGGGTCACAAAAAAGATCTCCAAAATCCTGATTAAACACAAGATCCAGGTCCGATTCAACACAGTACATAAAATCCGTGATCTGGTACCGTCTGTAAAAGATGTGATTCCAGACATACAGTACCCTGGCGTCTACAAACTAAGTTGCCTCTGTGGTAGCAGTTACATTGGGGAAACCAAACGACACGTCTCAGACCGCATTCGTGAACATAAAGCTGATCTAAAACACGGTAGGACAAACACCTCAGCCGTGGCAGACCACTGTTACAACTCAGTGGGCTCACATGACATTGACTTCTCCAAGACGGAGGTTCTTTGCAAGCCATCTGGCTATCATGAGAGATTCGTTCATGAGGCGATCCACATATACAAACACAGAGACAATTTTAACCGAGAAGATGGATTCAGGCTTAGCAATCATTGGAAGGACGTAATAAACCATTTCGATACACATTAGGGTGAGTTAAATAATACATAGTGTTATATTAAAATGTATAAAGTATAGGGTGGTTTACAGCAATACAGTATATAATTTAATGTTGGGTTTATCTATGGCAGTATATAGTACTGTATATGCTAAGAGAATAAAGTTTAGATGGAAGTATATTATATACTTCTTACGACGTAGAATTGTAATTTATTATTTGTTGTTAGTAACTCAGCTTATTGTAGAGTATAGTAAGTATCAGTTTATATTTTAGTTTTTTATGTAGTTTTCACTTTGGTTTTCTACGTGGTTGTTTGGCAAATGCAGCTACATATCACTAACATTCCTTTCCTTTATTAACGCTGTTCCTTGCGCCCCCCCGTGGTGCTGTTGATCCTGCATAATGCATGGACATAATGCGACTTTGAAACCCCTCCGCCCACCTCCTATGCATTGCCCATTGGTATGCTAAATTCCTCTTCATATGCACATTCTTTTGTTAAGGCGCTCCTCCTCGCTACACCTATATAAGCTCCTAGCTTGATAATGTTCTCATTCTTCGCCTGAGGACGGCTGCTTGCGTTGTGGCCGAAACGTCGTGAGAATTGTTTTATTATGTTTTATTTTTATTATTTTATTACTTCCCTTCTACGTGACTTTACCGAAAGAACCAAGAAGATGAGTAGGGGGGCTGGCTGGGAGGGTAGCCCAATTAGAATCCAATATGGAGCAGCAGTGCACTGGGGGAGGAGGGAGTGGGAAGAGAGCCCACTACGGAGCCGCCACCCCTCCCCGGGCGTGTTATGTGTCCGATCGGCGAGGGCATCTCAGGAGAGACTGTCCTCAGGTCGCCCGAGCTAGACAAGAGCTAAGGTCAAACACTAAGGCCCCCCTAGAGAGGGGACCACCGGGGGGTGAAATCGACGTAGCTCCAACATAAACAAGCTGTAGTAATAATGGCGAGCGAGTGATCTCCACACAGGTTCCAGCAACAACGCCCACGGAAACGGTGACTCCTGGCGACTGGCTACGGGAGCTGGTGGCGGGGATCACGGGGGCCACGTCGCTGGTGGAAGGGGAGGTAAACAGAGTGCGTACCCGAATTCTGCTGGACACGGGGGCGGTGGCCTCGCTCGTGAGTGCAGCACACTGCAGCGCGATCGGGGTCGACGAGCGTCACCTGCAGGCCCCGGACCGCGCGCTGCACACGGCGAGCGGAGCAAGAATGGGGTTGCTGGGGAGAGCCACCCTAGAGGTCCGCATAGGCAGTCAGGTATGCACCCAGGAGTTCTACGTGTCGAGTGCGTTGTGTCACGAGTGTATCGCAGGTACCGACCTCTTAGAATGGCTGGGACTCAACGTGCAACCCCGCCAGCGATCCGCCACCATGGAGAGCAACGGCGAGCGGATACCGTTCCTGGGATGAGAACCGACGCGCCCCCGCTTCGCACCTGTGGCCGCTATCCTGGCGACGGCAGTCACCATCGGCCCGCTCACCGAGATGCTGGTGCCAGTGGCAACATCCCCCACCGACCCCGTGCTCCGACCATCAGGGGAGGTAATGCTGACTCCTCACCCGGAGTTGGTAAAACGGTATGGGGTCGTGGGATCCGCCACGTTGGTAAACGCAGATGGGGACCGATTGTTTATGCGGATGTTTAACCCCCACAGTACCCCAGCGATACTGCGACGGCGCACCCCGATAGCCACCGTACACCCCCTGCACGCACGCCACTCTAACGACTCGGTGTTCGCACTCTGGGCTGAGGACCCCGGTCGTCCTGAGGGTGACCAGGACCTGGCCTGGCGAGTCAACCCGACTCCCCGAGCCGAGGTCATTCCCCTGCTCGACGCGTTACATGTACCATGGGTGAATTTACCTAAGGGAGAGGCCGATCGGCTGCGCGAGTAACTGCGGGAGTATGCCGACGTATTCAGTGAACACGACTCGGACGTGGGTCGGACTGATCTTGTTAAGCACCAAATTGACACCGGTGCAGCCCGACCCATCAAACTCCCTGCGTACCGAGTGGGCGCACCCGAACGCGCCGAAATCAAAGAGGCAGTTGGGGACATGCTTCGTGATAACATAATTCAGCCCTCGGCGAGCCCCTGGTCAGCCCCAGTGGTACTAGTAACGAAAAAGGATGGGTCAACCCGGTTCTGCGTCGATTACCGTAAACTAAATGCAGTCACGCTCGACGATGCCTTCCCCATACCCCGCATCGACGACACCTTCGACAGCCTCGCCGGAGCGCGATATTTTTCCACCCTCGATCTCGCGTCCGGGTACTGGCAGGTGGAGATGGCGGAGGAGGATCGGCCGAAAACCGCATTCACCACCCCGATGGGGCTATTCGAGTTTCGAGTACTCCCGTTCGGACTCACCAATGCGCCCGCGACGTTCCAGCGGCTGATGGAGTTGGTGATGCGGGGCTTGCAATGGGAACAGTGCCTGATTTACTTAGACGATGTGATAGTGTTCAGTAGATCTTTGTCTGAGCATTGGTCCAGGCTTCGAGAGGTGTTCCAGCGACTGCGAGCGGCTCATCTCAAGCTCAAGCCACGTAAGTGTTACATCGCACAACGCGAGGTGGGGTACCTCGGGCATCGCGTCAGCGAGGCAGGCGTGCACACCGATCCGGAGAAGGTACACGCCGTAGTGGAGTGGCCACGGCCAAGGAATCTGACGGAGATCAGATCATTTTTGGGGCTCGCCACCTATTATCGTCGATTTGTAAAGGGATTCAGCGAGATTGCACGCCCTCTCACCCAACTCACCTCCCCTAAGCACCCCTATCAGTGGACGGGGGCCTGCCAGACGGCCTTCACCACTCTCAAAGATCACCTCACCCACGCCCCCACCCTCGCTTTCCCCAATTTTACCACCGATTTTATTTTGGACACCGATGCCTGCAGCAGCGGGCTGGGCGCGGTGTTGTCACAGGTACAGGATGGGACGGAACGAGTCATCGCGTACGCCAGCCGGACCTTGAGTGGGGCCGAGCTGAACTATTGCGTGACCCGCCAAGAGTTGTACGCCGTGATTTTTGCATGCAAACATTTCCGGCCGTATTTGTACGGCAGGAGATGTCGCGTATGCACTGACCATTATGCTCTGCAGTTCCTTCTTACATTCAAGGAGCCGCGGGGGCAGATGGCCCGGTGGTTGGCGCAGTTGCAGGAGTACAACCTGCAAATCGAGTATCGGGCTGGCCGGACGCATGCAAACGCGGACGCCTTGTCGAGGCGACCCACGGTGTACGCCGAGACAATGGCGGAGGAGGCCTGCCCGTGTTTCACGGGGGGACGCAGCCGGCAGGCAACGGACCCCCGAGAGGCCGCGGCCACTTACCCCCCCCCAGCGAGAGAGAGTGCAGTGTGCGCCACAGAAACCCTCACAGGTGGCACCGAGGATGCCGTCGACCGCCCGGCAAGCGCGGGACCCGCGGCTCGGGACCCGATCGGACGGATCCAGGAGGACGTCGGCTGCGCCTTCCCGGGCCTGAACGACGAGCAGCTGAGACAGACCCAGCAGCGAGATCCCGATCTGGCGGCAGTGGAGGCGGCACTGCGGGAGGAAAAGAGCGCCCTACCAGGACCCTGGAGCCGTTTGTATGCCCGGTTGTGTGTGCAGAACGGAGTGGTACGGGAGTTAACCGAGGCCGGCCAGCCGGGGTGCATCTGTGTTCCTGCCCAGGTGCGTCCCCAGCTGCTACGGCTGGTGCATGACCACCCACTCGGGGGCCACGATGGGGAACGACGCACGCGAGAGACCCTGCGTCGCCAGTATCTCTGGCCCAAATTGGCACAAGACGTGGCGGCCTGGGTACAGGGCTGCCGCGCCTGTCAGCAGTGCGGGCCGAAACCGGCACGATACCAGGTACCCCTAAGGCCGTTCCGCATCAGCCGCACGAATCAGCTGGTCGGGATCGACCTACAGGGGCCATTCCCGCGATCCCATCGAGGCAACCGGTATATCCTGGTCGCAGTAGAGTATTTCACCCGCTACCCCGTGGCAGTGGCCATCCCTGATAAAACGGCCTTGGTAGTGGCCCGGGCATTTGTGGAACATTACGTACTGAAGCACGGATCCCAGAACGAGTCCTCACCGACCAGGGTAGCGAGTTCGAGGCCGAGCTGTTCCAGGCACTGTGCCGAGAATTCGGAATCCAGAAGGACCGAACCACAGCGTACCACCCCCAAGCGAACGGTATGGTAGAACGCATGAATCAGACCCTAGCGGGTAAACTCAAACGTATGGCGGCCGCAAATCAACGGGATTGGGACGAACACCTCCCCTACGCCCTTTTCGCCTACGCCACCACCGTACACACATCGACGGGACAAACCCCGTTTTTAATGATGTTCGGCCGTGAGTCTCGTTTACCCGCAGATCTGCTATTCGGCGTCCCTTCCCCCCAGCTGGAGGAGGGAAGCCGCCCCGTGGAACACCTGTTGGAGACCCTGCGAGAAGCCCGAGGCCGAGCATACCCGCAAGGGGAAGCCGCGCATCGGCGGCAGGAACAGGGCACCCGACCCCGCATGGAACCCCCCTTATTCCTGACAGGCGCTAAGGTGTGGCTACACACCCCTCGCGTCGGGGCCGGGCAGGTGGGGAAACTGACGACCTACTGGCGGGGACCCTGGACGGTGGTGCGGCAGATCTCCCCCTGGACGGTACTAATTTATGGCGGGGAGAGGGGTCGAGAGACGGTGGTCAACGTCCGCCGCTTAAAACCGTGGAAAGCGGCCCCGGCGAGAGAGAACCCCGTCACCCGAAGGCCCCGAAATCCCGGAGTACCCGCACCCCTCGTGTTGGGGGGCCTCGCACACTACATGGGCCCCGCCGGGCCCCCGAGACGCCCCGATCCAGTCCGGAGACGGCGCGGACGACGGCCCCTAAACCCTTCCGCTGCTGAGTTTGTGCCCCAGCCCACAGGTGCCGGAGGACGGGGAGAGCCGCTGGAGTGGAGGAGGAGGCCGCCGCAGGAGCCACAGAGGACGGAACCACCCACCCCGAGACCAGCAACCAGGTCCGGACGGATCCCCCAGACCCCGCAACGTTTCCTCGTGGGCGCGGCCCAAGCAAGGTGCTCCAGTCAACCAGGGACGGGGACTGGCACCTCGGGGGGCTATGTGATGCCGCCGCCACGAAGCCGTTCGGCAGGCGCCCCATCCCCGACCTCGCCACCACCAAGCAACGGAGCCAACCCCTCGTCCCCCTCACCTCACCTCACATGAACACACCCGCACGCATTTCCCCCCCCCATAGAGCTGGAAGGGAAGGTCACCTGATCGACCGGTTTTATCCGAAAAACCCTTATCGGGATTAACTCTCACGGTTTCCAGCGATCAGGGAATTGGACGGCCTCCCCCGACGCTACGTTGCACCGTGGCGCCGCGACCTGCCTTAAGATGGTATGGCCGCGGCGAGGGGCATTCGGCCACCGCGGTTGAAGCGCATTCCCCACACACACTACCCACGTGTCGACGGGGCAAGCAGGGGAGGGACGGGACAGCATGAGTAGCGGGACCGCAGGGGCTCTTGCGTATAGTCACGGATGGTTGGGATAATTACGCTTGAGCGCGCAGGCACCATTGTTAGGGAGGGAAAGGGATTAATTAGAATATACGCCGCGCAATGCCGCACACTGATTAGCATATCACAGGTGCCCGGAACCGCGGTGCGCGTGCCAGAGGGGCGCGAGCCCATTGTTCAGAGCCGCATCCCTTTGAGGTAGAAAGAATAAATAGTGGGCGCAAAGGGGAAATCGGGCTCTCTTACTCCAGCGCCAGGCGACCAGACGCAGCTCCAGCCAGCGACCCGGACGTCCGTGCGACGCGCCGAGGTACGCTGTTAGCACAAGGATCAGCGGACTGCCGTGGACACTTGACGGTGAGTGGGGAGGTGAAGTAGGATAATAGCCGATAGATAGGGAATAGGTACAGGTTTAGTGGAACAGGCCAGCCTCGTCGACTCACTGATTTAACATCAATTCGCAGGTAGCAGATAATAAATCATTAATAGCGAAGCGTGGTCTCGCGTGATCTTGTTGAGCAGTGTGTCGCGTGGGGAGCTGCGTGTGTGTGCGTGCGTCCACCCCGTGCGCGATACAGGTGCGCGATCATAACGTGAGTTGAGTTGGAGTGCGCGGAGCGGCGTGTGTGTGTGTGGGCGTGCGTACGTTCGCTCCGTGTGGGTTGCAGGCGCGCGATTAGGAAAGGGAGGTATCGTAGTAGAGAGGGGCAGAATACTACTCGGGAATTAACCATGCCTATTACGCGGACCCGCGGTGGAGGGGAATCCTCAGGCGACGGCTCCCACACCATGGGTGAGGAACCTAGCAGCGGTTCGCTTAGCGGCGGGGGGGCGATTGAGGATGTTAGCCCGGCCGTTAGCATTATCGAGGGAGGGATCTTGGGGGCGAGCGACCCCCACAATTTGATTTCATAAACAAGCGTTTCAATTGCGTATGAAATGATGCAGGCACTTGCACAGCAACATATAATGTATATGCTTCAAATTAATTGCATTGATGTTGCATGAAAGTTAATATTCTGCATTCATACTAAGTACAGGAGAACTCCTTTTATCCTTTAGCTAATACCTGCAGCTGCGGGTGATGGATAATTGACTAAAGATCTTTTGACTCCGTGAAAACTCCTATTACCAGCAACTAATTATTTCAATTATCGAGCATCAGAATCTTTATTCATCCAGGATAAATCCGATGAGCTATGAAGCTCTTTTTCACAAATGTACAGTAGGGGTGGATCAGAAAGTTACAACAATACAATAAAACGATCGGAGTGCAAAATATCTGAAATTAAAAGAAAATCACGAAAGACAGATATATAACATAGATAAAGTATACAGCATAAGGGCACCAATTCCCATGGTTGGGCAAGGCAGCAAAACAACAGTAATAACAGTCTTAGACCACACCAAGACAACACACAGACCCTGAATAACATTGCACATTCAATTAAACTATCGATACATGGGTTAGGATGAAAGGTATACATCCCATGTGCGAATGCAGTTGTAACCTTCACTAAACTTCTGCTTCAGGATATATTTTGAAGATCTACAATATTAAGGGAGGAAATAAAGTTGTTCCAAATGGTTGGTGTGGCAATGAAAAAGGATTTCTCGCCGATTCCTAGTTTTGTTCTTGGGATAATAAACATGTGATTAGATGGACGTCTTAGGGTTTTTTTGGGTTGACAATTGGGTTAATGAATTAGCTAAGTACAGTATAGCACAGATTTGCCAATAAGGATGTTATGAATGAATAGGGCCCAATGCAAATATCGTTTTGAATCAAGTGATGTGAGATTGGAATTTAAGGAGAGATCACAATGGTGGGTCCTGTATGGTACACCCAGTGCAAATGGAAGAGTATAATGATAAAGCGAGTTTAACTTCGTTCGTAGCTGATCTGTATGTAGTGTCACAGGAGTCAAAGAGTATCGATCGTCGTAAAGCTTATGGTGAATGGAGTAAATTCCTCATTACCACGGAAAACAGAGGACTCCTGGATGCGTTGTGTTATCCAACAGCCTGTCGTGGTGAAGGTGGAGCAAAACGTCGGCAGGGCCAAGTGCTCTGAAGAAATTGCGATACACCACGTGACTGCTAGGTTTGACTGGGGCCGTGTGACGAGTGTACACGTGATATACGGCACATCGAGGTCACTAGAATGTGACGCAAAACTCCAGGATGAACGTGGCCCAAGTTACAATGAATACAACAAAGAATATTTCGCGAGACTGCATTAGCAGTGGTTACACAACCGAAAATAACACAAACTCAACACATTTAAAAAAAAAACACTGCCTTAGAAGGGGAAAAAATATTTATAATATGAAACGTTCAAGTCAATAGCCTGTTTTCGATACTTCTTAGTAGAATTATTGAGAAGCTTATAGACTTGATAGAATGACAGGTGGCCCACGGGACTAAATTACCTGGATCACAGCACTGAACCCTGTATTAAAATTCAGCTTCCTCCAAGTCGCAAGTTGATGGTCTCTGGCAAGTTACCAATGCGTGAATGAAGGAAAAAAATTGTACTTAGTTTCATGTAGCCCAGCTCTGTGAGAAGTTTCTCTGATGCCATTGACTCGATTTGTTTCTGGCACATTGGCATAGCGTGCTTGTTGACTCTAAACATCTCCAAAGGACATTACCTCACCCCATGACTCCAATAGCACAGACGTTATATAACTCTTGACAACATTTTACAGTGCGCTGTGCCATGTATTACCAAAGAAGAAAAATGTCCAACCGTATAAACTAAGACAATGTATCGCATACATTAGACTACATTTTATTTTAACATTAGGAAGAAAAAAAAAATACACGTCTTGGTCAATCTGCTAATTCTGAAGACACAGGGTCAATTCCACGGTGACACGGAATTACAGCAACAGACACGTGACACTTTTATTCACAACATTCATCAAGGGCATCATTTGGGCTTCTACAGCCAAGAAATGTAATGCGTCAGAGATTTCATCCATCGAGGAGATGGAGCTGTGAATTCGGCTTCGGTGCAGGTGCTCATTGGATTATTACAACGCAGGATTCTGAGAGGCGGCGGTGGCTTGGAGAGGCCTTCATCCAGCAGCGTATTGAGTATGATGACGTTGTCCCTGACACAGCAGGTTAGTGTGGTATTTACAATATGCCTCGTAACTCGTTCATTTCAATTCCGTTACTGCGGCGTCTAATTTATTCAGGATGCATCCGTATCGCAGGTTGAAATATACGGCATCGGTTTCAGTTTAAATACCAAATTCTTGGTTGCATTCATCTCCATTGATACAGTCACAACGGCTTTGGACAGCACGATTTCTAGCTGGTACACTATTGAATGGCAATTGAATATTTAACGAGCAAACGTTTATAATCGAGAAATAATGCGTACGCGTCACCTTAGGGGCCGTCCATAAATGACGTCACGCACCTGGGGGGGGGGGTCAGACATTTGTGACGATGTGTGACGAGGGGCGGGGGGGTGAGAAATGTGACGTCACATCAAAATGCGCAACTTTAAATAAATATAGACAACACGTTCTACTTAATTAAATAGACTTTTTAATAAATGCTTTCTCCTACAACATCAGAGTGCAGCGCCACATTAAATACGCACTACAATGACAATAGTTTAAAGCGATTTGAAGCATACTTTTTTTGGGGGGGGAGGGGGCAGAGCTTTGTGACGTCATATTTGAGAGGAGGTTTGACTTTTTGTGACGCCGTGTGACGAGGGTGGGAGGGGTCAAAAATCGTCCAAAATCGCGTGACGTCATTTATGGACGGCCCCTTATATGTTTTCTTTATCAACGAGGAAATGTATCGCCGCGGCCAATAAACACAGAGTACAGATACAATCTTCCCACCGTTCATTGTAGTTAAATGAGCCACTTACAGCATTTAGATGAGACAATTAACATTGTTGCTGCTCATGTACCTGGAGAGCCTTTCAATGGGATGTTCCATTTAAAGGCATTTTACGGGAAATATAAATTTTTAATAGTACTGCGGAATGCAACTTTTAACAATTGTCAGAGCGTAATAGTCGACTAGACGGTGATGGTATACACCTGTAACCCAGCACTGTGGAGGCGAGGGTTGGTGAATTACACAAATGTTGCAAAACCCGCTTCACATGGGCTCCGAGGTGCTATACTTTGATGTGCCAGAAGTCGGCACGACAAAATGTGGATTAAACTGCATCTGTTCCATCAACATGAGTTCGAGTGTTAGTCCTCAGATCCGTGTTTTTTTTTCCAAGTGCTCCAGTTACCCCCCCCTCCCCCCCACATTTATAAACACTCATTCATTGGCTGAAAACATTTTAATATAGAGGACTGCAGAGCATCGCCAATTGTTGGCACAGGCTCACTGCCTGACTGCCTTACCACTTATATGTGGTTCCTCATGCCTCTAAGTCATTTTATCTTCTCAAGAATGAACGAATGCTGTGTGCCGTTACAAGTTGAAATTATTATAAGCAATGGTTTTGAACATCTTCATTATGGATGACCCATTGTCTTCATCACTATCATCAGCAACCAAAATTGCCTTATATAAGTATGTGCCAGTGGGATATGTTCAAGCTTTGCACAGGATGTCAGGCATCAATAAATAATTTTTGGAATCAAAATCTGATATTTCAGTTGTGTTTCCAAATGTGAACAACTATGCCAAATGATCTGCATGTAACGCCTTGCTCTTGTGCATCACACCATGGGATGTGTTAATGGTTACGCTCATGGAGTGGTGGTGCATATGTTTCCTACAGCCAATGTCATTTGTTTCCACGGTAAATATGCATCAAATGTATCTGGCATGTCAAATAACCTTTGCTTTAATTTTTATAAATTTACAATCTTCCAGTGTCAATCTTGGAAAGAAAAAATCCCAATTGGAACTATGCATGATGGTCAAGTATTCGATTAGCACGGTTAGCTCCGTGCGAGTGCCAAACAGGTTCAACATACAAGTTAGTAAAATACATCACCCACCCTGATGAACATGAACGGATATACACAGTCATCCAATCGACATTCCGTGGGTGGGGAAGTCACGTCAAAGCTGCATGCCTAATTTTGATGACAGTTGTGGTTAAGCGAGCCGGGAACGGTTTGACAAATTGTGGAGATTTCCGTGTTTCATCACGAAGCTTCTGCGTTATAAGCTGTCAGAATCCCTTATTTTGACCTAATTGCCTCTGCCAGCCTTAATGCAGAAATTCCTTTACAGCTGCATAGAGGAATCCGCTAATTATTGCTCCAGTTTAAGGTGACACTTTGATGTTTTCTTTTACAAACCGAACAACAACAAAGCGTTCGAACGCATTGGTTTTACACTGCGTTGTCAACATTATTTACCGTCATATTCGTGTGCACACCTCGAATGATATATGTGCAGGTTTGTAAGAAGTAAATGCAGCATACACTGGAGAAAACACTCTAGATGGAAATGACTTTTGTTTGTGTATGTATGATATATATTATCAGAGTACATATGTTTGTCTGTTACAGTGTCACGTAGTGTGCACACGCAAAAACACAAATCACCGCTCAAATTAAAATCAAGGGAAATACAAAATAGTTTTCGTATGCTTATTCCCAATTAAATATTCTGTGAATTACATACAAATGTTGGTTTGTGCATATGAAAAATTACATACGTTTTGTATTGTACAGACCTCCTCTTATCTGTTATCCTCATACCTGGATGCTTATAAGCAGCAGACCTATTCTTCCAAATATCAGATGATCTTTTTGCTATATGGAGAGGTACATCTATATATATAAAAAGGGACATTTGTGATTATGTGTGTCTGTTCAAAATGTTTAGCGTACTTCCCGACATGCAACAAACTTGAAATTTGCCATGTGGGTACTTTATAGACTGTACACCATGCAAAAATTATAAAAATAGACTTTGGTATTTTTTTTGTGGGCGCGGGGCGCAATAGTGCATATATTTTGCACGGCAAGTGAGCTGTGACGTCACATCTGTCATGTGACCCGTGTGCGGAAGCGTAACGGAGTGTGCCTCCTGCTGATCGCGGGTAAAGTGAAATACAAATGTGTTGCAGGTCTAAGGCGTTCTTCGCGCAGCATTGCTTTATTATATCAGTCGTCTACTGCCGTACGCACCCTGAACGTTGTGTCTCTGCAGCAAGTGCGTGTATGTGTACCTATGGTCGCGCGCGCGGCCACCAGCGGTGACGATTATTTGAACCGGTCCTGGGCCTCCCCTAGGTCGACTCAGCCTCAAACGAGTAACTGCTGTGGTGTGTAGACATCGCCACTGGGGAGACAAAGGCGGCCGGGCGTGGTGAATCCAAGTCCCGGGCGACGCCGGGTAGTAAAGCTAGTTTGTGGATAATAAGATCGGTGATCTTGGTACCCAAATTACTGCAGATACGAGGAGCTGTGATGTAAATGCACTCCCACGATCACAGACCCGTTCACGTGCAGCACGGCTTTGCTGTTGGATAAAAGGACATCCACACTTTTGTTATGGACGTTGTGTGATGCACAATCTTCCAAACATTTCCAAGTCACGATCTTCGAGCGACTCATCATTATCATTCGCTTATAACGTGTTCTGAATAGTTTATACATTTCTTATTTAACAAATGTCTCAGGATTTTTTTTGGTTGCGATGTCCCTGAATAAATTGTGCAATGAAATGGAAAAGTGCATTGGTAATATTTATTTTTAACATTATACACACATAAACATACATATGAACACACTGAAAAAGAGATACACACATTTTGCCGTGTGTACTGATGGGGTATGCACTGTTAGTGAGCACCTGTTAAGCCTGGCATGCCATACTTGGCATTAGAGAGGCTAACGCCACAAAAATCCCAGCTGTGCTTTCTAATATTGACACAACCTACCTAGATATTCATCAGTCTCCCAGTTGGATGGGTATTGGATAGAAATTCAACTGGTATAGCAGTTTCTGGCGTATTGAACGATGTGGCCAAAATAAAATGTCGAAGTCAGAGGACACGAAGGGGTCATCTCCATCCAATGTTTTACCTGGTCTCAAGTTCCAGATCACCCTTTGCATCCCCGCTGCAGATAGTACATCAGCCAGCCACTCACAGTGGGTGACTTCTCCCAACGCAATTGTTTCCGCAACCCCAAAAAGGTACAGTAATCTCCCGTTGCCCCATGATGTTGTTGGGACTCAGAGATTCCTCCTCCTCTTGCGCTAAGACCTCACATAAATGCTCAACAAATTTGCAGACCTGACACTGAGTGTGCTCAGATTGTCATTCTGCGCCTTCAGAATGGTAATAAGGATGACCGAACAAGTGGCTTTTTTGATGGTATGAAATATTGTTTTATGATCATGTATTACGGAGGCACACTAACACGCACACCTTAAAAATACATATCCAAAACAAATCATGTTGACGATTTTGCCTAATGATGGAGACATGAGCAAGCTTATTTTCGTTCCAAAAATCATACAAACATAACATTTGCCATTTATCGGCGAATCGGACTCCCAAAGTCTGCAACAAAGCTAAAAATGGTACATGCAGCCCTGTGCTGTACCGCTTCACAGAAATGTAAAACACAAACTAAGTGGCACAGATTTCACAGGCTCAACGAACGTTATCAGTCATCACATTTAGGGATTTCATGGCATTAAATCCAGGTAACAGGGTGCACGGATGGATGTTTTTTTTGTGCCATTGGCAGCGACTGAGCACACTGCTGTAGCCTAATTACACAGCTTTGTCGACCCTAAGGCTAGAGTTGATTTCATTATTGGAAAATGCCAGCGTTCACTTGTGTTTGTGAAAAAAAATGGCACGTTCAATCTCTCAAGCCACAAAAGGTAATTTGTACTTTTTATTTTGCAATGTTATTGCGAGAAAAAAACATCATCATGAAACAACAATAACGGCTCCCTGCAAGGTGGCTTTGCTAAGGAGCCAGTAACAATACCATGGCACCGATACCCAGTGAGGATGCGTATTCGAGGCAGTTGTATGGCTCAGTATCGAACAGCAATGTCGGAGGACTGAGCTTGTTCCCGCTGACATCCTGAGATTTAATATGGACAGTAATCTAAGATGAGACCTGGCTCTCAAATATTATGGAGAGTATGTATATATATACTTTTTGTTACCAGGTAAAGTCCGTTGAGCTATATAAGCTCTTTTTCAGAAGCGACCTGGCCACAAATGATAGCTCAACGAAGTGGCTTATGTAGACATTTAAAGCAGCCAACTAATCAAAACGCTTATTTCTAAATGTGGAGGAAAAAACCGGAGGACCCAGAGAAAAGTCCACATGACCACGGGGTAAGAGACATGCGAACTCCAAATATATTCAGGCGTCAGGGTCGGGATCGAACCCACGATATTCTGTATAGCAGGCGAGATAGGTAACATCTCGCCTGCAACCGTGTTATTCAGATCGTCTCAATCCCTTTATCATTAACAAAACTAATGGCATACAAACCAAAACACATCTTGCGTGCAGAAAATGAAAAAGCACTCGATATAATCTAACGTAAAAAACAAAACGGTTAAGAGATTTCGCGTTTTAAACAAATGCTGCTGGATAATAATGGTCTGGAAAACCTTGTTGTTTTTCTGATGGACTAAAATTTGTATGTTTACGTGAAAGAGGTGAACTGGAAGTTATTAATTCTAGATTTGAAGCTTTCGTGACTGCAAGGATTAATATTCTTAGGTTTTTTCGGTAAAGTCACGTAGGTAAAACATTAAAATTAATGAAAGTAAAATAAAATAAAAATCACGACGTTTCGGAGGCAACACAAGTCTCCGTCATCAGGTGGGACCGTCTGGCTGTGACGGTCCCACCTGATGACGGAGACGTGTGTTGCCTCCGAAACGTCGTGATTTTTATTTTATTTTACTTTCATTAATTTTAATGTTTTACCTACGTGACTTTACCGAAAAAACCTAAGAATATGGAAGTTATTATTTCTGTTGTGCCTCTCCGCGGGGCTTTTCCCAGATGTAACATTGATTGAGAGCCTCTCTGGTGATGGGGGGTGTCTGGTGTACAGTAAATAATATAATGACACCGACTTATTTACGTTTAACTACAGTTACACAATCAACACCTCATGTTATTAACACCCTTTATGAACCCGTGAAGCATATAGCTAAATATTTACTATTTAAGAACACAAAAAAATGTGCGGTGTGTACCACACCATTGAATTTGAGTCACCGTTGCCTAGAACCAGAGGAGGAATGGGCTGATTCCGAAGCTAAAAGACAGAGGATGATTTATCATGGGCGTGAAAACCTTCTTTTTTAGTAAAACACAAGAAAATGTTACGTGAAAAGAGAATGAGAGACAGCGCCCTAGAGCAGCACATATAAACAGTCAGGTTTTCAAGAGGATTACTGTACCACCGCAGCAGTAATGGATGTGTTACAGTTTCTCTTCAGTAACATGGATAAAGGCCACTACTACTGAGCACTATACCTCGACATGTTAACAAGCCTTTGATACTGTTGACCATGATATTCTACTCACAAGACTTGGTCAACTAACATTTTCAGACGGTACAATGAACTGGTTTTAAGAGTTACCTATCAGATCATTCTCAAAAGGGACAGAGTGATAACATCGCATCTACAAATGAACCTCATGGCGGGACCCCGGGGTCCCACAAGCCCCCGGCTCTCGCATAAACTGCGTTGCGACGTCATTTTATGTCTGTTGAAGGCGAACGACACGGCGATCTATTCCTCTTGACGAGCTCTGCACGATGCGCTAATCAAAGTTTCAAAGTTATGTTTATGACTACGGTTGCGCTTGGACGACATGAAAACAGAATGATCCGCGCCAGGAGGGTCGTGCGTTTATGTGCGCGGTGGGATGGAGTAGACAAAAATAAATTAGTTTAACACGTAGGCTTTCGCGACCAATATGATTCATAATCAACGTTTTTGGGTTTAGATCGCGTTATTTATAAATGTGTCGTAATGAGTTAATGAATGCGTCACCCTGCTGCTGCTCTATATAAGAACGGGAGACACAGCAGAGCCTCACCATTCTGGCGAATTGCCCGATGATGCTGGATGCAATTACCAGCGAAACGTCGTACTCAAATTGTAAATGTTGTGGTTTCGCGCTTCAACACACCGGTGGGCTAAAGCAGTGAACTAATTTGTCTTTTGTCAACGTGACACTTTTTACTGATTGGCCGTGTCGGGTGGTGGAGGGTTACGACACATTTATAAATAACGCGATCTAAACCCAAAAACGTTGATTATGAAAAATAAATTAATTACGATTTTGACTTCCGTTTATTCGGGACCCCGGGGTCCTGCAATAAGGTTCAAATATTAATAAACAAATGATGTTCAACAACGTTCCATGATGGGTCCAAATATGTTCTCCTTATAACATTATAATTAAACAATCTCTGACTAAACTTAAATCGCTAAGAATTACATCTCTTCGCGAAAGACACGGTTATGCTCGTCTTAAGTACATTCCCGAGTCAAACAGAATCTCCAACATGATTTAGACTTAACCAAAATCAATTAAATTGTTCCGAAATCCCCATAAAGCCTAGATCATGCTCTTTTCTTCAAACAAAAATCTGGTTTCATTCCCTTTACCTATTACAGATATCACAAACCACTTGGATTCACTGATTCATTCAAAACATACATTCTGACCCCAAATTGATCACATCTCAAAGAAAATTAATTGAAAAATATGTTTTAATACAGAAACACTGTTTTCCGATTTGATTGCACCTGGAAATTGTTGAAGCTATCATTCTACCAAGGTTGACTAATGTGATGTTGCTTACAGGTCAGCTACACATGAAACACTGCACATATTTAACCCGTTTTATCATTCTGCTCTTCAATTTGAGCTGGATGTACCATACAGGACCCACAATTGTGACCTCCACTTAAATTCCAATTTCACATCACGTGATGCCAGAATAAACTACATTGGCCCCTGTTCACCCATGAAATACTCATTGGCAAATCTGCACTATACATGCATACCTCTTATGGCGCTGCCTCTTATAAGGCTGTGGATCAGCCCATATATGGAAAAAAGCAGGCATGCCGTTGCCCGAAGGGGCATGTGTTAGCCCATATATGTGTAATGCGAGCGTATGTGGGGTTTCGCCGCTCCAGCCCTTAAGCCAATCAGGCGCCACGAAGCATCGGGGCAGGGTCTAAGGGCGGAGCCGAGGGGCGCTAAGGGAGGGGTATTATCTGGAAGGTTCTTAAGGGGTGTGGCGAAGGGCGGAGTCTGGGTGACGTGGAAAGGGGATATAAGGGGGAGCCAGAAGGGGCTCGGGGTCAGTTGGTGAGAGCTGGAAGCTGGGCCACGTCGGGAGTCTCCACGAGCCATCGGCCATGTGGCGATGCGGAGACGGCTCCCAGCGCGCCGTCTGCCAGCGGTGCGCGGGAGCGGGGAAAGCGCGAGAGCGGCGCGGGAGCGGGACGTCAACTCTGCGACGTGCCGCGGAGTGACCGGGAGAGCGGAACGCGAGCTTTCCATAACGAAGAAATAAAGAGACGGAGACACAGTCCCTTGTCGTCGACCCGTTTTATTACATATGGATCGGGTAATCCCATTAGATGGCAAAGCTCTCCGCAGAATGTGTGTTTACGGCAGACAGAGGTTATTCTTACGCAAGCTCCGACTAAATTCACTGATGAGTGCATAATTTACTGTGTTTTTAATGTCATAATAAAATATATATATATAGAATTATTTCATACATTTATCATCTGTACAATATCACTAATGATGATATTACCAATACCCCAATGAAGCCCTCATATATCGCTCATAAGTAAACAAAACACTGCTCTGTGGGTACGCATCTCCATTGAAACCATGTTATAATGACCTCCTATAGCGCTATACTCTTAGATTTTTTCGGTAAAGTCACGTAGGTACGTGACTAAGAGTATGAATCCTTGCAGTCACGAAAGCTTCAAATCTAGAATCCTATAGTGCTGTTTCGCATAACGCTTCGTTTACCAAGAACGCACCCTGTGCCCTATAATAGGTGTGCCTGTACTTAGCTAATTCATTCACACCATTATGAAGGCTAAGAAGTTTAGGACGTCCATAAAATTTCCTTTTAACTATCTCTAGAACAAAAATTACACAGGCTGGCACACACAATACTGAGTGGCACAGTGCACAGACTGGCAAACACAGTACTGAGTAGTAGAGTACACAGACTGGCAAAACACAGGACTGAGTAGTAGAGTGCACAGACTGGCAAAGACAGTACTGAGTAGTAGACTGCACAGACTGGCAAACAGTACTGAGTGGCACAGTGCACAAACAGTACTGAGTGGCAGAGTGCAAGCACTGATGGATTGAGGGAGACCTAGGACAATCTGGATGACCAACGTAAAGCGATGGAGCGCGCTGAGAAACGAGGACGCTGCATGGGCTGCAGGAGGCAGAGGATGAGAGATGATTTGCTGGCTGTCTATTGCGCTCCCACGACTAACAGGGATATGGAAAGTGATTGATTTATGTTGAAAGGTAAAGGGAGTGTTTTTACAAGTAAAGCTGCTGCAATGTCTTCTCACGTAACAATCTATATTGCACTCTTGGCTGTGCAAGGAAAGTAAACCCTCCTTTGTGTGCAATAGCCCATTCCTGCCTCCTGCGTAGCGCGCTGAGCTGATCAGTCACAACGTGGCCCCGGGGAAAGTTGTGCAGAGGTCTTGATGACTCAGACACAAATTAATCACCACTCGGCAACCACGAGAATGGGGGATTTGGCCAGAAATCGCACAGCCCCGTTTAACAATGATGCAGAAGTCTCTCTGTGGAATTTACTATCAGTGGTTTCACTCAGTGCAAGTTGATGCATGGTCCCACACACAACAACAACAACGTCCGACATTCGCCACTACGTGGCGGTGACGTCCCCACGGCGCTTGTGCCAGGCCAGGTGCACTTTGAGGCCACGCGAAGTGTCAAAGGCTCGCTGCTGACAGAAGAAGGTCACGGGACAGACCCTGTAGGTGCCATGGGTTGACCAACTGAGATGATTAGTAGACGCACCAGCTCTGCCCCGACTGTGCCAACTTGCTAAATTTTAGTAGCCCGGCACTCCGCTCGTTGTTGTGAGCGTCGCTCCTCTGCCCTCAGTGTTGTAAGTGGGCAACTGTCTCCAACTGACCAGTAGCAGCGTCCTTCACGAGCCTTCTCCTCACACACAGTCACACGGGCAGGTGCATACTCACGCATAGACATCCCTATATTGCAGTTACTTGTTCACACCTCTGCTGAAGAACTCCTATAGAGGGTATATACACACGTACAATGTGTAACTGGCTCGCTAAACCACAACTGTCATCAACATTTTTCAGACAGCTTTGACATGAATTCCCCACCCACGGAATGTAGATGGGATAACTCTGTATATCCATTCATGTTCATCACGGCGGGTGATGTATTTTACTCACTTGTACGTAATGTTGAACTGATTTTTTGGTTTGGTATAATGTACTCCCCCTTGCACCTCTGATTAGCACGGTTGGCTACGTATGGTGCGAAATAAGTTCAACACGCACACATTTGGTTTGCTCTTCCACACTGGAAAGACACCTTGAAAGAGGTGGGACTCCCTCCACTTTAACGCACCACACGTGACCTACCGATGGACCAACTGTGGTGTATGTACACGTGATGTGCATTGCATGTAGAACAGTTCAGTAGGGTCATCCAGACCATCGGTTCGAATGCCAGACGTAATATGTGAGAGCAGACCTTCAGTGTGTTGAGTGTGCAGAATTGTCAGAATCTGGCTTTGATGACCTCTTCACCTTGGCCCGTGTCTCCATGCTGCAGACTGCCCATTACGTGTTTCCTCAAGACATGTATGCTGACATCAGCAGCATTTTGCAGTGTGTGTGTTTATAAAATCAATTTTCATGAATAAATAATTGACAGTGTTGTGTCAATCTACTGCTGGATGAAGACCTATTTTTGCTGTTGGGATTTTTTTTTTTATGATGTGAGTTGGTGAATGGGGGAATTAAATACTGATGGAATCAAACTACAGTTCAATGGGTTCATAATGCAATTCGCGAACCACTGAACCACTGCTCCAACCCACCACTTTATTTAGCTAATCTCTCCGTTCTTTTTTTCGATTTAAAGCTTTCGTGACTGCAGGGATTAATCTTCTTGGTTCTTTCGGTAAAGTCACGTAGAAGGGAAATAATAAAATAATAATAATAATAAAACATAATAAAATAATTATCATGACGTTTCGGCCACAACGCAAGCAGCCGTCCTCAGGTGAAGAACAGGGCTGTCAGAAAGACAGTGTCCGAATGAACACCACCAAGCTTGGCAGCGTATATTTAAGCTGGGTTATAGGAGGAGAGCGCCTTGACAAATGAATTTACATATCAACAGAGGGATTTTGCATATTTATGGAAAATGCAAATATGGGATTAGTCACTACTTATGGAATGTGTAGGTGGTGGGGGGGTCTCAAAGTCATATTATGCTCGTGCATTATGTAGGATTAGCAGTAATAAAGGGAGGAAGTAGGATTAGCAGTAATAAAGGGAGGAACATTTTAATAGTAAGGAGCTGCAGCAGCCAAACCATTACGTAAAAAAGAAAACTAAAATATAACCTACATCAATATACTCAATATACTCTCCAATAAGCTGAGCTACTAACAGTAAGTCATACATTACACTTCTATGTCGCAAAAAATATAATATGCCTCCAGCTAAACTTTTTTCTTACATCACACGAATATACCCCATACTATACACTGCCATAGACCAACCCAACATTAAATTATACACTGCATTACTATACACCACCCTACATTGTAATATTACACTATGTATTATTCTACACACCCTACTGTATACCACACTGCTGTATATTTACTATACATTTACGATACTATATGTTACCTTATACATTATATTAATCATTACACTTTTATACTATTTATCATTAAACAATCTGCTATACACTATACCATTGACCGTCGCGTGAAAGGTACTAAGAGGAAGCAACGAAATATGTCAATGGGAGAGTGGTGAGGGAGACTTGCAGCAGAGCAAAAACTCCATTCCCTGAGGAGAATACAAAATATATATAGTCAATGCCAGCGAGTGGACTGCGGTCTGAAAGTCACCGTAAACGTGAACAAAATCAATTAAGACCCGAAATGGTTTATCACGTCCTTCCAATGATTGCTGAGCCAGAATCCATCTTCTCGGTGGAAATTGTCTCTGTGTTTGTATGTGGATCGCCTCATGAACTAATCTCTCATGGTAGCCAGATGGCTTGCAGAGAACCTCTGTCTTGGAGAAGTCAATGTCATGTGAGCCCACTGAATTATAACAGTGATCTGCCACGGCTGAGGTGTTCGTCCTACCAAGTTTCAGGTCTGCTTTATGTTCACGGATGCGGTCCGAGACATGTCGTTTGGTTTCTCCAATGTAACTGCTACCACAGAGGCAACTTAGTTTGTAGACGCCAGGGTACTGTATGTCTGGAACCACATCTTTTACAGACGGGACCAGATCACGGATTTTATATACTGTGTTGAATCGGACCTAGATCTTGTGTCTATTCAGGATTTTGGAGATCTTTTTTGTGACCCCCGCAATGTAGGGTAAGGTGATAGTTTTGAATGGCTCCTCAAGAGGATCCTTCTTGATGGTTGGAGTGATGGCTTTGTGGATTGTGTAGTCGGAGTAACCATTAGCATTGAGAGCTTGGCGTATGTGCTTGAGTTCACTGGCAATGTGTTCCTGGTCGGAGATGCATTGGGCTCTATGGTGTAGAGTCTTGATGAGGGAATTCTTCTGGGATGGATGGTGGTGGGAATCCGGTTTTAGGTAAGCATCCATATGGGTAGCTTTCCTGTAGACAGAGTGGCTCATTAAACAATCAGGTCTCCTTTTAATTAGGACATCCAAAAAGGGTAGCTTGCCAAATTTTTCGACTTCCATGGTGAATCTGATGGCTGAGTGTATGGAATTGGTGTGGTCGAGGAATTGGTCTCGAGCAGGCCGGCCATGTGGCCAGATGAAAAAAGTGTCATCCACGTACCTCTTCCATAAGGTTGGGCATATAGTGGCAGTCTGGATGGCGTCAGTCTCAAATTTATCCATGAAAATGTTGGCTACAACCGGAGATAGGGAGGAGCCCATTGAGGGCCCTCAGTTTGTTTGTAGAAAGTTTCATTCCAGGTGAAGTATGTATTGGTTAAGCAGTGTCTCACCAGGGAGGGTACATCAGTATTCAGTCCTTGATGAACCAAGTCTTCAATGATTGCGTTGGTGTCAGCTCCAGGAACTTTGATGAATAAGGAAACCACATCAAAACTGACAAGCAGGTCGTCTGGGGACAGGGAAATACCCTTGATTATCGATACCAGGTGAATAAAGTTTAGTACCTCAGAGGTGGTTTTTCCAGTGAAAGGTCGCAGGATTTTAGACAAAAAACGAGCCAGTTTGTAGGTGGGGGAGTTGATAGTAGAGACAATGGGACGAAGGGGTGTCTTCTTTATGTATCTTTGGCAAGCCATATAATCTTGGTGGCCTGGCCGCAGAAGTTTCAACGAGAACTGTTTGGTTTGATCAATTAATGCAGTTGAATCAGAAATAATATTGTTGGTTTTAATGATGAGGCTTTGGTGGGGTCTCTTTTTATTTTTATATAACTGCCATCGTTGAGTAGTTCTTGAATTTTGTTGTTGTATTCTATGTTGTCCATGATGACAGTTGCATTGCCACTTGTCGGCTGAGAGGATGACAATGTCATCTCTCTTTTTTAATTGAGATCATTCAAAACGCTCATCTTTGCTGATGTTGCTAGCTAGCATCTTAGCGTTTTTGAGGGTTGCAGCGATTTCAGATCTTGCTACGTCTGCAACGATGTGACCCAGGCCCTTGAGAGCCACATCTACTTTGGCAATGATATCATTAACTGGTATGTGTCTAGGTGTGACTGCAAAGTTTAGCCCTTTAGCTAAAACGGATTTCAGGCCATCAGAAATAGAACTGTTACTGCGATTAATTACGACTTTGTTAACGTCTAGCTTTTCGGTGTGTGGGTCCGGTCTCTTGTCTCGCTCTCTCTCTCAAGAACGGTCTCTCCGTTCTTGTTCTCTTACAAAGCCAAACTATATTGAGGAGTTCACTCCCAATAAAGAGAAGTCCTTAACAAAAAAAATAACAATTAAGCAAAGCAAGAGGAGGATGGCAAAATCTGAAACCAGAGACTTGAATACAATTATGTAATTCAAACAGGGGAGTCTTTCGTGTTGTAGGTTTAAAATCCACCAGTTGTTACAGTTGGTATTGAAACAAGATCAAAACACACCACCATGGGCATCTACTCGCTCCTGTGCCATCATTTATCGCGGTGGTAAAATGATAACTACCTCGTCTGTTAAAGAAGAAATCGTGGGTTCGATCCCGACACTGACGCCAGTATATTTGGTGTTTGCATGTTCTCCACGTGGCCGTGTGGGTTTTTCTCCGGGTTCTCTGGTTATTCCCTCCACATTTAGAATCAACATGCGTTTAGAGTATTTGACAGCGAAATATTTCCACATGATACGCCACTTATTAATATATCATTTGTGGCCAGGTCGCATCTGAAAAAGAGCTGTGTAGCTGTTTTAACTGGTGGGTCTCCCTACGCTTAACTCGTAAATAAATAAATAAAGTTTTATGTTAGTTTATTGGCACAAAACGAATTTATTTGAAAACTCAGCATGGTACCGCCTGGTGCCTCATTGCGCAAAAACGCAATTGCAGGGAACGTCTCGCTAATAGATGGCACACATCAGATAATGCCACACACGCGCTCTGTTACACCACAGCGCCAGGTACCCGGAGTGCATCATCTTGTGCAAGTCCCCCCCCCCCGCTTACACCACTTGCTCAGAGCAGCCCTCCATTAATAAATCAAAGCACACGTTTCCTGCCATCACATGATGCGGATTAATATGAGTGGACCATTATTAGATCTCACACCAGCTTCACCTATAGTGGCTCTTGGCCTGGGGCTATGTTCAAAATAAACAGACGAGCCAAATTAAATATGAATGTCCTAAAATCTGTACAACAAAGGATCCTTCAAACATGCAAGTACTGAATGCAGCAGCTCAGATATTCACTGTTGTAAGAGGTGGCCAGGTGGCTTAGGGAGCTCCGAATACCTGAGTCAGATTAATGGGGCAGCACCACTGAGAAAGTAGGATTTAATCCAGACGGACACCCATGATTAAAGCACGGCATGAAGTGCAGCGGGCCTGATGAGCTCAGTCTCGTCACCAATGCTTGAATATAAATCCATCATAATAGATATAATATTCACTCAACGTATCTTTGCCTACTTCAGATGAATTGCTTGACATTCAGAGGATGCTGTGTGAGGGACACCTTTTGAAGTGACTCCAGAAGTATTTCTGTGGTTTTGTCAGACATGGGCAAATCCCCTGCCACAATTCTCTCGTGAGTGAAGGAGTTTCAAAAGGAGGTTTCATCATCTTGTAACGTTACTCCTATAGCACATTTGGGAACCAGTTTGGGTTAAATCCGACTATGTTACATTAATAATTAAACATAATATTAAATATACACAAAACTTTGAAAATGAATGAGACACATTTTCCAGATTAAACAAGTGTTTAAAATGCCACTGCACTCCAGAACTGCATTGACTCTAATATTGTCCAGGGTAGTGGAGTGACGCATTGGGTTCGTAAACTGCAGAAGAACCTTGTGACCTGACTTTCATTCCTGCCCATGACTAATCATCAGTGGTGAGTGACATCTAAACTGGTCCTGGGCCCTTTCAGCAACCTGCACTGGCCAGTGCGGTGAAGCATGAGCAAACAACCCCCGTGACCAAAAAGCATGGGAAGTCCTTCATCCCGCAGTTGATTTATATAGCACTGTAAAACATTGCTTTAATCATTCATCACTGATGATAAACACACTAGCTTGCCCCATTATTGAACACTAAAGAATATGTTTCACTGAAATATCAAAAAATTCCAGCAACGTTTTTTTCTACAATAAAAATAATAATAATAAAGCCTAGATTACCTGATGATAAATGACGGTGTTGTGATTTCCAGGAGAACACCCATGCACTCTTCTGACAGGTTTTGAGTGCCCTGCAATAAACGAAATAGCAGGGCGTCACCGCAGGAGCATTTTGATCGTCTGCGAAATAGTAAACACTACCTAAAGATTACAATAACAGTTTTAAGTCTTAACTGAACAAACAGTGCCAGACAGTTTGTGAGTAGCAGTGCGGCTTGTTGTTACGAAACCATCTGCTAATACAAGCGCATAAAAAATAGAATAGATTCGAAGCTTTCATGATTGCAGGAATTACTTTTTGGTTCTTTCGGTAAAGTCACTTAGAAATAAATTAAATAATAATAGAATACGACGTTTCGATTGCAACACAAGCAACCATCATCAGGTAAAATGAATGAGAAAACAAACACAGTAAACTTTGAAATATAATGCAATACAACACACAAAGTCGACTGTTTTGTTGGATAGAGAGAATTTCAGAAATGTGTGCGATCCACCAAGCCTTTGCCTCCACAGTGCTGGACTCCACAGTGCTGCCGTGCATAGCCATCAGTGCGTTGAGTTGGTTATTCTATTTGCCCACAAGACTCCTGTGATTGGATAGTAACTGCCTGGTCAGAACCCCCCCCACCCCCCGCCAAGTGATCTGTGACATGGCACTGCCCGACCAAATGAAGGAAACAATTGCAGAGGGTTTTTTTCTTTTATAGAAATCCTCGAAAATCCCCATCCAGAGAAGCTACTGATGGATCAGGATACCAACTTCTTCCCAGAACTGCTATGAGGCTGGCGTGGTGTACGATATCAAAAGCAGCATATAGGGTAAGGGAGAACTAGTAAGGAGGAGATCCATGGCCTGGTAAAAGAACGGCTCAAACTGCACATAAGAGAGCAATTTCAGTAGCATGGCCTTTGTGTATACAGGATTGTACAGAGTCGTAAAGGCTGTGGAGGTTTTTGCAGAGATATTGGGCTCGAGTGTGGAACTTTTCATGATGTTAGTGGCAGCAGCAGTCTCGAGTGCTCAGGGAATGGTGCCAGATGAGACAGAGGCATTGAGGAATCTTGTAATGTATGGGGCCACGGTGGGTAGGCAACGATGGATGTGTTTGGTAAGCACACGGCCGATGATGGAAGAACAGGTTTTTTTTTAGATTCGAGGTGATGATGTTCATAATATTGATTACAGTGACAGGCTGACGATTGACAAGGGTCGGCCTGTGGAGAGACAGAAGGACAGGTAAAAGGAGGATGAAAGGCATACATCAGAATGCCATTCCTGATTTGCTCAGTTGTGTTCAGAGGGATAGGACACGAGTTTTTCACACTCGGCAACTGATGGAGTTGATGAAGCCGGGTTCTGGGGATGCAGGAGGGAATTTAAAATGGATGTAGGGTTCCTCGGATCATTTGCAATCAGAGCAGAGAAGATGTCTAATTTGAACCTTGCAGGAGCTGACTTATTTAATACCGGTATTCCAGATATTGTAGTAGATTTCAAGCCTGGATTCATTGCATTGTTTCTAAAGTTGTTGCTGCAATATATATACACATACAATATATATACAGCACAAGGTCTATACACAATGAATGTACTGCAACAATTTAGCATATTGCTTCCATGAAACATGTGGGACACATTTTGACAGGAAGACACGAGAGATACAACATTTGGAATGCATTCTTTCAAAATGCCTTTTTTTTTAATAAATATAATACATATGTACAATTATAGTTCTACTTCTTAAAATAACGTGTTGTAAAGCATCCGGTGAAAGTGCAAAAATAAATCGAGATAACAGGTGGTACTATTGTGCGAGTCATTTACGGGGCAACAGAGCATGTCAGCTCCAAAAAGCTGCAATCATTGTCTTTGTAGTCGTTTGCAATTATCACGCTCTGCCGACTCAAGAGCAATAAAAAATAATTATTTTCTCGCACACAACAATGCCTGCGTTACTCCAGCTAGTAGAAGTGGCTTGTGGGGGATGAAGCCCCATTGATGGGATTTCCTTTGATAGACCACTTGTTCACAACGAGAACGTCGGAACCAAGTGTTTATGCAATCGCATAACTAAAGTACACCCCTTTATGTCAAATTCTAGGAAAATTATTACAGCACAGTGCTGCACGAGTGATCAAGTGAGCAATACATCAGCAAATTGCAAAGGTTGCTTTCGAAATTAACAAACTCAAATATTGATGAACAATTAATACAAAGAACAGCTGCAGGTGGAGGCGATGAAGTGAGAAAATTGACAGTCGAGTGCAATGAGCAAACGCTCGGGCGTGCTTTGTTGTGCACAGCAGCATGAGTTTGTGCAGTGCGCGTGTGCAATGAGTGTGTCCTACACGAATGTGAACGTGCAGTGCGTTGAAGTTGCGATCATGCTCAAACGAGGAATGCTGCAAGGTCATCTTCTCCAGTTTCCAAATTGGACCCGGTCCTGAGCCACTGGTGGAAACTCCATATTCCTAGATTGGCGAGGCCATTCTCTTCAAAGGATGACCAGGGTTGACTTTTCATAAAAAAAAAAACTCGTTGTATTGAACCGGGAGAGTCAATCGAGCGGCTGAAATTTTTCGGCCCAGCTGGGATATGAACGCGCATCCTTTAGATTGTGAAATGCCTTCTCAAACCACTACAACCGAGCTGAATAATACAGAACACACAGACACATGTACATATACTTATATGCTGTATATATACAGACACACAAAGAATGTGAACAAGCACACACGCGCGCTCTCTTTCGGACTTTGCTTTCAAATGAATAACATAAGCATAGGTCGTGCTTATCTTGTACAAACATGCACCCGCACGGAGACAGAGATTCCCTTCCGTGTGAACTTCAATAGCCAGGTTGTTGGGTCAAAGTGCGTTTAGTGTGCAGCTATGGAGGCCAGAAAAGCGGACAAGCAGGTGGTGTCACCAATACTCTGCCTGACCACCTTGACCTCTACTGCACCGACGCCACGTTTACACACCACACCTGCTGATAATTTCAGGCTGAGTCAACCTAGAGGACGTCCATCAGAAGTTCAGAAAATAACAACTGATGATAGCCGGGGCCAGGAATCGAACTTGGGGTGGTCAGGTTCATAAGGCAGTGCGCTAACCACGACACTACTATTTCCCTATGCATATGGAACCCAGAACACGAACATGTATAGTATTCAGAAACGTGTATGTATATATACACACACACACAAAGAATGTGAACACACATACTCTTCAAGACTTTGTTTTGAAAGGGAACAATAGAAATATCCTAGAGATGATTATCTATTTTACACAAACACAAAGACAACGATCCCCCGTGTAGCATTAACAGACTGTTGTGGCAAGTGCTGTTAGCGAGTAGCACCTACGAAGGCCGGCACGGCACACAAGGGGGTGGGTGGCCAGCACCACGCCCGGCCGCCTTTGTCTCCCCAGTGGCGATGTTTACACACCGCACCAGGTACTAATTTGAGGCTGAGTCGACCTATACGAGGCCCAGGTTACCAGTTCAGATAATCGTCACTGGTGTTGCCCGTTCAGCGGGAATCGAACTCGGGTCGCCAGGTTCGCTGCACTACCGCTCCCCACACACAACAACAACCGTCAATTGGCGGTGACATCGCCACGACGCCTGTGCCAGGCTACGTGCACGTTAAGGGCACACACACACACTCACCCGCACACACAAACAGGTTACCGGCAGGTGAAAAGGTTAACAAAGAGTCACGTCTTGGGCCAGCACAGCTGCAGAGATTTAGACGGAGTGCAGGAAATAATGGCCACGTGTGGAATGCAACGCTGCTTGTCTCCGCCTTGCACGGAAATGAGCGCGCTGCCGAGTGCACTGCTGTCCACCAGGGCCACTTTGGATGGAGGATCAAGACGGATTAGTTGTTCTGAGCGAGGAGCTTTCTTTGAGCGTAACCCAACACCCTGGACAGCTCTCTTCTCATTTGATCATTTCTAGATTTCAAAATTCAATGGACTCAAAACTCCCAACTCTGTTCTTGCTTAGCTCTTAACCGAAGTCTTTTGTTCACGTCGTTTGTTGCGGTACGCATTCCGGTGTAAATTGCGTTTGGAACAAACCCGATTAGCATCGTGTAGTTCGTATAACCACGGACGCCTTAATTCGGTCACTCCGAAATCATTCACCCATTTTTTCGGGGGGGTTCAGGGGTCGGCTAAAGCTGCGGCTTCGTGACGCTATTTATACTAAAGAACATACCGTCTCGGATTCATCACATGCAATGCGACACTTGAAATATCGAGAGGTTTGTTTTTGTTAACCTAACTGGAACAAAAAATTGTACTTCTTATTATTGTGGTTGCCGACCCCTGAGATAGTTGGTTAGAGTTAATATGGGAAAATACTTCAACAACGTAAAATGCAAATGTACATACTAGCTGCTGGCAAAAACGAAATGAACACATCTCCATACTTGTGCCTTTTATTACCGCCGCTGTATGCTTGCCAGTACTTGTTTAGGTATGTATAAAATGTTGACGTACATGTCTTTACATCGCACATAACACGAGCAAATAACATGTTCACAAAATGATTTATTGTCATGGATGCGGGCAATTTGAGGTCGCCCAGACAGGACATTATTAAATAACTGGAAAAGCTCGTTTGCTTATTAAGTATTACAGAAGATGAGTGACTCATGATAGTGGAAAGTTACTTGCTATACTATTGAGGATCTATGCATCCACGTGTTCATATGCTATGAGAAGATTGACACTAAGTACTGTATTAATTAAATTCACGTTTTCGTCAGTTTTATGGACAAAGAATGTATCCATTGCCTGCCTGCCTATATATTGTATGGGCATCATCACGTACATTGAACTTCTTTCGCACCGTACGTATCCCAACCATGCTAATGGGATCAAGCAATTGCTGGATGAGGATCTCCCAAAGTCATCAACTACCTCTCACACTCTTGCGATGTACGAACCCAGCTCGCACCTCCACACAAACTAATGTCATCACGTTATCTCTTCGGTAGACGTCCTCTCAGATGCATTCTCTAGCCAGTATACGAATCTTAACGCATGGGTGACACGTCCTTTTCACTCCAAGTATTTCTCAATTTTTCTGTCTGTCCATCGACAAATGTATTTCTATGTTCCCCCGTGTTCGTGCCTCTCCACGTCTATTATATTTCATCTTGATGTGACTCTGCCTCTCTGTGTGTCTCCCTCATGTGTATCTATACGGGGTTTAGCGTGCTACGCTCAAAACACGGCCACCCGAGTTCGATTCCCGCTCACGGACAACACTAGTGACAAATATCTGAACCAGACCTTGGCCTGCCCTGGGTAGACTCAGCCTCAAATTAGTACCTGGTGCAGTGTGTCAAAAAAACTTGGTCACAGAGGAGACAAAAGCGGCCGGGCGTGGTGCTGGCCACCCACCCTCTCGTGTGCCGTGCCGACCTTTGTAGGTTCTACTCGCTAACAGCATTCGCCTCAACAGTCCGTTAAGGCTATACGGGGGATCTTTGTTTTTTTATGTGTATCTATATCTCTTTCTGCCTGTCCCTCCCCATAAATATCCATGTCTATCCCTCTGTACAACTCTCTCAGTCTGTCTGTCTCTAGGGTCTCTCTAACCCGCATATACACAGGGCCCAGTATGCGAGTGGCAGCGAAAATATACAGTAAAAGCAAGACCTTCATCACAAATGCATGTCATCAAAGTATGCATACAACGGCTCACTGCTAAAGCAGCACATCCTTAACTAAACGTGCTGTCTCATCACTTTGCAGACAAACGTGTCTTTCCTTTGTAGGAAAAAAATGTAACTAACTTTACGTTTCAACAATAGCATGGTTGGATTCCCAAAAGTGTCCAAGGTTGACCCGGACAGTCTGGGAATTGACATCCGTGTTCCGGTGCCAGGAATGTATTTGTACAGAGATCAAGTGGCATTGTGTTGAACTTAATCACAGTAGACTGGACAGTTTTGATAGACGTTTTGATATACGTCTAAGCCGATTGGTCTGCAGTGGACAGAGTGGCCACAATATTATACGAAGATTAAGGTATTTGTCACTCGTAAATGAGTAGGAACTCCACATGTGGCACTTGGGGTCTCATTAGCATGGTTGGCTACGTACGGTGCGAAAGAAGGTCAACATATATTACAAGGACTTACACATGTGATCACAGAAGCATGAGCACATTTACATTCCGAGGTTCCATATGTTTTACTGCAAGAGGAAAGTTATTATTATATATTACTCCATGAAGCAGGGGGCTTAAACACACAATGCATTCTCAATAAATTAGAGATACATATGCGGAATTTTTTTTTTTAAGATATCAATATTATTATTATAGAAATGTACATGCGTTTGCACTGGCACATGTACAGACGGGCACTGTTGTTAACCCGCTGCTTGCTGAGGGCCTTCCCCACAGGGCGCGGGTCATGGGGATTGTACAGAGGGGGTTCATGAACCCACTTGCCGTACTGCAAACCCCTGGCAATCTCACGGCCCAGGAAACTGGTAGTTTCACAACGTTACGTCATTCAGCAACCGTTGCCTCCAGAGCATCTGCATCGCGTGAACTCACCGCGCTGCCAAGCTGTATGGACAGGCATAGCCCTCCAACGCGCAGCCCTGCAAATCGCTTGCTAATGCCACTGATGGCCGAAGGGCCTCCACTAAGAGGGAGCTCTAGAGAGCCCCTCTATGGGGGTATTTGGCCTACTCTTCCACACTTTACCCCGCAACACCTAACCTGCTGATCTGCTACCTGTGCTGTACCAATTTGTACTGCTGGGTCGACATAAATAGGGGGGGGGGATTGAGAAAACTGAAAGCAACGACGTTTCAGTGTCCGACTATTACTGTATTGTACATTATATTGCATGCAGAAACATATTTACAAAAAAAGACTGGACATGGAACATTAAACGGTGGTTTTCATTGTGTGCATGCACGTGGTATTTGCACAAAAATACTACACATTATAACTACGTTATTACCTGCTGAAAAAAAAATGACCTTTTGATCTCTTCATGATTATAGGAAAAATGTGCTTCCTGCTTGTTTCCTTGAAGTACTCTTGTTCTGAGAGTCTCAATGGATGCATGAGCACAGCTGCATGATTCCACCTCATGGCTGATCCAGAAGATCCTGTTTCGGGCAAGAGGTCGTGGGTTTGATCCCGACCCTGACGCCTGTATATTTGGAGTTTGCACGTTATCCCCGTTTCCCCCCCCTCCACACTTAGAAACGTGCATGTAGAGTATTTGGCTGCTATAAATACCCACATGATAATTTGTTAAGATATAATTTGTGGCCAGGTCGCTTCTGAAAAAGAGCAAAATAGCTCAGTGGGCCTTACTTGGTAAAATGAAAGAAAAAAAATCAAAGTTCTTTTTTTAGAGTATGATGCACGCTGTATAGAAGGTAAAGGTACAACCCTGAAATTGCTTGCTCACGCAACTGCTGGCAGATGGGCCATCACTCGATAGAGCTCTTAGAGAGGCCCTCTCCAGGCTATTATTCCATGCTAGCCAGATGTCCTGGAAGGGGTGGGACTACTCACACTTTAACCCACCAAGTGCGACCGGTTGCGGCACAACCGTACACACTGAACAGGATATAAAACACATTCCTGCGGAGGGAGCTGGTAGGAACGTTGGGTTGCTCGGTCAATGGCCAGGGTCAACGGCGGCGTGGTGTATTCCGCAAATATGGCCGACTGTGAGGGCGGGCACAAGCCGGCGTGAATAGGTTAAACGTTGAGTTTTATAAGGGCACCCAGGGGTGACCAGCCCCTCCCCACCCAGCCCCACCCCTCCTACCCCCCACCCAGCCCCACCCTCCCCACCCAGCCCCTCCCCACCCAGCCCCTTCTCACCCTCCCCTCTCCACCCAGCCCCACCCCTCCCATTTTTGGATACACGACGGATGGACGGACGGACACAATAATCCCCTTTGGGCTGGTATAACCAGGAGGTTCCAACCAGTATAATCCCCTGTGGGCTGGTGTAACCAGGAGCTTCCTACCAGTATCATCGGGATGATATGAGAGTCGCTGTACAGGCAGCTGGGTAAATATCTCAGTGCACTGGCAACGCTTGCTCAGTTGTGTTCCGTTAAATTGTGGTGCTGCAGCGGTTCCATGCACTGCGCTGTGAATGCAACAACCACGGTTCGATTCCCTTCGCAGCCACAGCTAACGTGAGTGACACGTTACCCGTACTGACCAGCGTGGTGAAGTATGATCAAACAACCCCCATGACCGACGTGACATGGGCAGGCCTCCATCCAGTATGGGATTGACAAAGGGCTGTAATTGATTTCATTTATGCTTATTTCAATGGAAGAAACACTGTCCTTCACAGAAGCAGATGATTGTGTGCAGTTTTGTTCAATTGGGTACAACAAAATTGGGGTATTAAATATGCCAAGTAGGCTTGAAGTTTATGCTATTTGTGAAGTGCCACATCTGCCAGCTATCCATAAACCCCGGGATGGGAGGACTAGCTGAGTGGAACGGAGTCTATCTGAAGGCACATAATTTGCAATATTTGTTTGCCTTCTTTCGTGTGGCCTTGACATCTTAGACGAGCAGGGTTTGTAGAAATAGCTTGAATCATCTTATTGATATTCCCGTATGCAACATTGCATCTATTCCATGTTTTTTTGTACTGTTTACAGAAGGTTTTATTTTGTTATTGTTTTACATTCACGTTTTTCATTGCTGCTTGCTCTCCCTGGTATTTATGGATTCGTATGTGCGACTACTATCCACAAGTAATAGGTTTTTACCCTTTCAACTGGTACAAAAACTGACACCTTTATACAAGGGATCATGTTTGCAATAACCACAACACAAGCAGTCAAAATGCAAACAAAACGAAACAACTCTGATAATGATAATGATATGCACTGTCCTTGAAGTTGATTGGTCCACACCCAAGACAGCTTTTCTTAGAGCCTAGTCTCCATTGGTGTTGGACGAGATGACGCCAAAAGATGTACGCCTTTTTTGCCACTGGTAAAGGAGGTCTCATATCCACAACTCAGACAATGAGATGAAATAGATGAAATAGAAGAAACTAAATGAAATAAACACTCATGCCACAAAACAGCCTCAACAGACTGTTGGGACAAGTAAATTATGTAACTATTTCGTTTTTTATTTTACCAGGTAAGGCCCATTGAGCCACATGACTCTTTTTCAGAAGCGACCTGGCCTATGAGTGAGCACCTATGAGTGAGCACCTATGAGTGAGCACCTATGAGTGAGCACCTATGAGTGAGCACCTATGAGTGAGCACCTATGAGTGAGCACCTATGAGTGAGCACCTATGAGTGCCAGCGCGGCACATGAGGAGGTGGGTGGCCAGCATCGCGCCGGGCCGCTGATGTTTACACACCGCACCAGGTGCTCAGTGAAGGCCGAGTTGACCTCGGGGAGGCTCAGGACTGATTCAGATATTCTCCCCTGTTTGTGGTCGAGAGCGGGAATCAACTCGGGTTGCCAGATTTGCAGCACAATGCGTTCGCCACTTTACCACCACTACCCACAAGCCATAGTGTAGTGGTTAGGGAAGGGGTAGTGTAAAGGTTGGCAGGCTGCACTATAAACCCTCGGACTAAGGTTCGATTCCTGCTCAAGGCTAGTGATGATTATCTAAACCAGTCCTAGGCCTCCCCTGGGTCGACTCAGCCTCAAATGAATACCTGGTGTGATGTGTAAACATTGCCATGAGAGACAAAGGCAGCTGGGTGTGATGCTTGCTAACATATATTGACCCTTTAATATGTGAAAGAGGATTTTGTCTTTTTATGAAACACATTCCTGCGGAGGGCGCTGGTAGGCACGTTGGTTTGCTCGGTCAATGGCCAGGGTCAACAGCGGCGTGGTGTATTCCGCAAATATGCCCGACTGTGAGGGCGGGCACAATCCGGCGTGAGTAGGTTAAACGTTGAGTTTTATACGGGCACCACGGGGTGACCAGCCCCTCCCCTCCCCACCCAGCCCCACCCCTCACACCCCCCACCCAGCTCCACCCTCCCCACCCAGCCCCTCCCCACCCTTCCCACCCAGCAACTCCCCACCCTCCCCAACCAGCCCCTCCCCACCATCCCCTCCCCACCCAGCCTCTCCCCACCCTCCCCTCCCCACCCAGCCCCTCCCTCCCCACCCAGCCCCTCCCCACCCTTCCCACCCAGCAACTCCCCACCCTCCCCAACCAGCCCCTCCCCACCATCCCCTCCCCACCCAGCCTCTCCCCACCCTCCCCTCCCCACCCAGCCCCTCCCTCCCCACCCAGCCCCTCCCTGCACGACGGACGGACACAATAATCCCCTGTGGGCTGGTGTAACCAGGAGGTTCCTACCAGTATAAAATACACTTCCATATGCATCAACACACCCACATATAAGAACACCCTTTCAGTTTAAGGAGGCTCAAAAGTCTACAGAGAATAGATATTGGTACGTTAAGGGCCCTTGCGGTTATATTGGTATGGCTAAACTCAGGGCCACATTCTTAAACACCAAGGACTGTAAATAAAGTTCACATGTGTGACTTCAGTACTCATAATACTGCTGCAGAAGCAGTCATGTGCACGCATCCCATACCACTGTTCATCGTAAATGCCTACGGAAAACTAAACTTTAAAAGTGAAATATGTTTTTGCTACAATGACTCTCCGCCGCCCTCGGCCGCCATCATCTATTCCATTTCAACCAGCACTTCGCATTTGGGGTTGGTAGATTGAAAATGAATTATGATTTGCTCAAAACGAGGATAAACTATTTTTTTTTATTTTGCCAGGTAAGGCCCTGCTGAGCTGTATAGCTCTTATTCAGAAGCGACCTGGCCACAAATAATAGCTCAACGAAGCGGCATATCACATGGAAAATCGAGAGCAGGCAAACACTCTAAACGCATGTTTCTAAATGTGAAGTGAAAAACCGGAGCGGCCGGAGAAAAATCCACGCAACTACGGGGAGAGAGACACGCAAACTCCAAATATACAGCAGGCGTCAGAGTCGGGATCGAATCCACGACCTCCTGTCTACCAGGCGAGGTAGTTAACATCTCTTAGAGGTGGCCCATATAATAAAGTATATAGCAAATGGGTGGCAGACATATCTGTATATAAGCATATTATTGAGAGGGGGGGGGGGTTTCGTATACAAAATTATGACCGCATTTTCAGCTTGCGCAAATTATATGGCTAATGTTACACTTCAGCTAACACGGAGTGAAGAAAACTGTACAATCGAGATAAAAAAAAACACTTAGAAACAGTACCAATAGGATGCTAAAAACGAGGTGAAAATTATTAATTATTCAACAAAATCACGAGCCCGAATAGTGGAGGTTCATTGGAATTGCTGAGAGAGATTCGTTGTTACACGCCTCGTTTCTACAGATACTCCAAAGATCAAAAATAAGTTGCACATGCGGGCCTCATGAGCGGTAAGTTCGTGCATTCGTTTCTCAGTCCGCTTGTCCTGGTGAGGGTCGTGACGGCAGAATGTTGAGAAGGGCAGTCCCCAGACCTCCCTTTCCCTGGCGACAGACTCTAGCTCTTCCTGGGGAATTCCCAGGCATTCCTAGGCCAGCTGAGCGACATAGTCACGCTAGCATGTCCTGGGCCGGCGGTAAGAAGTTTTCCAAATATCACCTTGTCTGATGGTGTAGATTGATTGCATCAAGCCAAGAGGAGAGCCGAGGAGAGGGCTGCTCACACTCCCAGGGGCACGGTGACTCAAGGGACACAGACATACAGACTCACAAGGGACAGACTCGTCAGGTACAGGTGAACAGAATGCCAGAAATACAGACAGCGTTTGCAAGAGACACAAATGCAAACTCACAAAAGACGGAGAGCCTAGCCCGAGACAGGGACAGACAGAGAGGCTGCTTGAAGCGCATATATACTCGCAAGAGACACAAGCGAAGAAAGTTGACCATAGATGCACTGTTGGTATGAGCATAACCTATGGTCTATAATAATATAGGTTTTTTGGGGGGTTAGATCGCGTAAATATATAAATGTGTTGTTAAAACCCGCCACCACCCGACACAGCCAACTAGTAAGAGAACAGAACATACCAATTCGTCACTAGTACAGCACACCTGTGTGTTGGAGAGCCAAGCCACAACATTTACTGAACGTAGTTGTAATTATTGGCGAAAGCTGCGGTAAAGCTTTCTGAGGTAAACAATTGATTAGTGTTCCACTATTACAATGGTTTATTCGTTTATTAATACCTTTTGGTATTTCTGTACGGTATAGGAATGCCCTTCAATGGCTGCCATTGTTTCACTCGCTCCTTATTTTCCTTGCTGTAGTCTCATCCACAAATGCCTCCTTTCCAAGCGAAAATCGAATTAAATTAAATCTTTACTCTGAAAACTAAGATGCACCAACCATTTCAGGTAAGTCGACTCGGCCAACGTGCGTAAGCATTTCACTCGGTGCGCCTTGTACCGAGTGTTGATGTCTTTGGTTGTTTTTGTTTTGTTTCCTGATGCATGCGGTTCATCCGTGGTCTCCCCACCGTGTGACCTAAAGCATTCACGGGAAAAAATTGTCGGCGTGTCCCTTTCAGCTTCTGTTCCGTTTAATTTCCAGATTTTTTTTGGAATGTTATATTTTCACACGGGTATCACGTGATGAATCATACAGCAATTTGATGAGATTCTGTTTACAAGAAAATAGTCCCAAAAAAAAATAAAACACCGCAACGGTGGCAGTTTAAGCTCATTTGAGGATGGAGGAGGGAGGGGAGAGAATTAAAACTCGAAGGGGGAGTTAGATAAGTGCTGGGTGACTCGCTAAATCGCCCTTGAGGGACGTCCCGTAGTTAATTGCAGAAAACGGCCGTGCGGCTTTCTCACGACGGCTGCATTCAACACGGGGAGCGTGATCGATACCGCGGGGCCAGTCGTGATGGTGGGGGGGGCTTCCAAACAGACGCCTCGGATTCTGAGGAGGTGGCACACGGCAGCTCGCCGCTGCTCCCATTGTGCACAACACTTGACGACTGGGGAAGGGGGCAGAGTGACTCTATGAGTGTATGTGTGTGTGTATATTACCATTGTTTCCTTTTTTTACAGAAAATGACAAGTACTGTTTATTATATATAACAGGCTGATGTGTTGCACTTCTTTCGCATGAGTTTTCAATCGCGACTCGTAGCACGCATTGCAAAATATGAAAAAAGAGGGTAAATCTAATTTTAGATCATTGTATTTACTTGCGTATCCCTCCCTGCATTGCCGTGTAATGCAGTGTCTTTCGCAACACGCTACCGATTTGTCCTGCTGTTGTTTTCACCTTCCTTGCCCTAACCCTAGACCAGGACTCGAGCGCGAACCCAGGCCACCCTTACAGGATAGGCAACGCGTCTCCGTGGCTTTATTTCATCTCCCGGTTAATTAAAGGAATCTGACCGACCGACTGAACCCTGCACGAGTTTGTGTTGCTCCGGCTTGTAGTGCACTGCTCGTGATTAATTATGCTGCATTGCACAAACACGCATTCAATTGACTTGCACAATGCCGCCGTGTCACTGCGTTGCATCGCACTTACCCCGGGTGTGGCGATGCACACCAGCAAGCAAGTGAGGTGGATCTGGGATTGGTGGATCACTCAGAGATGGAACAATGAGACACGCGACACACCCATCTGAAGAACACGATTCCTATAAGAGGTAGTAACAGCAAGTAGGTCTGTCGAGTGCGAGTGTCCTTCCCTTCTATCACGTGGGCTTTCATGTGGTAATCCAGTTTCCTCCACGTAGTGAAATACCCAATAAGAAATGGCCAAGCATCCCACCACAGAGCCCTTCTGAACAAGGGTCTCGATACGCAGTAAGGCTTTCCGGAGCGATACATTATCTTGTAAAAGCACTCACGAGTACTGTGCACTGCACGCGCTGGCCTGTAAACTGGAATATGTTTGACTGACCCAAGTTTCGACAAACTGCGGCTCTTCAGCCGCATGCGGCTCTTTAAGGACTGCTTCAGAGCGTTATTACTGGAACCTCCTGGTTACACCAGCCCACAGGGAATTATTGTGTCCGTCCGTTGTGCAGGGAGGGATTGGATGGGGAGGGAGGGGCTGGGTGGGTAGGGGAAGATGGGGAGGGGCTGGGTGGGGAGGGTGGGGCTGGGTGGGGAGGGGCTGGGTGGGAAAGGTGGGGAGGGGCTGGTTGGGGAGGGTGAGGAGGGGCTGGGTGGGGAGGATGGGGAGGGGCTGGGTGGGGAGGGTGGGGCTGGGTGGGGGGTAGGAGGGGTGGGGCTGGATGGGGAGGGGCTGGACACCCCGTGGTGCCCTTATAAAACTCAACGTTTAACCTACTCACGCCGGCTTGTGCCCGCCCTCACAGTCGGGCATATTTGCGGAATACACCACGCCGCCGTTGACCCTGGCCATTGACCGAGCAACCCAACGTTCCTACCAGCAGCTCCCTCCGCAGGAATGTGTGCATGTCGGGACCACCGTCTCGTATATTCGCATGCACTGCTGCGGAACTTGAAATGTTGAGTAATTTTTTTTTTGCCGAATTCGAAAAAAATTGGCTCTTTTGTTATTTTCGTTGCAGACCCCTTTACCGACGAATAATATATAGGCTGCTGCTGCTGATGATATCCTGGCATATTGTTCATCAATGTCTCATTTTCACTTTACTAAGCGATATATATATGGATCACACTTTTCATCACCAGTGTTCCAATGGCTCGATCATCAGGCGTGGGAAAATGTGAAAGAAAAAAAACATCTCGTGGATTTTTCACTCCTCACACTAACACTCACTCGCATGCTGGTGCCAGCCTCGCATTTTTCGCCCAATGCACTTTCCATTATTTACGTGCAGCTGAGATGTGGATGGCTTTCAAAATAAACTACATCTCTTGTTTACTTGTCGCTACCCTGAATGGCTAATTTGCATTTCCACAGCCGATTGTGCTGAAGAACTTCGCTGGGAAGCGGCAGCACAATGGGGCTCATGGAAACAACACGCAGAGGCACTGAAATTACTTTTGAGATTTCCTCACTTTGTTTCTCTGCCATAATAACAGCTTGTCAAACATATTTTTTTGCACTTTAAGCGTTGCATGGCGTGTACGCGCGCAGACGGAGAACGACGGTGGAGCAGGTTGCGAAACACCGCAGCAGGATTGCGAGCCGCTCGCAATCTGAAGTTCAAATCCTGGATGGAATTTGACTCAGCCCATCATCCTTCCGTGGTTGATAAAGACGAGTATCACTTTGTGGGGAACTGAAAAGCGGTTGTTCTCTGGAGAGACTCGGCCCCGCCATATGAAAGTGGACTTTCCACTGATGCCTCAGGGCTGTAAACAGGGCATAGCCTAAAATGAGTATCTACTGCAGTGGCGTGAAAAGGCAAATGTGGACATGTCCTCTCTCTATGCACGGCTGTGACAACACATCCCTCACGCACGGCTTGAAAGGTACTCACAGCACTGGCCCAACAACCAATCGAATAACCTAAGGGTTATAATCTAAGAGTTATTCGATATGGAGACACGTAATGTCCACTTACGAATAATGATATGGAGTTCTACAGAAATACTGTATATAACGCTCGTGTATATATATCAAATGTATGCCTTCTCCACTATATATACCATTACGCTTGACAATCTTGTGTTTTTATAGATATATGCGAACATATATATGAGGTTCTACTACAACTACTGAGTAGAGACAAATATAGTCCAATGTGACATTAGCATTCATAGGTTTAGTTTAATCCTCGAAGTAATCAGAATGTTTGCGAGAGTGCATGCAGTAAAATAAAATTGTGAAAGTAAACAGAATAGGACACATCTGTACCTTTTTAGTTTTCTACCAATGATGATGAGAATAATATGGACTTAGTTGAGTTGAATGTTCAGAATACCATTTTCTTTCTAAATCAGAATTTAATGAAACATATTGTGTGCGCTTTGTACGTAATACAATCAGCTGTCTTATTTATAAGATACAAAAAACACTACTTCATCGAAGCGTGTAGAATGGATTAGTTTATATTTATCAAACAATTTACATAAACCTTCCCAGTAAATAAATAATCGTCAGTCTCCATACTTGAGTCGAAATAATTCCCCAACAATGCACTTCATAAATTAATTTGTCATTTAATTCCCATTATTAATGTGTTTATTTCCCCTCTTGCATGAAGCAAATTGTTACCAATTCATCACCACACGCAGGGGTATGAGTGTAAGAGTGAGCATTAATGGATAAATTGCTGTTAACGAGAACTGGAGTTTTACTGCTACCGGCACGGCATAGCTCGTGCCCATTATTACAACGCAAATTAACAGCGTCCGTTTGTATGGAAATTTCTCACGGGGTCCAAGGTGCATAGCTTCGTAATTCATCGCTACAGAATTTAGGTGGGTGTTTATGTGTTCGTAATATGTTGCCGATGGCCAAATCACCCCCCCACCCCACCAGACTGTGCACCGTCCGGTTGGATTGCGGAAGATAAGGAGACATGAGATTGGATAGTGCTTGGGTGGGAAACCGCACGTAGGTGGCTTAGGCCCTGCAGTACGCATTATGCATTGTTGGTAATGTACTATGCCATCCGAGAGGTGTGTACCACCGACAGTTAAATATGGCACGGGGACACTCATGGATCTGTCTACGGGACTCGCAAATGCCAGCCCCTGTGGGACAATTATCAGCACATTGGCACTGGAAAGTTTTGGGATTAAATAAATAAGTAACCGACAAATCACAAGGAAATGATCTTAAACTAAACATTGCACAATTACTGTCAACCCTGAATCCAAGACCATCATATACCGCATCAAGATGGCATGCTCATGTTTTGTGGGCAAGACATCACCACATTAGCATGACATGCAAGCATCCTGCGTTGGTGCTTTGCCTCTTGCTTGCAGCGTGAAGTCACCTCACAACGTGTGTGGCCACCTGGGCCTGCGGTTTGTGTCAAGGATGTTTGAGGCTCAGACATCTGGGCCACAAACCCACAGGGACTCCCAGCAGCAGAGGCCTCAGTGTGCTGCAACTATAAATGCGTGCATTTACTCGAGATTGGGATTGTCGCCATCATAAGCGATTTCATGTTCAAATATTGTTTTCCACCATTGGCATTCACCATAATCATCATCAGCCATGGTTAATCGACTGCTGGATGAAGACATCCACAAGCCGCGACCGCCTCTCACGATTCCGCTTCATAATAATCCCTGCATCGGCACACAATCTGATCTCATCGCACATTCTCCCTTCTGTGGACGACCTCTCAGACGCTGCCACTCCATTATTATTATTCTTTCCCACCGTCTATCGGCCCTTTTCGCGATGACGTATCCTGCCCATGCCCACTTACTCTCTCAGTAGTTTGGATGATGTTGTTAACTGCGTATTTTCTCTATCACATAAACGTTCATCGGTGCTTAGTATCAGCATCCATCAAGAATAAACACATCCTTGTTTTCACACTTTCACAATAAGCTGATGTATGGACACGGATTGATGCATATACTTGCGAAGGGAAAAACGTATTACACTATTATACACCTAGTTTCCCCCACTATGAATGTATTAACTTGCTGTCACTTTATATCCAATACATCATGGGCTGTCATGTAGTCTACAAGTGCCATTGGCACCATAATGCAAGTTGTTATTTTTGCACAATTTCTATAAGAATTATGGATAGGGTGCATATAATCTAAACACAATTATTTCCCTCACTCTCACAGATGAGGTTGTGAGTTGAATTCCCTGCCAGGGCTGACTTTGCCCCATCATCGTTACACTTTTGGAGTGAGTCACCTGAGCACATAGAGAAGTATGGTCAACAAACCCCCATGATTGGCACGGCTTGGGGAGGCTTTTATCTAGCATTTGATTGACAAAGGATTGTACGTAACTATGAGTATATTCGGGCACATGTATGAATATGAATCGCACATTCTTGGTGACTGTTCGTGTTTTGAAATAAAAAGAACCAGCAGAAAGAGACAGATCCAGCGAAGTCGAGAACATTTTTATTTTTGCTTCAACATGTGGAGCCTCTCTGGCATAAATCTGTCACCTAAAGGGCCATCACAGTAATACCTATAAACATAAAAATATACAATTATTTCCAGCGAAAGATAAAGCATTATACTATTTATGCAATTGACAGTAAAAGTGCAATTGCAAGAGCACATTACATTGTACCTGTACATAACACGATGAAACGTACATATATGCATTTACATTTTGATCAAAACACCAGGCTTGACATTAATAATGGACAGGTGTGTTATTTGTAATAACATAGGGCAGTTTATTAATCCTACTGGAGATCCTGGCTAGTTATTTTGTTCTTTTAAAGTCTATTCGTTCAGGTTTAATATAACAATGACATCCAAATAATGGATCAAATTGAAAAAATATCTAAAACTATCTACTTGCCAACCAATTCCACTTACAATTGAAGCCATTAATGCATTTATGGATTGGCTGGAAAACAGTTTCAATTAATCTGCACTGACAATGACATCCCGCAAATACGTTTAATACTCTTCCTCTTGGCCCTCGCTGCGCAAAAAGCGAGTGGTTATAACCTTAACAAGAATAATAATTCACTCTGTAACACAATTTTTGTTCCTGGGTAGTAAGTGTTATTTGGTAATTGCTTATGCCTAAAAAGTATAGAAAATGGCTATTATTCCCCAACAACTTTGCTTTTGTGACCAGGACAGTGATATTTTTTAATTTACCTATTTTCATTGAGAAAACGGGCGAATTTGTGTCTTTTGGTTCAGAAAATGTCAGAAAAAACAACATATTTCCGGGGGTACACCAGTGGCTCCCACTTGACGTTGTTCCTCCCCAGAGAACTCGGTCCGCTGTGGCCAGTCCTGCCTGTGGTAGTGCGCCTTGGTGTCCCTGCTGTCCCAAAGAGAAAGATAGCAGGGAAACTTGGTAAAGCCGCCTTGGAGACCCATCACGAATGCCACCATTTTGAAGTCTCCGATGACCTCCCAGGTATACTCATCATACTTCAAGGCGTCCAGAAAGGTCTTGATGCTGTTGTAATCCTCTTTGAGGTGCACCGAGTGATCCAGTGGAAGAGACGGGTACTTGTTACCATTATGGAGCAACACGGCTTTGAGGCTCCTGGATGAGCTGTCAATGAAGAGGCGCCACTCATTCTGGTTACAGGCGATTCCGATTGCCTCGAACAGACTGATCACATTGTGGCAGAAGTAGAGCCCATCTTGACGGGTGAAGAAGCTGCAAAAAGGTTGGTGATGCTTCCTCAGATCTGCGACTTGCATATTTTCATCCAACAATTCCCACTGCTTGAGCCTACGCGTCAAAAGCTCGGCATTGGACTTGGTGAGACCAAGATCTCTGATCAAGTCATTGAAGTCTTTTTGTTTGGGGTAGTATGGGTTTCTCTCCTCAACTCCATCTGTGAAATTGTCATCTGGATCTATGTCTTCCACGCTCTCTGACTTGCTGCTCTCTTCTAAAGACGGCTGCTCTCTCTCCGGAGGAGTGGGTATGGGGAGCTCATGGCAGTGTGGCACCCGGGCGATGGATGAAGGAAGGTCCGGATACGTGATATCAGGTGCATTCTTGCCAGTCCGATGTTTGGAAGGGTCCACCATGCAGAAGTAGCAGTTGCTTGAGTGATCAGTGGGTTCCCGCCAAATTCTTTGGATAGCGAACTTCATGGCTCTCTTTTCCCCTCTGTACCATCCTACAAAAATACATTTCACCCATGACTAATGTGTAAGAGATTCTCGCAACATTTTTCATATATGTATATTTTTTCAATAACTTTGAAAATTGTGAAACATTTAAAAATTTAAAACTTTTATGATTAGAAACAATTTAACACATTTTAGAACGTAAACTTCTGAGCAACAATTGTACATCTTACCTTCCAGAGTTTTTCTGCATTGCTCGCAGGTGAAATGAGGTGCCCAGGGTTTGTCTTGATCCCCGACAGGCATGGCGAAATATGCCTTGTAGGCCTCACACATCTAAGCAGATGCTTCCACAGAGTACTTTTTCGCTCTTGTCTTGATAAATTGGCCGCAGACATCTCAGAAAAATGCAGATATGTATCCACTTAGGCAGCTGGAACTAAACTGAACTGGTGGGCTTAAGGCCCCTGTATTTATACTACTATTTATATTACCGGAAAGTTCTAGAATGTTTTATAAGTATATCCAAGTTTACTCAGCACTGAATCTAAATGGAAATACGTATTTTTTACTATCACTGTTCTCGTCACAAAAGCAAAGATGGTGGGGAATAATAGCCATTTTCTGTACTTTGAGGCATAAGCAATTAGAAAATAACACTTACTATCCAGGAACAAAAATCGTGTTACACAGTGTCATTTCATTTTATTTAGCGTAATTCATGCTAATTGCATCCCACAATGCTGTGCACTAATTCTATATATATGTAAGGCCCAAATCCTATTTATAACAGCTACTAAGCAAATGAAAACCCTCAGAAAATAAAAATTATTAAACAAATCAAGAAATGGCACGACCACAAAAGGTCCAAAGACAAAAGAGGCACAGACTACACACACACACAAAACAAGTTATTACGACACACAAATGAGCCCATTAAATCACATCCCAGACCACAATCCCAACATGATTAAAGTCAGCCGAGGGGCAGTTTACTCCCATAAAGAAATAAACCACCTTTTTTTCGTGAAAGAGGAAGCACGCAGCTGGCAATTTGCATGGCGCACTACACAGCGACGGGCGACAACACACAAGGCTATTCCAGTCACATGTTCGTGCTGTTGCTGCGAGCTGTTTTGAATGTCTCAGAACACAAAATCCCCCGAGAGAATTTGTCCTCCGGGTGTGGGTCTGGACGATAGCCGGGGCACAGAGGTGGGAGCCCCGTGTGCGTATTTCCCTTTTGTCCGAGCTTTGAGAACACCGAGAACCGGAGGTGAAAAGGAACTGCATTTGTCCAGTTTACTGGGCACGGAGAAATATCACCATTTGTACATATTGACTACACCGTATAACAAGTCATATTTGATAATTCTATAAGCAGCACAAAGTATAATTCTAAGAACACCAGCAGCACACTTTACATTATTCTATGGAAAAAAAAGCTCATGCGGATATCTTTTATCTGTGCAAGCTAATGCAGTACCTGCTATACCACACATTGTGGTTTTGTGCACAGTAAATCTTCCCAAAGCTACACTTGAGTAAGCCAGAACATGCCTACTCGAGAAGGCGGCTGGAAATCAACAAAAAAGTAAACATTTTTTTTGATAAAAAAAAACCTCCCACAGGGATATTGCTAGTGCGCTAATTAAGCACGCAAAGACTGTGCAAATATGAGTGCATGTGGAAATGTGCATCACCTAGTGTAAGAGGCAATCAAAGGCAGCTCAGAAGTAGATTGACGATATCAAGTACCAGGGGCCTTTCTCTAGCGTCCCATCTGTGGGCGTTCTGAACGAACACTTCTTTGTCCCAGAACACGTTGCTAAAGCACAATTAAATTCAAAAGTAATTGGGAAACAAGACAAACACATAATTGAAAATATATATCAGGAGGATCCTATTTAGCACGGATGGCCAATTCTTTTCTGATTATTTCTGCATGTGGGAAGAAGGGATAGTGCCTGCAGAGAATAAATGAATACACGGGAATAACAGTTAAATATCTGTACGAACATATCAGCTGTACACTCACTGTAGCCCAGATGGTGGGAGATTCATGCATGTGATGATGTGTGTATGGTCATCATCATCATTATCATGCACATCAATCCACCACCACACTCAGCTATCAGTGATAAACAATCATCCTGTTTAATGCTTACAATAGAGTAAAGAAGTATTACATCGTAGGATCGTGAGAGGTGGCAGCTAGGGGAGGCCTTCATCCAGCAGTGGATTTACCATGACTGATGATCCCGATGATGATGATGATGAAGGCATCGCATTTGCAGGGAGAAGAATGCTTGAAAGCAAAAGTAAACAGTCATTTACGAACAAACCCACAGCTAAATGTACACCTTTTCAAAACAAGGCAATATCAGAGGGATCATATTCTTAGGTTTTTTCGGTAAAGTCACGTAGAAAAAAACCTAAGAATATGATTCCTTGCAGTCACGAAAGCTTCAAATCTAGAAATATCAGAGGGAGTAAGACAACATCAATGGGGAGAGTCATTGGGACAGATCAGGTGCACAATTATCGCAACGTTCTCCCCATCGGGAGACCGCTCCCTGCTTCCGGCAGAATTAGCAGCCATGGAAACGCGGCTGTCACAGACGACCGGCAGCACCACACACGCTCCGAGGATTGTAAAGCAGGGGGGCGGACGGGGGACCTAATTGTACGGCTTCAACCAACACACAAAAAATTCCCCTTCGGGAAGGAATTGGAGCTCGTTTTATTCGGCGTACCGGGCGGGGTGGAGTCGGAGATGTGGGGGGGGGGGCTTGGTTTGCTGCTTCGGGTTTTATTCTCTCCCCCAACACCACCTACCCCATTGAAAGTGCCGCGTGTCGAGTTGGTGGCAATTGCAGCAGTTTGGGGGATGTTATCTCCTTCGCCTGGTCTACGGGCAGTCATCGACTTGCGATCGCGATTCGTTCCTGGGAGCCGTTCGTGAAGTCGAACGGTTCCCCAAGTCGGAACCACAACAAATGTCTTGAAATACCCATACGGTCAAGTGTTATGACAAGTGTTATGACATGTGTTACGGTTCAACAAAAAAGGGAAGCATTGTTCAACTCATAAACGAGAATAGATATTGTACATTTGCATGTAATACTGTATTAAATACGGTACGGTAAATCAAACATAAAATGAAGTCACACGAATAGAAAGAAAAATACGTTTAATCGTCACTTGGCTTGAGTCCTGATGCCGACTTGCTTGTCGGAAGGGGCGTAATGAGTAAACCGCAATTGCACACACCAAGCCTGTAGCCATGGAGTCAACATTGGGGGGGGACCAAACCGTCCAGGGGGTCTGGGGTCCCCCCCCCCCCCCCCCCAGAAAAAAAAAATCTAAATTTGAAAATTCATTTACTGTCTAAAATATAAAAAAAATCACTAACACATAGGATGGACTTTTTATTTATTTTTTACAATAATGTCTAATAGTGTATTGTATTACATTGCTCTGTTTTTTTCTTTTTAACCTTTGCTTGTTCCATTGTATGTAATGGCAGAGATTGGGGATTAATAAAGTACAACCATAAACCACAATCGTATAAACAGAAATCTATTTTATAGCAATATATTGGGGGGGACATTGAGCATATTTGAATATTGGGGGGGGGGGGGGGGATGTCCCCCCCCCCCCCCAATATATATTATAATTACGGCCTTGGCACACACACACACGGGGCAAGCGCGCATGTAAAGACACGCAGACACACACTCCAACGATCCCCCATGTAGCCTGAACAGACTGTTGGGGAGCAGCGCCTTTGAAGGCCGGCACGGCACACGATGGGGTTGAGTGAGCGGCACAGCGCGATGTTTGTACACCGAACCAGGTACTCATTTGAGGCTGAGTCTACCGAGGAGAGACCCATGACCCATTCAGACAATTGTCACTGGTGTTGGTCTTGCGCGGGAATTGCGCTAAACATTGCACTACCGCTCCCCACACACAAAGGGCGGGGGGGGGGCACACGCACACACACAGACATGCACTTCCACACAATCACTATCATACACAAAGATAAGACAAAGATCCCCCGTATAGCCTTAATGCACTGTTGGGGGAAGTGCTGTTAGCGAGCACCTATGAAGGCCGGCACGGCACACGAAGGGGGTGGGTGACCAGCATCACGCCCGACCGCCTTTGTCTCCCCAGTGGCGATGTTTACACACCACACCAGGTACTCATTTGAGGCTGAGTCGCCCTAGGGGAGGCCCAGGACCGGTTCACAAATTCGTCACTGATGTTGGCCGTGAGCGAAAAAAATCGAACTCGGGTCGCCAGGTTCGTAGCGCGGCTACACTACCGCTCCCCAAAAACACACACACTCGCCGTGTGTTGGCTGGAGGCCGCTAGGAGCTACTACACACGGCACGTGGGTGGTTGGGCGGTGAGCCAAGGGGTGGCATTGCATTATGCAGATGGGGTCAACCGGGCGTATGGTCACCCCCGGCTGGTGTGGCCTTTCGTGGCCGATGGGCTGTTGCGATTGGGAATCGTACGAACTGAATGTGCAAAGCAGGGTAGGGTGAAGCGTTTAAGCTCTCCGCATGTCGAGTTCAAGTTCCTCGACCCACTCTCGAATGTGGCAAACCCCATCTCTGCTGGTGCCAGTGGCAATCTTGCCAATTTCCATGGCATATCGCGTTTGGCTGTAAATAAGCACACATAAGCACGTGCACATATATTAAATATATGAACAGCCACAGCGTGCGGTGCCCCCCAACAACCACGGCGTGCAGCGGCCTCCAACAGACTGGTCAAGTAAATCCTTACGATCCACTCGCACAGCGTGCGGTGGGCCCTTATCCAGCAGTGGATTTAAGCACCCCAAAAACTACAGTACTAATGTAATTAGAACCGTGTGCAGTGTTTGTCAGATTTTTTTTTTAAAGAACTCACCTTCAACTACTTTTAAACCTAATGGCTTGAGAGACGATCGGATGTACGGCTGATAGTGAATTACGATTAAACAACTAAAAAACAACGCGAACGGCTTCACTGTACTTGATGACTTTTAATAAGTCGAATAAGAGCGGCTTTATGCGGCTTTAACTTAAAACTTTCACTCTACATACCTTTTTTGACGATCCCGCGATGTCACTTTAACGTGAATGAATGAAAATGCATCTAAACTGTAGTTGTGATATTGACATTAGCTTCCAAGAGCAATCACTTATTAATCAGTGAAAGAACTGTTAGGATTATTTGAAAGTTCTTAAGGAGTCTTAGGTTTCAAGTTTCATTGATTAGGTATAGTCCTGTGAGCCATGTGGCTCTTGAGTCGGGTGCAACCGCAACAAACAAAATATGAACACAGAACATCTTAAAGCGACGGAGCGCACCCTGGGAGCACGAGCCTCAGGCGGCCATCAGTGGAGAGCACGGCTCTCCCTCAGGGCAGCAGCGGACGGAGCACGGAACTCCCTCAGGGCAGCAGGGGAAAGAGCACGGGGCTCCCTCAGGGCAGCAGGGGAAAGAGCACGGGGCTCCCTCAGGGCAGCAGTGGAGAGAGCGCGGAACTCCCTCAGGGCAGCAGCGGACGGAGCGCGGCTCTCCCTCAACCAGCAGTGGAGATCACGGGGGTACCTCAGGGCAGCAGTGGACGGAGCACGGCTCTGCCTCACTGTCACTCACCCGTCTCCCTCAGGGCAGCAGCGGACCGAGCACGGCTCTGCCTCACGGCAGCAGTGGACAGAGCTCGGCTCTGCCTCACTCTCACTCACTCGTCTCCTCACTTTCACTCACCCGTCTCTTGCTCGCGGTCACGTGACGCACTTCAACCAATCCGGGGGCGTACATGTTTGGGAGGGACGCACCTCTGGTTGGCTGCTTGTTCGCAGTCACATGACGCACTTCAGCCAATCCGTGCCACGTTAGTCACAAAGTCACAGAATGACAGACCTGGGTGTTTAAATATTAGTATATAGTCAAATATTAGAAGCTAAACATTTAAAAAATGTTTATCATACTAGTGTAGTGTCAACGATTCATTGACATATTTTTGAGGTGGCTCTTTCTTTATGAACAACTTTCACGGTCTCGTCTGCACACTCTCCACAGTTAGCTCAGCCTAGCCTGGACACAACACCGGTCGTCTAACACTGACGGCGCTGACTGAGATAGCCAACTACTATCCTTGGTAGCGCAATATCTAGCGGAGACGTTTAACGACGACGGCGACGAGATGACAGCGGCGACGAGACGAGTCCACTCCCAGAACCAGCAGCCCTGAGCCCCCCGCTCTCGGCTCCTTTTATGCTCCCAGCGCGGCCTGGCTCCGTCCTGACCAGACGTCCTTCCTCGAACCCGCCAGCAGGTTCCAGGGGCCTCCAGATGGGGTCCTCCGTTACCCTTGCCCTAGTTCCTCCGCTCTGCCAACACACCGTGCTCACGCTCACCGGCGTGCATGCTGTCTGTCCACCACGGTTGCTGCCACTGTCCAACAGCCGGCGCTATTAGACTACACTAGGTAAGGCCCACTGACCTATATAGCTCCTTTTCAGAAGCGAACTGCCCACAACTGATAGCTCAACGAAGTGGCTTTTCATGTGGAAATGCACAGCAGCCAAATACTTTAAACGCATGCTTCTAAATTTGGAGGGAAAACATTGGGGACCCAGAGAAAAATTCACGTGACCATGCAAACTCCAAATATACAGGTGCCAGGGTCGGTAGACCAGGCGAGGTAGTTATCATCTCGCCACCGTGCCCCCCCCCACCCCCCCCTCAATATATTATCAGTTTATGCATTCTATGTTTAATCCGTGCAGTTTGCTGGGAAAAGTGCTACAAGATTTGTTTTATTAAGAACTACAGTACATCACATTCAGGGCAAGTATGGCCCAGTTCTGTGCTGACCATTTGTCTGCACCTATGTCGACGTCCACCTTTGTTTTTCCACCACTGATGTTGTACACACTGCTCCGAGTAGTCATCTCAGGCTGAGGCAGCTTAGGGTGGACCTGAGACCGATTCAAAAATCCATCACCGCTGCTAATAGCCATGGCCGGGCATGTACAGTACGTCAGGGCGCCAGGTTTGTAGCCAGGTTTGTAGCGAGGTGCGCTAGCCACCACCCGACTGCTCCCCACATACACGAACACAATACATGCCACGACTACAATAGCAAAGATCAAAATCTTGCACTTCTCTTGTAGAGGTGAAAGCATTGCCCTGCTCGAGCGAGCACAACAGCAGTGGAAATTCCACATTCCTATAACGAGAATCGACCCTTAATAAGAATGATCAACTCCATGCAAGTGACAATGTGTGGGCGACTGGTACAGTGTTATAAAGTGATTTGCCCTTCACAGAAGCCATTAACCCAGCCGTCCCGTCTACTTTTAGAGGTTATTAATCCACAGCTCTTTGCACAAGAGTAAACTGTCTCGGTCAATTGCATTCCCCGAAAAATACCACAATGCCTCTTTTCTGGGCAAGAGGCATGCAGCCTAATGAGTGCACATTGCACAGAGATGCTCAATAATGATAACAACACATTTTTCAATAGGCCCCGTGCACATGAGACGCAACTTGATGTGGCGAGACATAAGTGGTATCCCAAGGAACATGCCTGCAAGGCAACACACCTACAACATTATTATGACTCGGTTCTCACCATAGGAATGTGGAATTTCCACTATATTCGTGTTTCTTTAAAGCGGGGGCATTGCTTTGACTTTAACGTGGGGAAAGTTTCATGTTTTGGTCTTTGTTGTCGCAGTATTGGCATGTATTGTGTGTGGGTTGTTGGGAGCAGTGGTCGAGTGATTAGCAGACACTATGCTACGACACCTGCTTACCAGGCATCAATTCCGGTCTAGTGCTAACATAGGTGCGTTATATCTGGGCTTCCCATAGGGCCAATCAGCCTCTCATCTATTAACAAACTACAGATCACACTCACATGAGTTAACTGAATCGTTTAATTCACATTGCTGTGGAGTATTCGCCAGAGTGAGCCCTTTGCCTTTGTACCAGAATACAATTTTACACGCTCAGGAAATGTTGCCGTGAAAATTAAGCACATTTTTTTTTATTAATAGTGCAGGGAAAAAAAACATCCCTCGTTTGCGGAAGTTTCAGTATGCACATTAATCACAGAACAAAAGAGCCACTTAGACTCAGCTGCATGTCACCAGGAATCAAATTATGGATGTACTTTGTCTGATTCTACATGACAAGAGGCTGCCAATCAGCAGCAAGAGAATGACCCCTGTAGAGCAATGTCTGCAAGCCCACATGGGGACACATTGACACATTGCTAAGGAGTGTGGTTATTATGATGATGTTATTGTCTGTATACAGGGAGCAGCATACATTGATTTAACTTGTGCAACGCTGTGATTAGAGTGGTTGACTTGAAAGTATCGAGCTTGTGAGTTAAATGTAGTCAGGGATCAAATTATCCGATCATTCCTCTGGTGTTGATGAAAATGATGCTCACTTTGAGGGGAGTCAGCAGTGAGTATTCCTTGAAACCAGACTCGTTTCCACCATAGACATGTCGACACCAAATCCTTTGGGCTACCTGCAGAGAAGAGTGCAACCCAAGTGCTTCTTTGAACATGGGAACACTTTGAATTTCATAAGAATTTGTCTGAAGCCAGCATGCAATTACGTACACACGTTGAACATAGCCGTGCGTAGCCAACCGTGAATATATAGTGCAATATATTAAATATTCCACTCCTATAATGAGGTTTACTTGAATACAGTATCTATTTAGACAACATCAAATGATTTACACGCCCAATATTCCATTGATATTCCCCAGGTCCCATGCAGAGGCATAACGTCCTTGCGCTTTGAGATCCAGCAAATGGAAATATGGCTGTTCCACGTCTTCCCTTGACCAATGCTGTGATTTATATCGAGGGCAGTGAGGTTAACAGCCCTGCATTGATTAACTTATTTTCTTGTTATTAGGCATTTAATGTCCACACAACAGACACTGTCTAAAGTATCATTCAAAGAGGCACTATAGCGCAACGTAGCACTCAGCAAGCCAGCGTTCCAATTGAGAGTTGAGTGGTGTTAATTGCCTGAAGCAGTGGTGCCAATTCCACGTTCCTTTGGCACAAGACATAGAACCACCGATGTTGACCGCATTCATAGTGGTACTTATTTGATCAACCCCTGATAATTGATTGGCTGAGTCAATCTCCCCCCCTGGCTCGCGTTTGTATTCAGAACCTTTCAACTGCAAGTCAAGCACTCTGCCACAGGGTGTGACGTGGCCAGAGTTAAGACTGCATCGCCTTCTTCAAAATGTTGGGCCCGTTTGTTGTTGAGCTCAAGCCAAGATGCAAGCGTTCCATTTCACTGGGCAACCAATGCCACTTTCCTGCAGAAAATTACTTTCTCAGTCTATTCATTGAGTGTCTCCCATCTGTGCCCTGACCACAACCAACTCTGCAGATATTTTCAAGAATGACAAGATGAAGCCATTGGGAGCAGTGGGCCTCTGACATATGATGAATGTTTTTGATTTCCACAAATGCGTTCATGGAAGCGTTTTGCCCAAACGTGTAAAATGTTGGCAGGTAAAGATCCGTGCTTACTGGCTGTGTGATACAGCATTGCTACCTAGAGCTTTGAGGGCTTGAACAGACTTTAAACCCTAGACAATAGTGTCCTCTTACGATTTTGAGATAGATCAGTTAAACTCAGAACAATGCTACAGGGCTTTTAGAATGTTTATCTTCATATTGGCACTGTATAAGAAATAGTGCTTCCAATAAAGAGGCCGTGAACCCGTATACTTGGCAAAAGCAGCAGATACGGCCGTACATCAGAATGTTATTGCAAGCAGTGTCCTATGCACGTTTTTTTTGCAAAGTTGTATTACAATAAAACTTGAACATCTCTGCACTAATATCATCATTAGCATACAAGTGCTCGTCTAGAAATGCATTAAAAACCAAAAAGTGTCTCTGGGATGCTTCAGAATCATCATATTTGAGAGCAATTCCACAGCACACCTGCCATGCATTGTGAATGAACCATACACAGTGCCGCAGCAGGAGCTACATTTGTAGCATTGCCATGGGCCACCAATCCCCAGGCTTGACGGCCTGCCGCACGCCGAACGGACGAGCGAGCGCAGAGGTGGCCACGTGAAAAGTTTTTTCACGCAGGGATTGCGAAGGGCACGACCCCCTTCCACAAGGCTGACTCGCCAGGCTTCAATGTTGTCGTGATCATGTGCGAAGGTACGCAGCACGGCTTGCTCACGATGCAAATACATCAGCGGCCAGAGACCTTGGGGCGAGATCTAAATAAAGCCGCCCCGCTTTATGCCTGAGCTCACCAGCAGAGCAGCTAAATATTGTCATCGCATTTGCCTTACTACGCACGGACACCAAGCGATGCAATGTCGGGGTACGGTCACAGCATGTCAAGAGCCAAGTGACTCCATATTTAAACGGGCCTTGCTCATCCCCATTAGTGACTGCCGGGTCCAGCGACATAAATTCCGTATTGCTATGGCGGGGTATGATGGTAGAGCGAGTGGTTTAGCGCACCGCATTATGAACCAACCAACCTGAACTCGATTGTCAACTATGGCTAATATCATTGGCAAGTAGTGCATGAACTAATGTTGTGTTCCTTCACTAAATCACGCTCGCCTGAGTGGTGAAGAATGGTCTAACAAACACCATCAACGACGTGGTATGGGGAGGTCTTCGTCCAGTAGTGGATGGACTCAAAGCCGTAAGGTCATTATGGAAATTATTTAACATCATTTGAAAATTTGTTTTCTACAGACAATGAATGATTAACAATTTTTGTATTCATAAATAAAACATTTTTTTAAAATTTTGCCTTGCCTTTTTAGCACTCTGATTTGCAGCTATATTACAAGAGCATGATGAATATGCATTACACTCCTTAGGCATGCTCTACATGTTAACGGAGTAAAGTTACTCAGAACGTGCTTGTTGCAATTACCACAGGGCAACATCTGTCTTATTCTATTCTGGAATTGTAAACGAGATTGTTACGTGACAAGTCTATCGCTGGGCCACGTGACAAGTCTATCGCTGGGCCCGTAAAAAATTCCGATGAATGACCATATTTTACGTGACAAATGCTTTATTTCTGTTTGACACTACGCAGTGAATTTTGTTCAGGTCAGCATTTGTCACGCGAGATTGAAGTCCCACCACCGCAGCATCCACTTCTGAGCTCGGAGACATTTCTACATCTACTGTTAGAATGCACGCTTGATTGAAAAAAAATGCATTACATTTTTATCCATCGTTATGAAGAGAAGTTCATCAATTTTATCATCATCAGCAGCAGCAATGTCTTCATCATCATCATCATCTATGATCCTCATCATCAATCAACCATCACCATTATAATTTATCATTGATAATCATCCACCATCATCATCGTCATTTATCTATCAACCACAATTTCCATCCATTGCCAATCAATCATCCTCATTATCTTCGCCATCAACATTCATCATCCATGGCCATCATGATCAGCATCCCTCTCGTACGAGTACCATGAACCCCACGTGGGTTAGACTGAAGATAGAAAGTCAACAGTGGTTCTCATGTGGAAGTAGTGATGCTAATCTCTGTCATAGCAACACGGAATTTGCACTACTGGCTCAGGATGTTCAGTGCATATGATCAACATACTTTGTCATCTGTTTTGAACAACTGCCCTATGTGGACCAATGACCTACTGTATGCACGCATGTTGAACTTCTTTTACACCGTAGGTAGCCAACCGTGTTAAGCGGAGGTGCGGGCGAAGGACAACATGCCAGACACAAACATCAGTTATAAAGAAATTCGTTTTCTTCATGGGACCTCCTTTGCCAGTACCAAAATATACTAATAGGGGTTTTCCCCTTTTTTTCTGGCAACAAAACTGATACCTTTTGCAAGGAATCATGCTTACATTAACCACAATACTTGCAGAGTATTGTTTTTTGTTTGCATTTGACTGCAAGTATTGATTCCTTGCAAAAGGTGTCAGTTTTGTTGCCAGAAAAAAGGGGGAAACCCCTATTAGTATATTTTGGTACTGGCAAAGGAGGTCCCATGATGTAGCTGCTCACCCCGAGCCCTCATTACTCTGGTAGTGCGTTGTCTTGGAACTGTGCGCCTTTTGGCGTCATCTGGTCGAACACCATATGAGACGAGGCTCCAAAGAAAGCTGTCTCTGGTGTGGACCAATCAGTTTCAAAGACAATGCATAAATTATCAGAGTATTCTAGATTTGAAGCTTTCGTGACTGCAAGGAATCATATTCTTAGGTTTTTTCGGTAAAGTCACGTAGGTAAAACATCAAAATTAATGAAAATAAAATAAAACAAAAATCACGACGTTTCGGAGGCAACACAAGTCTCCGTCATCAGGTGGGACCGTCACAGCCGAATTAGCTGCATCAAGTGAGGCAATGATTCAAGAAGTAATCCCTTATAAGCAAGTTGAAGGGGGGAGGAGAGGGGGGGGAGCTCATCAGAATGTGGTAGCCAATGGTAGCCAAAAAGGAGAAACTAAACGTCATGTTTCTGATCGTGTCCGCGAGCACAAGTCAGATCTGAAACACGGCAGAACTGATTCTTCTGCCGTTGCCGACCATTGCTACAACTCGGTGGGCTCTCATGAAATTGTCTTTTCCGAGACCAAGGTTCTCTGGAAACCTCCCGGCTACCATCAAATGTTTGTACACGAAGCCATACAAATATACAAACACAGACATAATTTCAACCGTGATGATGGGTACAAACTTAGTAATCATTGGAAAGATGTTATCAACCACGCAAAAAAGACTTAATTACACTTTTTTGGACCATCTTATCTGACAGGCACTATTTTACTTTACTTTACCGAGTGTTAACATCCCCAGTTATTTTTTGGCAGTGCTCTCTTCATTGTTCAGCCAGCATTGGTATAAACATGGGCATTTTCGTTCTTTTGTCTATCATGTGCATCAGACCTCCCATCCCCCCTCTCTGTCCATTGTGTTGGCGTGTACAGCAGCAACCTCGTCCAAGCCGTAGTCCATTGTTTTTTCATTGGCTACCACATTCTGATGAGCTCCCCCCCTCTCCTCCCCCCTTCAACTTGCTTATAAGGGATTACTTCTTGAATCATTGCCTCACTTGATGCAGCTAATTCGGCTGTGACGGTCCCACCTGATGACGGAGACTTGTGTTGCCTCCGAAACGTCGTGATTTTTGTTTTATTTTATTTTCATTAATTTTGATGTTTTACCTACGTGACTTTACCGAAAAAACCTAAGAATATCAGAGTATTGTTTTTTGTTTGCATTTGACTGCAAGTATTGTGGTTAATGTAAGCATGATTCCCTGCAAAAGGTATCAGTTTTGTTTCCAGAAAAAGGGGAAAACCCCTATTAGTAAATTCGTTTTCTATCTAGATTTAAAGTGCATCGCTCCAATGGCTTCTTAATATCAGAAGGGAGAGCGTTCCAGACGGCCGCAGAAGCGCATGTGAAAGCGTGCGATGCGGTGACCATCACATTGACAGCACGGGCCCCACAGTTATCAATTTGCTTTAATTCAAATCAAACTTTTGTGAAGGTAAAATTTGCACTGAGAATTAATTAAAAGTGGGATTAGTATGTTATCTTCGAGTTTAAGCCCCGATGATGTCTATCTGTAACGTTTATTAGGACTTTTTTTCATTTCATCATCACCGGCCATTGCCAATTTACTGCTGGCTAAAGGTTTCCCCAATTTACTCATTTCAATTAGATTGTTTAAATATGAATCTGCTTTGCCAGGCTAATTCCCTGAATATACTAAGCGCAGATCTGTTGTGAACTTCAAATTGAGCAGCAAATTAAGCCAGGTTAAAGCTTTAACTGAAAACACTATTCAGGCTCACACCAAGAGATAGAATGTAAGTTTAATGAAAACCTATTGATTGTTTTCAGCTCCGGCTGGTCTATTGGACACACTGACATGGGCAATTTGGAAAAACTGAACAGACTCATTCCACTTCACAGATTTTAACATTGCCCTTGCTTCTCGATGGACATGACAATATAGGAGGATGGTTTATTGTATTTGTAGGGGGGGCCAGTGGTGTGTTACGAACCCAGTAGCCTGGCTTTGATTCACAGCCATGGGTAAAATCAGTGTCAGATGGTATTTAAATGTGTCATGGGCCTCCCATAGGTCTACTCGGCCTTAAATAAGTGCCCAGTGCAGTGTGTAAACATAAACATGGCATCCAGGCATGGTGCTGGCCATACCAAGCCTAATGTGTGCCCTTTTGGCCTCAATAGCTACTCACTAAAATATGTTACATGAACAGACTGTGTGAGAACTGTCTGTTTGCATTTGCCAATGAAACTATTATTTATAATAATTTTGTTCCGGCTAACATTAAGTCATTATCATCAACCATGCGCAATCCACTGCTGGATGAAGGCCTCCTCCCCAAGCAGCTGCCACCAGTCACGTTCTTGTGATGTAACAATTCATGCAGCACCTGCACACGAGCTGATTGCATGACTCCATCTCCAAAGGCGGGCATCCTTTCGGGCACGTTCCATTCATTAGCTGCCACTCCGTTAAGTACTGCTTTTAAATACTCTTTGGTTCTTTCGGTAAAGTCACGTAGGTAGAAAAAATAATAAATCACGACGTTTCGATCACAATGCAAGCAATCATCATCTTTCTTCCGCCTGATGACGATTGCTTGCATTGCGATCGAAACGTCGTAATCTATTATTTTTTCTACCTACATGACTTTACCGAAACAACCAAAAAGTATGGATTCCTGCAGTCACGAAAGCTTCAAATCAAGATTGCTTTTAAATACATTATGGTATACTTACTTTTAATCTAGAAATGATATAATTTGATACTGTTTGTGATACTTGCATGAAAGCATTTTATAATACTGTTACATACTCTTAGTTTTTTCAGTAAAGTCACGTAGGTAAAAAATAAAAATAATAATAGAAATAAAATAATAAATCACGACGTTTCGGAGGCAACACAAGTCTCCGTCTTCAGGTGGGACCGTCACAGCTAAATTTACTTATTTTTTACCTACGTGACTTTACCAAAAAAACCTAAGAGTATGAATCCTTGCAGTCACGAAAGCTTCAAATCTAGAATACTGTTACATCATTGTGTAATAACGTTCTAGACAGAAGACATTTATCAGTAGGATAGCTCGTGTCTGACACACCTATGTCGTCAATTCTTGTTTTTTACCTTTTACATTAGGGAACGTCATAATTTGCTGATGATATTCATTGAGGTCAAAACCTTAATGGGTGTCCATCCAATGACCCATCGACCGAGGTGTTAACTGCCTTGCCTGGTGTTGAGGAGGTCGTGGGTTTGATCCTGACCCTGACGCCTGTATATTTGGAATTTGCATGTTTTCTCTGTGGTCACGTGGATTTTTCTCCGGGTCCTTTGGTTTTTCCTCGCACATTCATAATCAATGTGCGTTTCGATTATTTGGATGCTATTAATTTCCACGTGATAAACCACCTCGTTGAGCTATCATCTGTGCCCAGCTATCATCTGTGTCCATAAATTAAACGGGACTAGTTTTCAGAAAATTGTCTCCATTCTTAAATGAACACGGGACAACGCTCATCTACATTGGTGGTCCTGCATCAGTGGTGGAAATTTCACATTCCAATGGAAGGAGCCAGTCTCTATACATTTCACCCATTGTTGGCTTTACACGAACTAGTTCTCAATTTATTAACCATCACATGAACAAAGATGTGGGTCGACACCTGGCTGGGATGTGAAGTCACAACCATATTGAATCGTCTGCTGCTGTTCCAAAAAGCTACCAGGCAGATTTATTCCGTTTCATAAATCCCAATACCCTTTGCAGCTTAGCCTAAATTTGGCCATGTAAATTGAAGCATTAGCCCGCATTGTGCTCCCATTTCCTTGCTGTGACTGTTGGTCAGATTGAAAACAGGAAACGTGGGAAGCTGTGCAGGTATTTAACAAGCGACGGGGATGGAAGCCCGTAGCAATTTAAGGCCACCAGAAGGCAGACCCAGCCGCCAAAATAAAAACCAGGGTTTAGTGCAGCTTCACAGAGCAGATACCAGTACAATGTGCTGGATTTACCCCAGAAGACCAATCCCATGACCTCATATGGCCGCCTCTGCAAGGGGATGTATGTAACCATTGCAATATCATAAAATGATGGCAGCAAACTCCAAGGTTCAATAAAAAATACGATTTTCATTGATTTTTATATCATGTTACAAGATACACTTTGCAGCATTAGACCAATATCCTTGATGCTATGTGGGCTGTTTATGGAATTTTCTACAATTATAGTTAAGAAAATGTCCCATAGGAATGTTACACAATACACAATACACTCAATCTCATTTCAGAATTTGTAATAACTTTTATTTTATTTGCTTTGATCCAGAATTGTGTTTCCTCACTTACAGGTTATTATATAATATAAGATGTTTGACTGTGACGTCTTAAGAATCAGGGGACCTCTAATAGATCACTGATCAAGATCTCAATAACGCATCACAGTCACATATTAGATAATGAGCTGGACATGACTTACATTTGTCCACATCTTTCAATGGACTGTATAACCACAACCTCTATAAATCCACTCTAGAAGAGCTCAGTGTTGTCTGCTTCAGTACAATTTGGACAACACTCATTTGCATTATCCCGGAGCTGGTAATGGCGATTCCACATTTCTGTGGCAGGGGACAGTTTATCCGCAGGAAAACCATTGTTGACTTCCTAGAAATCCAAAGTGGTCCTCACGTATATCTGCACGTAAGTAATTACCGTAGGTCTGACTGCTCAATAATTCCTACGGGTTGGGAAATTATAAGCGCAAAGTACAGGATTCATAAGCAGAAAGCTGCGGACGATCTTACTTCCAGGAAGATAAAGGACAAAATATATCTTCAATGAATTTGAACGTCAACAAATAAAAAATTGCACTCATTTAATTTTCATCAGCAACATATGCAGAAAGCCTTTTGCTCTTCATCTATCAAATATCGACAATACGCTCTGTATGCTTTACAAAAGGCTCCACTTGTTCAAAGCAATGCATCCAGTTGTGGATTCGATAAATTACGAGTATAAATATATATATATTTTTTAAAATCACAACACAAACTTCATTCATTTTAATTTCGTTTCATGTTCAGATAAATTGCGTTGAACAAGACGCCAGCCAACTGAGCGTGTTCAACTGAATTCAACGCGTTAAAATAATAGTTTTTAAGCTGACAATTTAATGAGATGGTGTGTTTGTGGACAGAGTCATTCCACAGAGCGCAGAGGATGTCGTGCTTTGCCCTTGCTGAATGGGACACACAAATGCAGAGACCGGTCTAAAAAACACAATTAAAAACAATATTTGATCAAGACATCATGGACTGGAACTTTTACTTTAAATCAAAGTGACAGATGTCCAGTAAATACATTTGTTGTTTGCTTCAGGTCAGCCCAGCATATACAAATATCTACAGTGCATGCTAATATTTGGCAGAATTTTTGAACAAAATATTGGTCTAAAATATCAATTAATTTCTTCTCACCCAGGTTGTTCTATTCACAAAAACTCAACATAATCATCAATAACTGCCATAACATGGTAAAAATACATTCTAGGTGACGTATTGAGCAATGACTCTTCTTTATAGCAAACAATTGAACACGTCTCGCTATGAAGAGGGACCATTGGCTATAACGTCACCTATTATATATTTTTCTCCCTTTTAGAGCAGTTTTATTGATGATTGTGAGTTCTTGTAATGTGTGCTTATGCACCACTGCCAATGCAGCATCGCTAAAAAGTGTTCTAACCACAGCGATTTTATGCAATTCATGCGCACAACGTGGTAATATTTTGCAAATGGCACGCCATGAAACTCAAGCGGGTTAACACTGCTATAAAAACCAATCGACATATATGGCCAGGCAGCCAGTCTGCAGCCCTTACTTGTGAGTGATGATAGAAACTAAATGAATTATTCTGTTTTAAATGCATTATTTATTCCTGACTCATTATTAAAAGGCAATTAATGGCCCCGCTGTGCCGGAAGCAATGGCGCTGCGGTCAGCACACTGGACTCTAAACCAGTATGTATATGTGGGTAATTTGAACCTCTTTCCCACTATAAATATATAAATGTGTCGTCAAACCCGCCACCACCCGACACAGCCAACTAGTAAGAGTTGTCACGTAAACAGAACGTGCCAATTTCGTCACTAGTACAGCACACCGGTGTGTTGGAGAGCCAAGCCACAACATTTACAATCTGAGCACGACGTTTCGCCAGTAATTACAACTAGCTTCATTAGGCGACAGACATATTTGTGGAGAAGTCCACCTGTTTCTTTCCTTGTATAGAGGCGTTGATGTGATGACGACGCTTCTGCGCTCTTATGCAAAGTCGGGGGGGGGGGGGGATTACGAAGTCAACTTACATTATGCATGCGCATTATGCGAGCCCTTTGATATTGTCCTTCCTGTGTGTATTAATAGCCGTACCAACGGTAATCCCTAATTCTTTCACACTGTGCACTTCTATCCAAGCACGTCGGAGGTGCGGTGAAAGAACAACAAACTAAACACAAAAAGCAGTTCTAAAGAAATTAGTTTTCCATCTCGATACAAAAAATTGCGTAGTTCCAATGGCTTCCTAATATCAGAAGGAAGAGCATTCCAGACGGCCGCAGAAGGGCACCTGGAAGCGAGCGATGCAGTGACCATCTTTATTCGATGGCCAGCCAAAATCCACTGCGAGGATGACCCGGCGACCTGTTTTCGTTTCCTGGCCACATCTAATATTGGTGGCGATTGATATCCGAGCTGGTCCTGCCACCCCTCCCTCACCTGATGGATTGAGAAACGGCTGTGAATTATCATTATTTTGATAATCCAGCAGCCTGCTCACTGAAGCCTTGCTGCCATGTGAATGTGATCGGTTGATTGGCATTGAGTTGCATTTAAGGGAGGCCCAAAGTATGCATCGTTAAAGGGAGCCCAAAAGTAAAATGTACGTATAACAAAGGATGCTGGGTTGAATTCAGAATATTCATCATCATTGTTATTTTTCCTGTGCTCCACCGTGTCGCACAACGTCTCCCCTTTCTTTGATCATCTCACCCCTCATCGTCCTCCACCGCTCTCCAATCCTCTCCACATCCTTCCTTGACACCCCACTCTATCGTTTTCTAGGACGGCCCTCAGCGCATTTTCCACCACCCTATATTTATATTTGATACGCTTCTTTTGGCAGCCTATTCATATTTATTTTACGTGTCCATAACATTTCAATCTCGCCCGTGAAATTCGTTCTAGAATGTCCTCAACTGCCACCACTTCCCTTCAGCAATTTTGTCAAAGTCCCTTACAGTTTTTTTTTATACCACAGTGCTTCTCACAAATCTCGTGATTGCCACCTGCACTTTACTTTGCTCCATTGTTGTCGTAGTCCATGTCCCCGCTGCACACTCAGAAGGGTCAGAGTTAAAAAAAATCCCGGTTCGTGGTTGGCTCAGCTCATCATCCCTACGTGGTTGAAATAAATGAGTGCGTTTGTGAAAAGTTTGCAGCTTGTGCCCTGAGGCAAAAGTAGCTTTTGGTAACGTGAATGTGGAATTTCCACCATTTGTTTAGGATATCAAAAATATTAGTGCCACTTCATCTAGCGGGGGGCGCTCCAAATTTACCAAAGTGATTTACAGTTCAAATATGGATTGAGGCGGTACTTATCTCCCGTATACAGCCCTGAGCTAGTGGTAGACATTCCACACCCCTATGGCGATGGCGAATCTAATCACAGAACAACCACTGTTGACTTCGTCACTAATTGGAACTATCTTTAACTGACCCCGAATGGATGATGGACTGAGAGAACCGCAAACCCAGGATATGAAATTGCAACGATGTGATTGTATGCTGACATTTTTGCCTTTGAATATATTACCCTGATATATATTAATAGTTACCTATTTAGAAACGAAACGCTCATTATGTGAAAATTTCAACCCACAAATAGAAAAGCTAAATAACTATAATGCATTCTAGTGGTGGCTGGGTGGTCCAGTGGTAGAGAGCTTCCTTAGGAGAACAATAAGACCTCTGAGACCTGCAAGGCCATGACCAACTTGGTTTTGTTTATATATTTCAAGAAAAAAGCCATTGTGTGCCAAAAATAACTGAAGAGTGGCACAATGCCTTTTGTATTTAAAGCAAAGGATTAAATAAATAGAGGGTCTTCTGTGCACGCACACACACAGTGCTCATTCCACTGCAGGCAAAGTGGTGCACATTTTGCGGCCGAGTGTACATATGCAACGGGCGATGAAGGAACCTGCCTAAAAGTTTCGCCAGACTCTAATGAGGAAATTAAACTGGCTCCCACTTGGTTAGGGTTGCCTCTTTGCAATTCTAATTTCGACTCCAATGCATACAATCCTAATGCCCTTTTGTTCATGATCACAGTATACACATACTCTACCTGGCTTTAACGATAGTATGCAGCTGTGTTCCAATTGTGCTCATGTTATGAGACGAAGTATTAATTCCCACATTTTTCAGAGGAGTGCATGACACCGTGTATTAGGTAATGGCCCACAGGATGAGATGTCCCAGAATCGCTTCTGATTTCATTTCCAGAGGATTTTTCATCCACACACTAAAGGGGCACATTTTCCCAGCCACCCTCCTAAACAAACACGTTCGTGACATGGCAGTCAAACTGACATTCTTCATTCTCAGAGTAGCAATTGAGTAAAATGAAAGTCATTATTTATTATACTATATTTGTACGTCGTCATTCACGACCAGGCTGAGATGATCAACTTGCTCTACTTGGATTTAAACCCAGAAACTTAGTGGCTCAATGCTTTGACCACTGGGTCACCCAATCAGAATAATATATTCGCATTTTAAATAATAGATTTTAACTTGTTATATTAAAAAATCTGTTTGTCAAAGTTTTATATGGTGGAGAGAAGGCAGCCTTATGAACCGATTATTCCAAGTGTGCACAAATGCACATTCAATAAATAACTTATATAATTCAATATAACATAATATTAATGCATGTATTATGCAAAAGAGGGAGCGGTGGTGCAGCGATTAGCACGCAGTGATTTGAATCCAATGACTTTAGTTCAAGTCCCATGGGTAACATGTGAACAGGTCCTGGGTGCCTCATTACCAAACCACACTGACCAGCATGCTGAAGCATGCTCAAGCAAACCTTATGACTGACATGGTATTAGGAGACTTACATCCAACAGTGGATTGGCAGAGGGCTGCAAATAATTATTATTATAATTCGCATTATTATTTAATTCAGTAGATGATTGTTGCATGCAGACGAGGCATTGAAGTAAGCTCACCATTAAGCTGGCATGTTTTTTTTTTTGGAATCGCCTCCTGAAAACATTCCAACCACGCCTGCTTCCTTAATTGAGCCTATTTTTTTCGAGCCGGAGTCATTGAATTCACACATCCCTTTGTCACCCGTTCCAAGGGAATTTACGGGGCGAACTTGGTGCATGTGGGAATTCGCCACCACACCAAGTCACGATAATTTTTGGCCGTTGTAAAAAAAGAAAAATCAGCTCTTGATGCACCTGCTGTGATCCACCAGCAATGCAGTGCAGAGACGATATTAGGACACAGTACCAGCTGCTGCGGTGTTTTTTGCCAAATCGACAAGCGGTTGCTGTTTTTTTTCACCTCTAATGCATTCCTTTAGAAGGCCCCCACAGTTTGTGCTGCCCACTTAAACAGGACAATAAAGCAAATACGGCGGGTTATGAAAGCTCTCTTTTGGAGTCTACCACCGGACGGATTGCAGCGGTGGCCAATTTAAAGTCACAAAGAGCAGCAAGAAATTGTGTTGTTGAATACCACCTCCCCCCCCCACCCCCATTCAGCAGGTGTGCTTTAATGTGTACTGTGCATTGTAAAAGTCAGTTGGGCATGCACTGGCTATGCTTGAGGGAAAATGATTGGAAGAGGTGGGAAGGTGATTCAAGTGCGTGTGGTCCCTTAAGAGTTGGTATTTTTTGCTCCCGATTTGGCAGATCTCAATGGGACTGTGATGGACAGATAGACTCCGGTCCATAATTGCTCAGTGGCTTGGCTCACGAGAGGTCAAAAGCTGGCTGGGTAGGGCATTTCAACTCTCTGAACAAAAAAAGAGTTAACCCCAGTTTAGCACAAGCTTCATTCCATGTCATTGTCACCGCCATGCTAATATCTCTCCATGTGAACATGTAACAAATTGTAACCTTTTGCTCTTACTGTATATTGTTGTTCACTGCAGGAGAGGGTAAACAACTCGGAATAGAACATGGAAGGACAGCATTTGCCACGTATAGCGATCAGGGAAGGGGGTTGTGATGGCTGGGAAATGTGTGCAGGATGTATGGGGAGTACAATTCCTAGACATACATTCGAGTGCATTGCATTAGCATCTAGCGGTTGGCGACAAATGTGAAGAAATTAAGCCAGATGGTGGCATACTGGAAGAGCAGACCTGGGAGGAAGAATGTTGCAACAGCTGATACCGGTATAGCACAAGATAGTAATTTGCATGGCGTTGTGGTAGCATCAGTGGCATTGCTGTGATCACCTCTTTACTTGAATAAAGGCTAGCTCAGAAGCACATGTGAATAAGTGAATTTGAGGATGGCAGCCACGCGACTTTGGCAGACCAAACACATTCCTGCGGAGGGAGCTGGTAGGAACGTTGGGCTGCTCGGTCAATGGCCAGGGTCAACGGCGGCGTGGTGTATTCCGCAAATATGCCCGACTGTGAGGGCAGGCACAAGCCGGCGTGAGTAGGTTAAACGTTGAGTTTTATAAGGGCACCACGGAGGGACCAGCCCCTCCCCACCCAGCCCCACCCCTCCCACCCCCCACCCAGCCCCAACCTCCCCACCCAGCCCCTCCTCACCCTCCCCAACCTCCCCACCCAGCCCCTCCCCACCCTCCGCCCCCCACCCAGCCCCTCGCTCCCCACCCAGCCCCTCCCTGCACGACAGACGGACGGACACAATAATCCCCTATGGGCTGGTGTAATCAGGAGGTTCCTACCAGTATAATTCATTCACCTTATAATTGCTTGATATGAAGGAACAAAATGAGTCTCAAGTAGGTTGACACTTCAGGTTGGCTCCAATAAAAGCATATCAACCACCCAGGAAATCACCTGCATGCAACCAAGTTGCGCGCAACTGAATCACTTGTTGCAAGTTGCAAGCAGTTGCACAGCCAGTTGCTACCAGTAGAAACAGGCTACTTTAAAGCATTAATCTGCTCAGCGATTTTAGCTGCGTGTCCAATGTGAACTATGATTGGCTCATCACCATCGTGATGTCCGTGGAGGAGATGGGGCTTAGCAGGATGTGGGGAGCGGTATTGTAGCGGGTAGCGCACTGCGCTACAAATCCGGCGGCTCGAGCTCGATCCCCGCTCATGATTACAAACACCAGTGGTGATTATCTGAACCAGTCCCGGGCCTCCCGTAGGTCGACTCAGCCTCAAATTAGTACCTAGTGCGGTGTGTAAGCATCGCCACTGGGGAGGCAAAGGCGGTCGGGCGTGGTGCTGGCCACCCACCCCCTCATGTGCCATGCCGGCCTTCATAGGTGCTCACTAACAGCAATTTCCCCAACGATCTGTTGAGGCTATGCCGGGGATATTTGTCTTTTTGCTAATCGGGATACTGGGTGGGGGCTTTGCCGTCGAGGGGTTGGCCAGACACCATCTAGCCACGCCCAGACACGCGTCACTGTTGCACAGCTACTCGCTCGGGATGTGGACAAAGCAGCAGCAAGTGATGACGAAGTTGCACAATTTCGAGGGTTATATCCAGTTGCGTGTAACCGACAGCCAAAGGTGTGGACCCGGTTTGAGGAATAATTCCTGAACATGAGGGTTTATCAAATACTGAAGTTTAATTTTGTGGACCCATGGTGGACGGTTAATAAGCTCTTGAGATCATCCTAAGCTGGATGTGCGGTACAGTCTCTGATTGAATAAAACATGGCAACTGACATCCTGTTAACAAACCCCCAGACAATGTGAACATGAATATTCTTTCAGAACAATTATGCAATTAGGGAATTGAGATGCACGTATTGCATGTAACAAGAAAGCTGTCATTCCACACAATGGGTTTACGGGGAAATATTGTGCACAAATAGTGATTTACTGCGAAATGCATCGGCTCAATGTTTGTGCATTGTTTTTATTTGCAATGAATGATGGATATTGTGTGTCTGCGCTTGCACGAGTGTGTGGCATAGTGAGGGGTGGTGGCAAAATGGTTAGCACACTGCTACGAACTTGGTGATCATAGTCATTCGTCCCCACAACAAGCATCGGTGTCAAATATCTGAACCGGTCCTGGCTCTAACCTAGATCAACTTCGCCTTAAATGAGTACCTGGAGTGGTGTGGGAACATCAGCATTCCAGGTGTGGTGCCGGCTAACAGCACTTTCCGATAAAAGTCTGTCAAAGGCTTCAAGGAGGGATATATTCATCTTTGTGTGTGCATTTTTACATATGGCTGTAAGCATTGGCTGATGACCGTAATCGGTTTAAATATTACATCTGGGTTCGTGCTCATGACTTCTTGCTTGTAAGCCTATGCAACCCTACGCCGCCTCAAGTGTGCTAAGCATGGCACCATTCACTCTGCTGTCTGTTGTTGGTGTGTGTGTGTATCTGTGTGGGAGTGTTATATGCTATGTGGAGAGCAGTTGCTTCGCACAGCTCAGCTATCCTGATGACTCAAGGTCAATACCCAGACGAGGCTGACATCGATGGCGAGTGGTATCAGGACATGTCCTCAATGCGCCGAGGTTCGTAGCCACAGTGTGAGAACCAGCTGCACCATGGCTTCACCCTGTCATTTGATTACAAAAACTCCTTTACGTGTGTTTGGGTGTGATGGGAAATCAACATGTGGTGATAATAGGGACCATGTCAGAAAATTTCTTCTTGGCACTATTGAAATCTATGATTCAATTCCAGGTAGCCACCCATGCTAAAGGAGGCAACGTGTAACGTGCCTCACCGTATGATTAATATGCAAGGTTCAGCTCTCATTATTAAAGCAAGTTGTCAAGTCGAACAAGTGGATAGTCTTGCCCTGGTAATCAATAACTGCACGGATAAAAATGCCAACGTATTAAATTCAGTTTTCACGTAATTTGGTCAATTTCCAGCTCTGAGCATCACCACATCGGCATCGTCGTCGTAACAACAGGGCGAGAGAGAGAGATGGCGCAACCGCCGAGCGGAGACGACAAACTTCCCGAGGGATCTCAGAAAGAGTTCCGCGACACCTCCTTACAGGATCCATTTGTTAACATGGAGTGATGGCGCTGCGTTTTGACTGAAAACTACTCAAATGTGTTTTGAGCATGAGTCATTAAGCTCACTCCATGCAATAAAAGCAAATGTGGATAGCTATGGTGCTTGTTACATTTTCCCAGCTTAATCAGGCAATGTGCAACGTGCCTCACCGTGTGATAAGTATGCAAGGTTCAGCTCTCCGGTCGAGCTTTCAATATAAGCCTTAGATTATGTTGGTTTGATTTGTAACTGCAGTGTATGTTTCTGCAACGTTTCCGCCTCACTTGAGCGTGTAAATATAATTCGTGTTTAAATTTGAAATTTCTTGGGAAGGTGCCTACATGGCTTCCTTATTTATGTGATTTTACACAAACCGTGGAAGACTTTGGCAAGGCCCAACGGCCTTGACTTTAATAATACATTGATGCACCAGCCAAAGCAATCTCTGGTCAACTTATTTACCCCACACTGTCACATTGCACAATGCACACTACATCCAAAAGTTTTCCTATCATGTTCCACACGGATTGATTTCTACTGCAAGTTTGCAACAAAATTACACTTTACACACCGGCTGTGTCCGCTGTATCAACAACAGTGGAGTCTGCTGCTATTATGTATCCGATGCAGCTGTTGTCTATATGAAGTATGGTGGGCCGTTAAGGGAAGCATGTCAAAATGAAAGATCTCAGGGCTTTACATTCCTCTCTTTTTTTTGCATGTGCCCACGCTTGTGGGATCTACAGTTCCCATACAATTATCTGGCAGACGGCGGGCTCACAAATCACGTGCCCAAGCAAGCCGATGTCAGCCCTTCACTACAACAACACTTTCCCACCAAGGTCCTCACGACTTCCCTGTGGAATGGCTCACAGTATCTGTGATTCATACACAGCACAAAATATACATCACCATCATTGCTAACAATGCCTTATAATACTGGGGGGGGGGGGGGGGCAGTTATGCACTCAGAAAGGGGCCACAATGGCCAAAAGGTATAGGGAGGCGTTCATTCAGCCGTCGATTGACACAAGGCTGTAAATATTATTTTAGAATACGCATCAACGGCGATGTGGCTTGTTTAATTTACAACCCAATGTGAAGTAGTTATCTCAACACTGGAAAATTGTACCACATTGTGCAGCCAGAGCATAAGAATTGGATAAACGTCTCCTGAAAATGTAACTAGAAAACCCTTAAATATACTTAAATTGCATATTAAAATCTGCCTGAGACATCTATATTAAAATCTCAGGGTCGTACCTTTTGGAATAATTTAAGCCAGAAACACATGTAAATTTGAAAATGTGTATACTCACAGTAATAGGATAAAAAAATCTTATTAAATCCGTCTACAATTTCTACGAAATAATTGGGCAGATTTTACAAATTATGTTTCTTCAAAAAAAGAAAGAAAAACCATAAAACCTCTGTACAATTCAACAACCCTCATTTTTCCACCGATGAGATGAAGTTATATTATACAAGATTGCTCTAGTCTTCATGTTTGCTATAAATACATATAACGTGGGTAAAACAAAGTCCAAAGCAAAACGAAAGGGGTTTTATTGTAGACGATCAAAACTGAAATAGCTTAAGAAAAAATAGAATATGCTGTAATATAAAAACTAAATTATTGCACAATAAAAACACATGTGACTTGTTATTCTGCCATATTTTGCAGAGCGTTAGGTACTCTGGAAAGTAATGAGCACCCCATACTTGGTGTAAATAAAGTTATACAAATCTGGTCACGCACACACAGGTACCGGTTAACACATTCCTGCAAAGGGAGCTTGTAGGAACGTTGGGTTGCTCGGTCAATAGCCAGGGTCAACGGCGGCGTGGCGTATTCCGCATATATGGCCGACTGTGAGGGCGGGCACGAGCCGGCGTGAGTAGGTCAAATGTTGAGTTTTATAAGGGCACCACGGGGTGACCAGCCCCTCCCCACCCAGCCCCACCCCTCCCACCCCCCACCCAGCCCCACCCTCCCCACCCAGCCCCTCCCCACCCTCCCCTCCCCACCCAGCCCCTCCCTCCCCACCCAGCCCCTCCCTGCACGCCGGACGGACACAATAATCCCCTGTGGGCTGGTGCAACCAGGAGTTTCCTACCAGTAATAGTATGCAACCTCAACCTTATTCTGACCCACTGTTGTATATCACCCTATCCTTGAAGGAATATTCTTCAACATAGCAGATGCATCCTCCCTATGATCATCATAGAGATAAGCACGAAATGTCATTGAGCCAGTTTCCAGGGATTTGACAGTTTGATTTTTGCAACCTACTGTGCGATTTCATGCATAGGATTATCATGTTAATGACCCCGAGACGTTATTAACATAAGTAGGTTCCCATGTGTGCCAGTGACATCGTATATATATAGCCTAAATGTATACAAGAATATCAAAATGTTAACTTAACTATTGTATGTATATTAATATTCATGCGACGTAGCAATTGTTTTCAGAATCTGATTCATAGCATATATTTTGTCGATGGTGGATAAGGAGTTCCTGAATGTTGTTTGTTCATGGGGTTAGATGGCCTGTAAACTTCCGGTTATTCTGTACTCAGTTATATTCATGAGCCATGTATATTGTATATGCATGTTATGAGAGGCTAGTAGGTTTGGGAAATAACCATTTTGCCGAATTTGCAAAGGCATTTGACTGAGGATAAAAAACGCAGTTATACAACCTCTCACCAACCACGGCCTAAGTAAATAAATATATTTTTTCTAAACTAAACTAATGGAAAGGGTAAAGCTGCAGTGAGATTACGTGAATAAATTGACAAAATAAATGGAGGAGTGTAAAACAAGGAGAATGGTTTTGTTAAAAGTATCACAGCAACATTGGAAGATGTTTGACCAAAATTGGTTTTGGAGAAATAATGGCATAAGATACATGAAGGTGTTAACCATCTTAGATTAATTGTCATTTTATCAACCAATATTTGAAACCATGAGAAACTATGATACATTATTGGATACTTTAAAAAAAGGCTGGGTCTAAAGATAAACATGATCAATATAAAATAAGCATTCAATAAGTGTGTTGACCAAAACTAGATCATTGTTGGAGGGACACAACTGAAATATATAACAAAGTATGCATGATTCATAATTGTATGCACATCGGTAGAATAAAGAGGTAAGCATGAGTAGGTCGGAGTGGGTTTCGGCTTTGAATTGTGAAACGTTATAATGACCCAAAACTTAACAATGTGCATACAAATTGACGGTTTCAATCAGTGCATATTACCTGCCATAGCATACAAACAAATCAAAAACATGGCCTTTGACAAACAACATGTAGCAACTTCATGTACATTGGAATGGAAATGATGAGTGAATGTAAAAATGTAGATTTTGGAGACTCAGGAAAATTTTTACTTGGATAATACTGGGAGAGATGGAACCGTAGAATATGGACCACACAACTAATTTGGATGGCAGGTTATGAGTGTGCAGAACACCAAATCGGTCTATCTTAATACCATAATATTGTATAGTATGTGGAACAGACAAGAAAGCATGTGCATAAGCTAACAAATAGAGTCAGCCACATTTCCAGGGATGAAGATTATTCAACTCAGTAGCAGGACCGACACATTTTATTCCTGCCAATGAAATGCCCATCTCAAATAGTACGTGGCACTAAGTTAAACAACAAATGTTTCAATGTACATATATTTCAATTCTTAAGCAAACGAATCCACTAAGTTGGCCAGGAAACAAAATGTAGTGTTCCTTTATTTTATAAGTGTTTTGTTTTTGTGGTTAAGAGTGGGAGACTGGGTGCTCTGACTGAACAAATGTCAAATTGCTTAGAGTGTGTGTGATGCTCTGGCTTTAAAACACATCCTTCAGAGTTGTGACATGACATGTGAAGCACTATCCTCACAACTCAGTCTGCACAAGATATCTGACAGGTTTGCTTTTTCTCCTCCACGTTTAAAAACGAGCATGATGGAACACATGTTGCCTCAACAAGCTTTCAGGCGTATTGTTTTTTTGTGGGTAAAAATGTTTATGGATTGAAAATCTATCGATTGGCAAGTGTATTTGTTTCCGTTTTCATTACAAGATTTTTGTTGATCTGAAAGAAATGTAATTATGTATAATATAAACCCGGAGCTGGATAGTTTGCAGCCAAATTGTATCTACTTAACAGAGTTACGGCCGTGATAGCTGATGCAGCATCTCTCTTTTTTACGTCTAAGCATTAGAGAGTGTGCCTGTCAATGAAAGCTATTACTAGAAATAGTAATTAAAACAAGTTAGGCACAAAGTGCCTCATCAGATCGTTCTAATTTGCATTACCTAGCAGTGGCCGTCAGCACATTCCCCAATTTGTAAACTTTCAAAACTGCTGCAGTATTAGGATTTTTTTGAACGTGAAATAGCTTGGCAGTGTATGGTTATGTGCTTAGGCTTGGCAAGATGCCACATGTTGCATATAACAATATGCTTTTCTTCCATTGTCAGTGCCAGTGTCCCTACTTTACCAGTGATACTACAACAATCTATGGCTGCATTTGGGGGCCACCCAAATGAGGCTGGGGGATCGTGGGCAAGAGGGGCTATTCACCACAGGACCACAGGCCTCACAAAAAGAAGGCCCGACAACAGGCCCGTTTTGTTTTGTTGGTCTATAATGAAATAGGGGGGCCCATGTAGTGTTCTGCCCCAAACCTCCAGCAACCCCCCCCCCCGCCCCAAACTGTGAGAAACCTCTTTGTGACCCTGGCTGTAATACTTAATGTTTCCATTTTATATTGTCAGGCCCAAAATAACTTTATGCAATGAGCAGCTATTTGGAATCGGAGAATACTACTTAACAGTGTTTGTCATGAGCAGTTAACCTCGCCGTGGCAACATGCCAAAGCAATTCCCAATAACACTTAAAAGTCTAGTATTGCCAAACGCTACTTTAATGTGCTAAGCTTATTAGGCCCAGGTTACTTCTGTTGTTACATTAAGCAGTTAAGTCTATCAGTCGAAGTGTTATTTTTATGGCCTTCTTTTAAATTTTGAATACATTTATGCTTGAGAAATCCACTGGGATGCATACATCTCCTTTATCCCCCTCCAACCTTAAGGTGTGCAAAGAGATGGTGTGGAATTATGCAGGTTTCGGGAACTTGGTTAGAAGGGACATATTATTGATTTGCAGTGGGACATTACCACCAGCCAGTACCACTTCCTGCAGCCAACTCTCCAGGTTGTTAGGTCAGTAGGTGGGTAGAGAGTTACATTGGCTGGTCAGTTAGAAAAAAAACATTTGCATCTCAATCCACTGATCAACAGGCTATCCAGACGATCTTATGTTCCTGTAGCATAGTTTTAAATAAGGAAAATTCTGCCCAGTTTTCCAGTTAGCACTTACGTTTTTGCGGTGGCGCTGTTTTTGCGATCTCTGATTACGTGTTTTTATACTGTGAGTTGTTCGGCACGATGTAGGGACATTTTGCTCCACGTGATGGGAGCTTGTTCGGGAACTGTTCCTATTTCTCTCCTCGTGTACCCCATACCCCCATGTTCTCTCTCCTTTCCCCAATACTCATTCTACAGCCTCGGCACCACCCCTCCAACTCGGTGAGCCAGCAGCTCCCACTGCTTGCGTCGTTTCCAACAATTTTTCTACAAATTCAGTCGGCATCCCCATTAAACCTTGCTACAGCACTGGCTGCATATTTGATGCATGGCGAATCGGTTCATTTAAAATGACCCCCCTCCACCTCCTGGATAGATTAGTTGAGAACAGCCCTGGATGGATTTGATGGAATACAATTCAGAGGATAGATGTGTAATTTGATAAATTAATGTATACGATCATAGTTCTTAGGTACAGTATCCCCAAAGCAATTCAGTCTGGTTTCCTGCTAAATTGATTATTGGGTGGTACTCATCTCATGCTTACAGCCATGAGCCAGTGGTGGAAATTCTGCATTGATGTGGTGGCAACGGTATAGGACTACCACTGTTGTTCAATTATATAATACTTTTCAAGCTCATATCTATGTTATTTAAGCATAATATTAGAAAAATTAAATACATTGTTCTGGATGCATAAACCAACGTTGTTAATCACACTCGTTCATTTATCCATTCGTTTTTTGTACAGTCTCCTGCTGTTGCCATTGCATGAAAACACAATTATTGTGAGGTAAGACGAAACAGGTTAGAATTCTGTTGAAACCGAGCACAAGCTCGTTTTAAGGGCACTACTAACAGCAGCGAACATGTTCACAGTGCGTGAAAACCATAACTTGTAGAGTATGCTTGAACAATTTTGGTATATTCATTCGTGATTTTAAAATATTAATGATATTTTTTTGGCAGGTAATACTTAGCTTCAATAGTTTGAAGAAGCTTCCGTACTAGGATGTTTGGCCATTTTTAGTATTATTATAATAGTTTTTGGTTTCCTGTGTGAGGAAGCCAAAGTGGTCACTTGAAGGTCCATGTCATTGACTGACCCAAGAAAAGTCACCACAAAAGGACTTGTGGAATCAATAGGCCTCTTTTAGTGACACTCAACTGTCCAGGGACTGGATTGCCCAATATCAGTCATTTAATAAATGTATATATTTGAGCACTGACCAGTGTACAAGAATACAGAAAACCAAATTGATTCGAGGATTTCTGCTACCATTTGATAATTATTATGATGAGACAAACAAACCATTCTGATTTGAAAACATGCGTTAATCAAACGTTCCTGTGCATATTCTAACCCGGTTATTTGATAAAGGCCTTGTAAGCTCCCAACAACCACCCATCAATAACAATGGGTGTATCTGAGTTTAATATAAAGCGTATGCTGTAGGTAGCAGGTGATTCACTACATATGCATCTCATTGACATTGGCCTGTTTATATCTTTAAGCTCCTTGTTTGGCTACCCTGCCAAGCCTTGCGCTAAGAGATTTTTCTAACGTTAGATTTCAACTCCTCTGCCGCAAGGCTTCAGCAATGGCAGCTCTCCATCAGCCTCTGGATAGAGACAACGTGCCCTCACGAAAATCCAATTGAAATGTAGGCATTGATAAAGCAACCTGTGTTGTATAGTGGAGTTTCAACATCAATCACTCTCTTGTATTGAGCAGGTTGTCGTGGTGTGCACATATGCACGTGGTGGTTAGGGATGTGATTAATGGTATGGATAGCGGCAGAGTAGCGGTTAGCGCACTGCGCTATGAACCCGGTGACCCGAGTTCAATTCCCGCTTATGGCCCCTAGGTCGACTCAGCCTTAAATTCGTACCTAGTGCAGTGTGTAAACATCCCCATTGGGGAGACAAAGGCAGCCGAGGTTGGTGTTGGCCACCCAGCACCCCCGTGTGCCGTGCCGGGCTTCGTAGGTGTTCGGTAAGAGCACTTGCCCCAACATTCTGTTAAGGCTATAAGGGAAATCTATGTCTTTGTGATTCATGGTGGGGAGTGGTAATGCAGTGGGGGCACGTGCCACAAACTCGACGACCCGAATTCGATTCCTACTCATGACTAAGAAATCAATGACGAGTATTTGAGCAAGTCCTGGATCTCCCAGGTCAGTCAAACGTGAGTATCTGGTGCTGTGTGTAATAGTTGTTAATGGGGGGAAAAAGCGGCCAGGTGTGGTGCCGGTCACACGAACACCTCTTGCGCCATGCCAGCCTTCATAGGTGCTCGCGAATGGCACTTGCCCCAACAACCTATTCGGATTATAAGGGGGATCGTTGTTTTGTGGTTGTGGTAGTACAACACTGTGTAACGATCCTCTTAATCTTGATTTAAATTCTGGTCATGGACATTATCACTGGTAAGTTAAACTAAAATATTAATACAACTTTTGGCAGTGGAGTACAAGCATGAATGAAAAATAACTCACCGCATATATCATTAAAACTCCCTTATAGCAGAAAAATATACTATCACACAGAGGGTACACAGAGATTGACTCACTTATAGTTGAACTATGAGTATAGTGTATACTGAAAGTATTAAATTTCGATTTAAAGTTTTCGTGACTGCAGGGATTCATCTTCTTGGTTCTTTCGATAAAGTCACGTAGAAGGGAAATAATAAAATAATAAAAATAAAACATTATTATATATTATTATTATTAATAATATTATTTTATTATTTCCCTTTTACGTGACTTTACCGAAAGAACCAAGAAGACTAAGTACTATCATCATCACCATGGTCAATCCAGTGTTGGATGAAGGCCTCCCCAAGCTATCCTAACTTATTCTTAGGTTTTTTTCGGTAAAGTCACGTAGGTAAAACATCAAAATTAATGAAAATAAAATAAAATAAAACAAAAATCACGACCTTTCGGAGGCAACACAAGTCTCCATCATCAGGTGGGACCGTCACAGCCAGATTAGCTGCATCAATGCAGCTAATCTGGCTAATCTGGCTGTGACGGTCCCACCTGATGACGGAGACTTGTGTTGCCTCCGAAACGTCGTGATTTTTGTTTTATTTTATTTTATTTTCATTAATTTTGATGTTTTACCTACGTGACTTTACTGAAAAAACCTAAGAATATGATTCCTTGCAGTCACGAAAGCTTCAAATCTATAACTATCCTAACTTCTCACAATCCTGCTGTTTTAAACGACCCAGTGCCTGCAGACGAGTTGATTGCATCGCTCCTTCTTCTCAGTGGACATTCTTACAAATGAAATCCATTCCTTGGCTGCCGCTCCGTTATTAGGCTTTACTATTGGTCATCTTACATTTGAGCCAAGTGCAGTAGAAATTAGTTAAATCAGTCTGTCCACTTTAATCAATCTGTTCTGAAGCAGAGCTATTGTTTGGCTGGACATCGAACAAAGACGTTCACTGCATCTTGCTTTCATATGCACTTCAGTGGCCGTCTGGAACGCTCGTCCTTCCGGTATTAAGAAGTCACTGAAGCTACGCCATTTAAAATTTCGAAATGCATTTATTTAGAACCGCTTTTGTGTTAAGTTTGTTGTCCTTCCACTGCAACTTCGATGAGCACGGTTGGCCACGTATAGTGCAAAATAAGTTCAACATACAATCATCAGCCAATTTTATGTAAAATACAGTACTTGTAATTTTCTGTAAAAAGGTAATGGTAATAACATTCAGGAATGGTAGCTTGCCGTAATTTTCCACTTCGTCAGCTGGCCACATGGCCAGCCAGCACTGAACCAATTTTTCAACCACATCAATTCCATACACCCATCCATCAAATTCACCATGGAAGTGGAAAATGATGGCAAGCTACCATTCCTGGATGTTTTGATCGAGAAGAGGCCTGATGGCTCATTGGAACATTCCGTCTACAGGAAAGCCACCCACACGGATTCCTATCTAAAGCCTGACTCCCACCACCATCCGGCCCAGAAGAACTCCCTCATCAAAACACTACAACATCTCTGACCAGTGCCACCTAGCCAGTGAACTGGAGCACATACACCAAGCCCTCAAAATGAATGGATACTCAGATCGCACAATCCGCAAAGCTGTATCCCCAACCATGGGGAAACAACCATCTGATGCCCAATCAAAACCATCACCTTGCCATGCATAGCAGGTGTTACCAAAAATATTTCCAAAATCTTAAACAAACACAAGATCCAGGTCGGATTCAATACAGTACACAAAAGCCGTGATTTTATCCCATCTGTGAAGAATGTCATTCTTGACATGCAATACCCTGGTGTCTACAAACTAAGTTGTGTCTACGTCAGCAGTTACATTGTGGAAACAAAACGACATGTCTTGGACCGCATTCATGAACACAAGGCAGATTTGAAACACGACAGATCCAATACCTCTGCCGTGGCTGATCATTGTTATAACGCAGTGGGCTCGCATGCTGTTGTTTTTTTCCGAGACCAAGGTACTCTGAAAACCTACCATCAAATGTTTGTTCATGAAGCCATCCAGATATATAAACAAAGAGACAATTTAAACCGAGAAGATGGGTATAAGCTGATCAGTCATTGGAAGGACGTCATTAACTTGCTGTGGTGCTTCCATTCTTCCCTGCCGTTTGCCTGTTATCTCCGACTCTCTGAGTTGCATTGCCCTGTTAGGTGCCGCTGCATTAACGGCGTGGAGTCTCACTAACATGGCCATCTCTGCTCCCTTAGCCTCGATGTTTCGATGGTTCTGGCTGTGTGATGGGCTTTGTGTCTCACTGGCGCGACCACCGTTGCGGTGGTTCTCTTTGTGTGGACGCGCTTGCCTCTCACAGCGCAGTTGGCAGCACCGCAGCTTGTGTTACACATAGACATGACATTAACTTGCTAATCCCCCTAATCACTCTGCCTAATCTCTCCCATCAACATAGTGCTAATCTCCAATTAACACAACTGATGTGCTTGCGTCCAGGGATGGAATTCCTTTCCAGCTCAGACCCCGCCTGCTTGCCCCTCACCACATATATAACCTTGTTGTAACAGCTCTCTCGCTGGTTCAGCAGTTCCACTGCTGGATTTTTTTTTTCCGCCTGAGGATGACCGCTTGTATTGCGATGGAAAAGTTGTGATATATGGTTATTTATTTATTTATTTTTTCTACCTACGTGACTTCACCGAAAGAACCAAAGAGTATGGGTTCCTGCAGGCACGAAAGCTTCAAATCACGATTAAAGCAGACTACAACAGCTGCACATTAAAATTTATACCAAAACAATGAAATGCCACCAACCTATATGCAGGTTTCAAAAAACATCCATTAAACCTTACAGCACTTTAATAAAAACCTAACAACTTAAAATAGACGTTTCATTATTTTCATGAAGGCACGAACAATTGCTTTATTGAACATTAGAATATTTGACCCTTAAACTCACTGCATATTCTCGACTTGGCTGCTGCCATCAATTTAATTAAAGCCACAAACAATGGAAAAGCCAGCCCCCCACTGGCTAATCCTCATTGTTTTTTGAAGCTCGTAGCCTTTTAACATTATTTTTTAACAAATTGGCACTTAGCCGAATGTAATCTCAACAAGGTGACTTTTGAAATGCAACTTGCGTGGCCGCGTGAGTTGGATGAAAAAACGGAGAACTAGCCATGAACGGAATTGAGATTAAACTCGTATCGTATATGGGGGGGAAGGGGGAATGTAATCCCCACATGTCTACTGCATGATAGCAAGTTTTAGCCAACATTGTCATATCACGTGACCTTTTTGCCAGTATCAAATTTGAAAAATAAGATTATGTTTGACCCTTTTTGGCAATAAAACAGGTGTAAAGAAGTTCAAACACCAAATGGATACCGTTAGTAAGGAATCAAGTCTGCATTAACCACAATTACTTGCGGTGAACATGCAAAACAAAATAAGCTCTGATACTATGTGCATTGTCTTGCAACCGATAGGCCTACGCCAGAGACAGCTTTCTTTATGGCCTAGTCTCACCAGTGACAGACCAGAGAACGCCAAAAAGGTTAACTGTACAGGTGTAGGCCAATCAGTGTTAAAGATAATACATATATTGTCAGAGCATGTTTGTTTGCATGTTCACCACAATTGCGCGTGGTTAATGCAGACTTGATTCCTTGCAAAAGGTTTATATTTGGCGTTTGAACATCTAAACACCTCTTATTTTATTGCCAGAATGGGTAAAGCATTGTTAGAATTAAACTCTTTCCCTGCACTCAGAGAATCATTGTACAAAAAGGGCATGTAACGACCTTTAAACTGTCTTATACATTTCTTCTGTGAACCCTGTACGACTAAGCTTGACATTTCCTGTTACATATTTCAAAACACTGTGCTCAGAGTTAGTTAAGCATTACTGGGAACAATTTACTTTTTACAATTATTTTTATTATATCCTTGGATTGTTATTTTTTTTTACTTATCATTAAGCTAATTTGCGTTTCACATATACAGCCTAGAGCTGGGTTATCTGATTATTTAAGTACAATAATACATTGCAAAGCAGGTCAGAATTCAGGACAAGCCTGAATCCTTTGTGAAATTTGGTTCCATTCAAAAGCAATAGTATTTTCTGGGGAAATGAGTACAATCATATGCAAGTAATTACGTTTAATCAAATTTGCCTTTTGGAATAAATGAAATAGGTCATAGAATGAAAGATTAAACCTGACAATAGTTTTGCTTTACAGCTTTGAAATAAAAAAAAATAAAAAAAATGTGTTGGCCGTATAAGTGAGGTTTATTTCCCCCCAAAGGGACACTGCAACATAAATTTAAGTTCCAGTTGCTGAGGATTTGTCAGTGGGCACATTTTGGAACGAATTTTGGTTTATGGGTATAACATTATTTGAACGTTTGCCAACACAAACAGGCCGGTCTCTAAATCCAGTTGCCCAACTGGTATAATTTCAGTTTAAATCTAGATTTGGTATGCTGGAAGGGAATTTTAATCATAGCAGGTCCACTACATGCCTTTATATTTACAGTGAGTAACTACAAATCTATAGCAAACTCAGAAATCAATTGCACAGCTGTAGCATGTATTGATCAAACATTTCACTGGTCTACCAAAGTGAAAGCATTAATAAGATGGATGTGGCAATTGCATATTAATTGCATATTTAAAAATAGGGTAGGGTTAGTGAAGCCTTCTCAACCATTGGTGAGCAAGTCATGGCTCTTAACCTTCAGTAGCACAACTCAATCAACAGTCACAACACGTTGAAAAACAGGACCACGTCACACGATTTGGACTTAACAAATTAGTTTATGCATTCATTGTTTTACCATTTTTAGAACTCTATTACTCAATATCTAGCAATGGGTAAGAGTTCATATGTCAATATAATACTGTTCATTGGGAAACATGTTTAAAATTAAAGTTATATCAGGGCCCCAAAATGTACAGTTCAGTTTACAACTAAATTACTCCATCTCTTTGGCCTCTCTATCAATGAACTATCACGTACTTTTTACGTTTTCCTTCTCAGGCAGTGTTATTGACGAGTGTGTTGAGTTGTTGTTGTTGTTGTTATTTGTGCTTAAGCGTTCCTGCCAAACCATTATCCCAATCTATTTGCGGTAGGACTTAACGGTATTAAAATACAGTTGCACACGTATGTGTGTTTATTTGTGAACATCTACGTATGTTTTTTATTACCTTTTCCCAGCGTTGAATAAGTTCAAGCCCGGCATTAAAACGCCATCGACATTTCTGCCGAGTGTAAACAAACACTCTATTAGGACAGTAACACAAACAAGGCAGCATGTTAGGGCGATCGTAACATAGGCTTAGAGCACCGCAGGCAAAATAAACAACACTCTTTTCAAAAGTATGTTTTACTTCCAGACAAATATCCCGCTTAGGAAAGCACGAGGCCATTCGTAAAATGGCTGACAGCATGAATGTTAGAGGGGCAAGGACTCCTCAGTATTATACTGACGAGAACAAGTCTGCAATTTGAAAAGCTTGCAATTACCTAGAGGCCACGATGGCCAATGCCACTGATACCGTGACACATCTCCATTACTTTCGTGTGATATATCTCACATATGTTGCAACGTTGACACCCATTCCCCAAGGCCTTTTCTCATGATATCCCATCATCTAATTTCAGATCTTCCCCTTGGTCACCAGAAATCTTTTATTCTTTGGTTCTTTCGGAAAAGTCACGTATAAAAATAAAATAATAAATAAAATAATAGCATACGACGTTTCGATTGCAACACAAGCAATCATCATCAGGTATAAATGAGAGACGCTTGCCCTCTCTGTACCTGTGTTACTCTCTCTATGTATCTTGGTGATATCTGTCTGCTTATATGTCTGTCTATAGTTTTCTGGTTAGATTTTTTGTTGCTATTTCATTTATACCTGATGATGATTGCTTGTGTTGCAATCGAAACGTCGTATGATATTATTTAATTCATTATTTTATCTTTATACGTGACTTTACCGAAAAAACCAAAGAATAATTCCTGCAGTCACGAAAGCTCCAAAATTAAGATTGAACCAGAAATCTTGTTTTACCCAATGTCTGTGCTTGCCCCACCCATCAGAACCACCTCTTCTTGATTATATTTACGACTTTTCTTGCCACATTCTATTCTAAACTTAGTTGCTTTACCGTACCCTGCCATAAATTACCCAGAACCCTCTACATCACCATGAATATTTATAATATCATGTTACAATATTAATTACAGTCTGGTGGTTGATGCGTGTATGCACTTGGAATAAAAAAAAATGAAGACTTAAGTAATTTTATTATGGAATCTGAAAATACTGGCAGACAATGAGCATCTACCAGCCACCGACAGTAACACAAAGACAAGTCTAAAAATGATTTCCACTAAAACAACGCATTGCCGAAAACTAGGTACTGAACTCTATTTCCTAGAACTCAAAGATATTGCTTTTAAAAGCTACACCCAGCGTAATGTGCCACAATATCGATGAATATCACATCTCCAGATCACGACATGAATCACCATCTGTGAGTGGATTACTTATATCAGCTATCGGGTAATTATTACACCACAGCGTCATATTAGAGAGGTGGTGGAAGCTTCACGGAAAAGGGGCTTCATCCAGAAGTGGATTGATCATGGCTGATGAAGATGACGACGAGCTCATTCATCAGCTGTAAATAGTCTGGGACATCGCTGGGCAATTGTGGGGCAGTGTGTGTGTAGTGTGTACGCACTAAAATGAAATGACGAAATCAATGTGCCATCCATGTGGGCATTTTGTTCAAACTGCTAACTTGTGTCCCTTAAACACGTGGTCAGAGTCAGCCAATCAATTGCGCAATCAATCACACACTTTGTTTCGAGCCAGGCGAGATGGTATTGAGTTATTGAGGCGCGACATCGCGTTTTTTGCAAGGGAAAAAATAGTAGTAGCAAGACAAACACAGCGAGCACAATGCATTAGTTTTACATTGCAGCGACTGATGCCTTAAAATCGTCAGCAGCCATGGTCATTCCACTGCTGGATGAAGGCCTCGCCAAGCAGCTGCCATCTCTCGATGTTGTGATTCACCTAAGCCGCTGCACATGAGCGGATTTCATCGTCCCATCTCCTCGTTCGGATGGACTATCAGACGCGATACGCTGTAATAGTAATAATGTGAAGTGTAACTAAGGGATCGATACAATGAGCATTACCTTGGTTAGAGTTAGCAGCATTTGTCATGTGCTCAAGAACATTTCTCAAAGGCAATGTTATTCGTACAAAACGTGTACAATTCAAAACACAAATCCTTCGCGAAACAATGTTTTTTTCATTAGCTTCATGAATTACAACGGTGTGTGCTTATTCTAACGAATGTCTACATTTGCCAGTGGGTAAATGACGTCCACCGGGGAGAGATGGAACGATGGAATGAGGCTGTGTGCCGGTTCTGGTTGGATTATTACATCGCAGGATCGTGAGGGGCACTCGTGGCTTAGGGAATGCCCTCATTCGGCGGTGAATTTTACGTGGCTGGTGATGACGACGGTATAAGCACATTTTAATTCCTGAGTTGAAAAACGCCAGAATGAGGCTGTGAAAAACAACGAATCTCGAGCCATGGTGCGAAGAATAATACGCAGACCGCATGCTCGCGTTAGCCCCAAATGTTCGCTCGCAGATACGTTTACATCACCGAGTCTGAATTCAGAACCCAGTATGCATCAAACATTTTAACCGTAATTATTGTATTTGTTTTAAAGCTAAACATTACGAAGAAAATAGTGTGTCTGCGAGCTTAAAACCGTGTCTGGATCAGTTTGCTACATTTTTCCCCAAGACGTGAGATGCCACTTTTATTTATTTATTGAGCCTTGAACAGCAATGAAATTTTACGTGCACTTTTTTTTTTATCTTTGACACGCTGCAATAACTACAGCATTACTGCCGTCGCAGACCAACAAAACATTGTTGAAATACCGCAGCGTAATCCATAAACAGAAGGTCGATAGCAAAATAATGCACAAGCAGCTGCCTGGCTTGTGCTTTGCCTTACTCCTCATATGCGATGTGAAATCCTTCATTTTTTTTGCCTAAAAGTTTTCAACACCCTGTTCTCATAAACATGTTTACAAGGTCAGAGGGATAAAATAATCCGAAGCATTCTTGGCACAGGACAGGGGGCACACGAACGATACTCGGCTTGCAAATGGCCCACAACAAAAAGAGACACTAAAAGCTGTCAATAAGTATTAAAGCGGTGATATTCAACAAGAAGCTCGACGATTTGTAAGCTGTTAATGCAGTTGACTTTGCGTCGCCATATTCATTCAGAGTGATTCCGCATCAGGGGTTTTCATTTGTAACGATTGGAAAGTACTTCGGGGTGAATGGTGAACTCACAACCTTTCATGTGCGAAAGGTTGTTCAAGTACTGGTCAGCGGGTAAATATAATGTGAAATCTGGGGAAGTTCAGCAATGGTTGTTACCCTTTTGGGATATTGTCCCCCACCATAGAAATGTGGAATTTCCTTTACTGGCTTAGGGCCACCAACTGAGATGAGTGTCACCACATTTTGGCTCGAGCAAGGAGACACTTTGACCTTTAACTGGCATATATTAAAAAAAAATATATTTACAAAGTAAATCAGCTAAAGCGAATACAGAGGCAGACTGGATTAAAATTCAAGATTTTGACATCTGAGGAATGCTTTGCTTCTTTAACTGAGGCACAAACCAATCTATCAAATCTCTTCATGTTTGAAATAAGATTTTCCTCTGCCAGGAAGGTCACCCGTGGTACTTGTATAACAGGCAGTTATCCAGGTCATTCATTGAACAAGGTGAAAATTCAAAAGACCAAGATAGTCACACTTTCAAGTGTAACCTAGGTAGACAAAAATGACAAAAAAAAACAATAAAATAAGTTAAAGAGAAAATCAGAACAAGAAGAACGTGGTACAGGAGAAATAGAAATACTACACAAACGTCAACCAATGTTAATTAAAATATATTTCCCTCCACATAAGTTGGTTCAGACAAGTAAGCTCAAGTGTTCATCACAGCAAATGTCACACACGCCACCACACAGGGATGTGTATAATTACTATATTTTAGTCCGACAGTACTGTGAATGAAATTGTTGGCGAATCAATCCTGTGAATATTTTGTCTCGACAAAAACGACTTTAGAGTAGAACATTGTGCCGTTAAAGATGTCACAAATGGCTGTTTTGGAACACATTGTGCTGGATTCATTGTGCCGTAAAGCGATAACACAGACTCCGTACAAATCCTCACTCTCGCAAAATCCCTCGCCTATCCGCTTTCCCCAACACCCAGGTGATGCACAATGCTCCACACTCTGACAACAAACAGCTCCACAAAAAGCACCACGTGTCAACAAACCCAGACTGTGCGTTCTGCATGGCGCTCACGTGAATTAAACAAGGGGCCAGTCACATCAACGATAAGAGGCGGCACTTTGCTTGAGATCCGTGGGACTAAACAACTTCCCATTACCTACCCATTTCACCGCTCATCTAATTTTTTTGTTAACATCCCCATAACTACAAGCACGATCGGCATGATCATCACCACCATCAGCACCACCTTCATCATTGTGTATTCTCAATACGACCGTTAAATACCTCGTTTGTTACCTGTGCATTATTCCTCTGCTCGTTCTCTGTAATATCGATGTTCATGCCTTTGTTTTGTTGTTGCTGTGCTCACGCATCACGGGTCTCCCTTGTAAATTAGCCGGGCAACTGGCTAAACAGGATCATCTGGGTAACAAATAAAATGAACTCAGAATCAACACAAAGAGGAATGTGCATTCGTTGTAACGTGCTCTGTGTGTGTATGTTGAACTTATTTTGCTCCGTACGATAACCAACCGCGCTAATCGGAGGTGTGGAAAAAGGACAACAAACTAAACACAAAAAGCAGTTAAGTAAGTTGAAAACAAATCACGACGTTTCGAACTCAACACAAGCGCCCGTCTTCAGGTGAAAATTGCCATAGCCGCTATGTCTGCTGCGAGAAACGCGATGTCTGCGGCTATCGTGATTTACACCTCAAGACGGGCGCTTGTGTTGCGTTCGAAACGTCACGAAAGCATCAAATCAAGATACAAAAAGCAGTTCTAAAGAAATGAAGTTTCAACCTAGATTTAAAAGTGCATGGCTCCCAGTGGCTCAATAATATAGGAAAGAAGAGCGTTCCAGATGGCCGCGGAAACGCATCTGAAAGTGCGCGATGCAGTGACCGTCTTTGTTCGATGGCTCGTCAAAAGCCACTGCGAGGATGATCGGAGTTTCCATGATGGTTTATGCTCCCTGATTAGATCAGCAAGGTATCGTGGTTCATTTGTGGCAAGCCCTTTTTGTGTAATGAGTGCGGCCTTATAATTACCCAGCAAAAGGTACCCGGTGAAAGGCAAAGGTGCAGCCCTGCCATTGCTTGCCAACATCACTGCTGGTGAAATTACCTCCACTAGAGGGAGCTCTGGAGAGCCTCGTGAGATGGCATGATGTGTTGGCCTATTCTTCCACGCTGGCCAAAAGTTTTCGAAAAGGTGGTAGTACAAGCACAGTTTATCCCACCATGCCGATCGACCGACTGTGGTCGATCCATTTACACTGCTGGGTAGGCAGAGGCGGGGAGAATTTGAGAAACTTACACCGTCCTTTCAACTGCTGTGCCAGGAATACGAGCTGGCGACCTCTGGATTACAAGATCATTGCGCTCACCATTACACCATGCACGGTGGCAGCGCTCCATTACCTCTGAATGAAGGGGTCATGCTGAATTACGCTACCTGCCTGCTGGCCGGGTCACTCAGAGAGGCATTACTTGATCCAGAGCACCGAGTCAGCACAGTTGAAATGGTGGGTTCAATTTCAAGTGGTCACTTGTGAGGCTCGATCAGGGGGTGGTATCGTACGGGTGCTGTTTTGAAATCTACCACAGTACAACGTTGCACATTCGACTCTCTGGGGGCTGAGGTGCAGGCTAATATGTAAAACTAAAAACTAAACAAATGTTTTTATATTACCAGGTTAGGCCCACTGAGCTATATAGCTATTTTTCAGAAGCGACCTGGCAATCACAAATGATAGCTCAACGAAACGGCTTATCACGTGGAAATGTACAGCAGCCAAACACTCTAAACGCACGTTACTAAAGAACCCGGTATAAAATATCCATGCGACCATGGGGAGAACACGCACACTCCAAATATACACGTGTCATGGTCGGGCTCGAACCCACGACCTTCCTGTATACCAGGTAAGGTAGTTAACATCTAGAACCGTGGCATGAAATGGTTCGATTTGTAAACATATGTAGCTGTGCACAAACAGCTCTGCACAAACGGCTTACTGGGCAAAAATAAACCACGAACTGATGCAAACACAAGGGAATGCTCCGCTTCAGATGTAAGCGAATTTACGGGAGATAAAGAACACAATCACCGTGTGTTAAGAGGTCAGCTTTGTGAAGATGTATAGTTACACCCATGCACAAATATCCCACTGCATGTGGGCAGTTAACTAGTAAAGGGGGATATGTGATAGCCCAATATGCGACATTGAACCGTATTATAACTAAATTATTCCTTATTAAGTGATTGTGTATTATACGTAAAGATGCCTTACGTTTTAGGCAGGCCTTCATATCCATGCAAATATATTTGAATCAATACTAATAAAGTAACCTTTGCCAACCTTAGTCACTGACGGTTATTAAGACATACTGGTGACAAAATAAATATACTTTAAAATTTTGATTTTGCAACGTTTAATTTGTCGCGCAACACTTTAGATTAGTTGTGCTTTACATATGAAAGCACTTTACATTGAAGAACTACTGAGACTTCCACAAGGAAATACAGTTGGCTTAGTGAGATGATGCCGATAGCACAGGTGGAATATAACTGGAGGTGAGAAAAAAAATCATCCGGAGAACTAAAAAAAACCTCATCTTGTGAACTACATGGTTTATATAATAGTTGTATTAACCACCTCACGTCAAATTCACCTACATGGTGAAATGTGTTAAATGAAATGGAATGGAGAGAAGTGGTGTGAGTCAGCCCTTTTAAACTCAGGCTTTCAAATCAAAATTAGAAAGTCTGGTTTCTCTCCAAGAAGCTGAAATACAGGTGATAGGCACATAATACAACGTGCCAATTATGACAATTAAGTGTACTGTCGTCACAAAGCAAACCAATGTGCTTGAAAAAAACATTAAACTGCCACATTGATTTAAAAAATACATGAAACTACTGCCAGTGCCATTTTTTTTTTATTAACAAGCCACATTTCAATTAAAACAAAATTGTCCCTGCATGCAATGCTATAGCAACATTTATGATATTCTCATCTCGTGCCATCAATTATCTTGCTCCAGTTGTGTCTTGTGCCAGAAGCTGGTGCACCGTTAACCCTGACACACACACACACAGGTCCGTGCACAAAAGGGGGTCACATTTAATTAACGCAGGTCACTTCTTTTCACGCGTGTTTATTCCAATGACAAACACATTCCTGCGGAGGGATCTGGGAGGAACGTTGGGTTGCTCGGTCAATGGCCAGGGTCAACGGCGGCGTGGTGTATTCCGCAAATATGGCCGACTGTGAGGACGGGCACAAGCCGGCGTGAGTAGGTTAAACGTTGAGTTTTATAAGGGCACCACGGGGTGGCCAGCCCCTCCCCACCCAGCCCCACCCCTGCCACCCCCACCCAGCCCCACCCTCCCCACCCAGCCCCTCCCCTTCCACCCCCCACCCAGCCCCACCCTCCCCACCCAGCCCCTCCCCACCCAGCCCCTCCCCATCCTCCCCACCCAGCCCCTCCCCACCCTCCCCACCCAGCCCCTCCCTCCCCACCCAGCCGCTCCCTGCACGACGGACACAATAATCCCCTGTGGGCTGATGTAACCAGCAGGTTCCTACCAGTATAACAGTGCTCAAATGCCTGTTTCTGAATCCCACAAGACTACAGTGCACTAGGGAACAGGGCCTTAACGTTGTGCAGTTTGATCCCCAAATCCAATCTTGGAAGGTTGCATGTTCAGATTCTGCTTCAAGATGGGACTCAGCCCATTATCCTGTCATCGTTGCTAAAATGAGTAACACTTTGTGAAAATGTCATTCGTGGTAACAGCCAGAGAGACTGAACCTTGTCATATTAAAGTGCAATTTCGACCCCTAGGTCTTGATTGAGGAATACCCCACACACTCACTCAAGCTTAAAGGCGCTCCAACTTTTAAATTAAGGAATCGCACACTAAAAAACAACCTTTCCGCTACATTTATAGCAGTAATTTCAATGAATAATAACAAAACAACTGAAGTACTTCGTTAGAATGTCCAACAAGCCAATAATACAACGACGGGTGTACTCTTTCAAGGACAGTTTACACATAAACAAGCATCACTGTAATCTGTTAATGGATGGATCATGTAAAAAGTGTTTTTGGTTTATTTGTCATTAGGTCGCTAAGCGTATTATTAAGATGCGTGGGGGATGGGCTGGGTGAGAGAAGAGTAATTCTGCCCTGAAAAAGGGTTAATTAATTCCCTGCATTCGGATAACTTGGTGACTAATTACATATCAAAGGCACACACTGAGACACTCGCTGGTGATAGCTGAGCTGTATAATTAGTTTGGAATTGAAATATTTTCAAATGGCTTTATGCTGGGCCTATGAAAAGGCTGAATAACATGTTGTAATATTTCTGTGCTTGCTCTTGCATGCCTTGCTGATTTTTATACATTCTGTACAAATGTTTATTTTGCAGTTTAACACGTAGGCTTTCGCGACCAATATCATCCATAATAGAGGTTTTTTGGGTTAGATCGCGTAAATACATAAATGTGTCGTTAAAGCCCACCACCACCCAACACAGCCAACTAGTAAAGGTTGTCACGTAAACAGAACATGCCGATTCGTCATTAGTACAGCACACAATTTACAATCTGAGTTCGACGTTTTGCCAGTAATTACAACTAGCTTAATCAGGTGACAGGCAGATTTGTGGAGAAGTCTAACTGATTCGTTCCTTATATAGAGGCATAGATGTGATGACCACGCTTCTGTAGTCTTGCGAGCACCTTTGATCTTGTCCTTCCTGTCTATTGTGTGTATTAAAATAGCTGTACCAACGGTAATCCCTATTGAAGTATGCTGCCCTTCATAGGCATGCATTTAAATTATGTATTATTTGATGATTCGCTTCCACGCAGCACTAAGGCGGTAGCTATACGAACAGTTAAAGTAATTTTTATTTCTTTCAATTTCGACAGATTATCTAATTAGTCTTGGCCAGTAGTAGCTAGTTTTGCACAGAACCTCAACATTATAAAAAATAAATTGAGTGTCCTTGTTGGCACGTGTGTTCTGCTACTGCTGACAGTTGTATTTGGGAGAATTTAATATTTCTCTGATGTTCTTTTAGTCTCGTGCTGATCATTAGTCCTGTTTGCCCAACATAACATTTTCCACACGTGCAGTTAATCCTGTACACACCTTCTGTTGATAGCTTCGGTAATACATCTTTTGTACCAGATATAAATTTCTGTATTTTATGTACTGTGCCAAATCTGACTCGGATGTTTTGTTTTTCCAAACATCTGGCTAGATTATCAGTTACTCCCGCAATGTACGGTATTTTGATCGTTTTAAATACTGGGCCAGTTTTAATGCTCGTGTTATTTGATTTGGTTTTGGCATTCAATGCCCTGTTGATTTGTGCATCATTGTAAACGTTAATTTGCAGCACTTCTTTAACATGTTGAACCCCCCCCTACTTTGCATAAGAGCGCAGAAGCGTGGTCACCACATCTACGCCTCTATATAAGGAACAAAACAGTTAGACTTCTCCACAAATCTGGCTGTCGCCTGATGAAGATAGTTGTAATTACTGGCGAAACGTCGTACTCAGATTGTAAATGTTGTGGCTTGGCTCTCCAACACACCAGTGTGCTGTACTAGTAATGAATTGGCATATTCTGTTTACGTGACAACCCTTCCTGGCTGTGTCGGGTGGTGGTGGGTTTTAACGACGCATTTATATATTTATGCGATCTAACCCAAAAAACCTCTATTATTGTTTATTTTGCACACACACACACATAATAAACTAACAATCATTCACCACTAATGTGTTAAGCCACGGCTTTTTATCACACTTAGAGCATTCACATTGGTGTGACCAGGGGCTGCCCTGGACAGTACAATGATATAGGCACTTATTAGTCTCCTGAGGTACATCACAATCTGACATCTGGAGGCGAGGTTCACAGGCAATCCAACAAAGTCAGAATTTGACCACGCGCAGCATCGTAACTCATCAAAACCAGCGGAAATATAATTCACCTTGTTCCATTTGTTTTGTCATCTTACGTCGACTTTCCATGACAACTGTAACCAAGGAATGGATCTGTCCAAGAGGGTATAGACCAAGGAGATGGAACGATGAAATCTCTTTTAAGTGGAGGCATTCTGTGGATAATTATGTATTACATTGCAGGGGCATGAGAGGTGTGGCAGCAGTTGTCGAGGCCTTCATCCTGCAGTTGACTTTACCAATGGCTGATGATGAAAACCCGAATACTCTCATATTTCTAAAGCGAAGTAAAAACTACTTTCTTCGAAACAAAAGCAAATATGTGTGTGTCACAAGGGGATATAGCGCACATTTAAAAACTAGCATTAATCTGGCTTGCCTTGTTTCTTTGACCTGCGTGAATTGAGCTCCGCTGGCCCAGTCATGGCATAGTCATGGCCTCAGGATCAGCCCTTTTTGGCAACCAGGAAAACTCTCTCAACATTGTGCTCCCTCCTTCAACATCGAGTCGAAGTGCAGAGCAACGTGGAATGACACCAACATCCCAAAGGAGAGCCCTAACCACCGATCCCACCGTGTAACCCCTGGGATGGAGCTGCCTAGAAAGACCTGGTCTGCTTGGAACATAATCCGAACATCGCTCGGCCAGTGTGGCGGGCATCTGTGAAAAATAAGTTATTACCTCACTCGGCATTGCCTGGTACGATGGGGATGGTTTAGTTTCATTTGTATGTTTGAGAGATTTGTTTATGTTTCTTGAAAGTTGCACGAATATTGTGTTCTTGTACGGTTTGTTGGTGTAACGTTCTTACTCGCCCGAACTGGACATCTGTGGAAAAGAGCTTTCTTGCTCATCGCATACCTCCAGTATAAATAAACATTCTGATTTTGATGCTCAGGACGAGATGCAGCCTTCCACAACATCACTCCCTTTCATAGCCCTTAACTGACACACCACCATCAACATCATCAACACATAATGTTGCTCATCAGCCTGCCATCTATATATATAAAATCGCAAATCTGTCTGTCTGTGTGTCGCCGGACCATACGCAGTTTCATTGGACGGCGGTTGCCCCTGGCAACGGGTAGCGACGCATTCGCTGCCGGGTGGACGCCATTTTTAATTTCCGTTAAAAATATGCGCACGCATTTGTCGTATAAACTCGATATACCCAGCGTTGCCCGGGGGGAAAATACATTTAAAATCTTATGAAAACTTTCAAACATTACATACCAATGAAAAAGCAACTGTGTAATTACTTTTAAACCCGACGCGCCAAGAATCGATTCTCTGAATCGCGCAAAGGAATCGAAGGTTGTAGATTCCTTTACATTCGGACGATTCCCGTTTACTATAAGTTGCTTAAAGTCGATATAAACTGCTACGAACGGGAAATATCCGGCGTTGACCGGGGCAAAAATGTAATTAAAAACTCCTGAAAAAATAAAAAAACAATGAAAATGAAACTCTATCATTCAAAATGTAAACCCCCAACATGCCAGGAATCGATTCTTTGAATCGCACAAAGGACTAATCGAAGGTTGTAAATTACTTTAGGATCGCGCTTCCTGTTTAATATAAGTTGCTTATAGAGTTGATATAAACTGCTACGAATGGGAAATATCTGGCGTTGACTGGGGCAAAAATATAATGGTGAGGGCGGTTGTGAGTGGCGATTGTGAGTGGTGATTAGTGAGTGGTGAGGGGAGGTTGAGTGGTGACGGTGAGTGGTGAGGGTGAGTGGTGAGGGTGAGTGTTGAGGGTGAGTGGTGATTGGTGAGGGTGTGATTGGTGAGGATGAGTGGTGAGGGAGAGTGGTGAGGGAGAGTGGTGAGGGTGAATGGTGAGGGTGAGTGGTGAGTGGTGAGGGTGAGTGTTGAGGGTGAGTGGTGAGTGGTGATTGGTGAGCGTGTCATTGGTGAGGATGAGTGGTGAGGGAGAATGGTGAGGGAGAGTGGTGAGGGTGAATGGTGAGGATGAGTGGTGAGTGGTGAGGGTGAGTGTTGAGGGTGAGTGGTGAGTGGTGATTGGTGAGGGTGTGATTGGTGAGGATGAGTGGTGAGGATGAGTGGTGAGGGAGAGTGGTGAGGGAGAGTGGTGAGGGTGAATGGTGAGGGTGAGTGGTGAGTGGTGAGGGTGAGTGTTGAGGGTGAGTGGTGAGTGGTGATTGGTGAGCGTGTCATTGGTGAGGATGAGTGGTGAGGGAGAGTGGTGAGGGAGAGTGGCGAGGGTGAATGGTGAGGGTGAGTGGTGAGTGGTGAGGGTGAGTGTTGAGGGTGAGTGGTGAGTGGTGATTGGTGAGGGTGTGATTGGTGAGGATGAGTGGTGAGGGAGAGTGGTGAGGGTGAATGGTGAGGGTGAGTGGTGAGTGGTGAGGGTGAGTGTTGAGGGTGAGTGGTGAGTGGTGATTGGTGAGCGTGTCATTGGTGAGGATGAGTGGTGAGGGAGAGTGGTGAGGGAGAATGGTGAGGGTGAATGGTGAGGGTGAGTGGTGAGGGTGAGTGTTGAGAGTGAGTGGTGAGTGGTGATTGGTGAGCGTGTCATTGGTGAGGATGAGTGGTGAGGGAGAGTGGTGAGGGAGAGTGGTGAGGGTGAATGGTGAGGGTGAGTGGTGAGGGTGAGTGTTGAGGGTGAGTGATGAGTGGTGATTGGTGAGGGTGTGATTGGTGAGGATGAGTGGTGAGGGAGAGTGGTGAGGGAGAGTGGTGAGGGTGAATGGTGAGGGTGAGTGGTGAGTGGTGAGGGGGAGTGTTGAGGGTGAGTGGTGAGCGCGTGTATGTGTACCTATGGACGGGGGGCGCGTGTGTGGGGCGAGCGGTAGTGTAGTGGTTAGTGCGCTGCGCTACGAACCTGGCGACACGAGTTCGATTCCCGCTCACGGTCACCATCGGTGACGATTATTTCAACCGCTCCTGGGTCTCCCCTAGGTCGACTCAGCCTCAAACGAGGAACTGGTGTGGTGTGTGAACATCGCCACTGTGAAGACAAAGGCAGCCGGGCGTGGTTGATCCAAGTCCCGGGCGAAGCCGGGTTGGAAATCTCGTATCAATATAAATATAGACCTTAACCAGTATGTAAATATGTCTCAAAAACCTCTAGGGTACTTCCCGACAAGATACAAAGCTGAAATTTGGTGTATAGGAAGCTTTTAGGATATAACAGCAAAATCTGAAAATCCTAGATTTTTCATTTTAAGGACCCCAATTTTAAGTGCCTCATAAACATGTTTGTGCGTGTAATTCAGAAACCGTTCAAAATATAAGGTTGCCTTTTTTTTCAATTGATCGAGCGTTAAACAGCAAATACAATTAAAGCGAGAACCATTGTTTTATCTTTTATTGTTTTGAAATCTTTCAGATTAAATTGGTTTTGATTGCAAAAATATTCATTTTATAATGTTCAAATCTGAATAATTTGAAAACGGTCAAATATGGGAGCTTCCCCTTATATAGTATTAAATTCATATTTTTTGTTCTCTCATGAAAATTTGTATCTTCAAATTGAGCGGTTTCCGATGGATATGTCTTTAAATATTGAATCAAGTCGTCAACAATGTCATTTTTTTTGTAAAAATACAAATTTTCGGAGTAGTTGTTAGTGTCTGATCGTAGATAAAAATTGTAAAAAAAATCATATCAGGTTAAATATATTAATAGAAAACTTTTGCCTGGCGAAGACGGGCTTCATGAACTAGTGAAATAATAAAGAAAGAAGATGGGTTTTGAGATCAGCCAATACAGCCCATCTCCTTTGCACCCGAGCTTGCCTACCCTCTGCGGCCAAGGGATGAGGGTCAAGAGGCTTTGCTTGGACTGTTTTAAGTTAACATTTTTTTTAATTCTCTACTGTGTGTATTTGACTTGGTTGGGAAATTAAAACAAGTGATGTCACAGGTCATGCATCGTGCTTCCATTGTTTGGCCGTGCGATGTCCCGACTGATTCCTCCTTCCGAGATGTGCCTCATCGTCTGGACTAAAATAATTCAGGTTTCACGTTCATTTGTTTAACCAGGTGAGAACTCAAGAGGCCAGGTTAATCGTCTAATTTCCAGGAGTGGCACTTGGATCACCAAAATGACAAGACAACAACAACAACAACGTAAAGTAGAGCAATGAAGTAAATGTAAAAAAATCTAAGGAAAAACAACTACCTTACAGGAAAAATCGAAAATACTGCACAAAACAACAAAACAAATCTATTTTTGGTATTTCCCCAGGTAGGGCCTACTGAGCTATACAGCTCTATTTGAGAAGAAACATGGCTACAAATAATAGATCAACAAAGTGGCTTATCATGTGGAAATTTATATCAGCCAAATACTCTAAATGCATGTTGATTCTAAATGTGGAGGCAACACCGGAGGACCTGGAGAATAATCCTCACGACCACGGGGAGAACATGGAAACTCCAAATATCAATCAATCAAATTGTATTTCTAAAGCAGTTTTCGTGCAAAAAATGAAATACATAGTGCTTTACAGGCATGCACAATAAAAGTGAAATTGTAGTTAAAATAAAATCACGTTGTAACACATTTCTAGCAAAGACATAATAAAACAACACATTAAGAAAATCTCAATTGAAAGAGAGTTTAAAAAGTAAGTTTTGGGATTTTTTTTTTTAAAGTGCTTAATGATTCTGAAGCCCCCAGATCCCCTGGCAGGCTGTTCCACAGGCAAGGACCCTATACACTAAAAGGTGCTCCCTCAGGCTCGGGATCGGGATCGGGATCGAACCCACGACCTCCTGTATACCAGGCGAGGTATCTAACATCTCGCCACCAAGCATGCATCGATGCAGCTTCCAGTGATCACTAACGAGGCTAGGCGAACCAGCCCTGGCCTCAGTTCGACCAGGCCAGGCTTGTTGTTTTACAACGCGAGCACCGAGGCAGCACACTGCCACGGTTGGTTCCGAATCTGGGTCTACACCGGAGCCGAGAGTTGTTCCTGCAGAAATATTAAACAACCAACAATCGTAGCTTCGCGAATGCATCACGCGATGAAAAACCTCGCTCTAAATTTATCGGCGGGTCGCTTGATATCGAAGTCTGTGTCCTTTACTGTAAGCAACCAGTTGTGCAACTGTTCACGACCAGATTTCCCTGCTGGCAATGGGCACAACGTAATAGATTATTATTTTGGCCGGGACAAAATGTGGATGCATGCAATGTGATAACACTCCCACAAGTAATGCTTGTATGTTTTTAAATAAGTAAAACAAACACAGTAAACCCTTATAATGTGCGCCCGTTTTATAATCGCGGTTTTGCGTCTCCGCGACAAATTGAAATTGCGGTGCTGTTCGAAATTCGTGGGGTTGTGTTTTTTGTTATTAAATGTCCACGGCCGTAGTGGCGCTTCCACCCAACGAGACGTCGTGAGGTGTGGATTGTGACAGCGCTGACGGTGTGCACGTGACGCCGCTCTCCCGCTCGGTCTGCCTTTGTCTGCTCCACTCTTTACAGAGCGCGTGAGTGCTGTCCTTTTCATACATATAAAAAGTAGAATTACGTACCGTGCCCTATTTATTCATATTGGCTCATTTAGAAATATGTTTACGGTCAAAATTATTAAAGGTAAGTGAAATGAGAGAGTAATACTTCTCACTATACCTGTATGTATTCATCAATATATACATGGAGTTTATACGTTTATGTTCAAACAAAATATGTGTTAATGCCCCCTAACCCTATTTTCCTCATAAGCTTTGAATATTAAAATTCGCAGCGTTCTCCAGGAACGTATTCCCCGCGATTATTAAGGGTTGAGCGTATAGAAACTAAACGTTGAACCTCTGATACGTCATAACGCCACGTTATATATATTTTACTAGGTAAGGCCCACCGAGCTGTATAGCGCTTTTTTCAGAAGCGACATTGGCCACAAATGATAGCTCAAGGAAGTGGCTTATCACGTGGACATTTATAGCAGCCAAATACTCTAAACGGTGACAATGCTCACAAATTAATTAGCCATGCTTTATACGCAACCCAAAAGTGAAGTCAATCACTTCAACCAACCCAAGGCCTAAGTGAGCAAGGTCTTAAATATCTTGAAAAAAAGATGATATTTGTTGCAAACACTTTTCAAAAATGTATGGAATGGAATTTTGAAGTGATGCTCAATGAATGCAGGTTAACGATGTCGGCCTAATTCCAGCAACAAGGCTCCACGGGTTGAGATAATTATCTGCTAAATTACATATCCATAGCCTTCCTAGCGTTGTATGCTTAACATTTAAACGTGGATTTATTTTATTATTTTCACCCAATATTGTAACTTTTGCCATTACCGTTGCAGATAAATACAGGAAACATTTAAAGAGCAATTTTCTTGCAATTGCTTCATGGTATCATTTATTGTGCCTTATGCTTTTTTTATGAATAAGCGTAAACGATTTAAATTCCCAAGGTTTTTCTTTCCTCGCACTGCATGTTTACGTAGAACAATGCAAGGCTCGTAAAATGTTAAACCAGTGCAAAAATTTACACATTTAATGATAACCTGATTTAAGTGTATTATTTTAAATTGACACACTCTAATGAAAGTGGGGTGTTTTGTGCGGAGCCATGGTGCAAGCCTTTACGTGAAATAAGCCCAATGCTGCGCTCATAACTCCACCTCCACGTTGCACGGCACTCTGCTTATTCATTTCCCTGCATAAAATTACAGAGCTCAATTTTCGCTGCTTATCAGCTGAGTGGAATGTATGCAGCGGCTGTTTGAAAATGGCACAGAGCAAGTGACTTTGCTCCTTGGCCAAATGCAAACTGGGTGTTGCGCTGAATGTCAGTTTTTAAATTGACATTGCAATTACAGCCAAAAAATTACGCATTTGCCCCAAAAAATTTGAAATCTCTGTGAACGGCTGAATTAGCCAATCATCCCTCCAGGGTCGAAACAATTTGTACAACTTTGTGGGGAAGTCAAAAGTGATTGTCGTTTGAATAAACTTTCCCCCAGCCATAGAAATGTGGATTTTTTTTCACAACCGGTCCAAGGCTTTAAGAATAGGTGATGAGCACTGCCCCAATGCTCAGTCGGTGCAAGAAATCACTGTGACATTGTTTGACTTATTTATATCTTGACATGAATATGCGTACAGCCAACACGTGAAAGGCACATCGCATTTAAAACGTAAAATGTATTGTTATTTTGGTCAGAATCAGAATCTGTATTTATCCTGGAGGAGCTAGGGAGCTCTTTTTTCAAACATGTCCAGTTCAAGTTTATTTCGTTTAACCAGGTCAGAACTCAAGAGACCAGGACGAGCCTCATTTTGCAAAAGGGGCCTTGGGGGGCATTTGTCTGCCAGACAATTAGCTGTATAGAAATCCCAATTGAGCAATTTGCGGTGTAATTTTCCACATGCGCCAAATTTGGGACCCTGACGCTGGCACACGGTGGCTTACTCTGGAGACCGACATCAGGGCATCTGTAACGTCCATGGTGAATCGGACGATGCCTCAGTAGTATTATTACAGTTGTTACACACACCTCAGTATTAATCAGGGCAGCTTCTGGGTTCGAACCGTGGACCTCTGCGACGAGCGGCGAAAGCTGAGCCATTATACTCGTGAAGACAACACATTATATCGAACTTTAATCATGCACCACAGCATTCCCGTTGCAATACATTAGAAAACAATACACATAGCATAAGGACTTTTTTGTAATAAAAAAATAGTTATGGCACTCATAAAATATGTTTTATATATTTCTTCCCTGTAAAATCTCAAAGTGTAAATATCTACAAGATTGCACAGCATCGTTACAGCAGGAAATCCTATAAAGCACATGTTCCCGCAGGATATAGAATATAGCTAAATATAAAAAAATCCAAGGATCTGTAAGGCTTTTACAGCCATGTCCATAAACAATATAATATTTTTCAATTTGGTAATAATTATGCAGAACATGCAAGAGGATGATACATTTTGACTGTAATTTATTCACTTTTACCCGTTCTAAGGCTATGTTTGCACAATACGTCTGGAACAAAATGATACGATATGTCCACATTCACCGAATATCACAAGGTATGTGCGCCTTTGATTATTCATTAGTGTAATTAATTCAGAATTTCCATTGTAGCAGGAGCAATTCGGTGCTAATCACATGCTCAGAAATCCACAAGGCGGGTTGGTAACCTAGTCCACTGTTAAATTACGGAAATAATTAACGGAGTGCCAGTACTACATTAATCGGTGGACTAATTGTCGATAAGTCCATCGCTCATTGTGCCTTTTTCCCATTCTTCTTCTAATAATGGCTCAATGTGGGATGGGCACCACGGTGGCGAGATGTTAACTACCTCGCCTAGTATACAGGTGGTCGTAGGTTTGATCCCGACCCTGATGCCCCTATATTTGGAGTTTGTGTGTTCTCCCCGTGGTTGCGTGGATTTTTCTCCGCGTCCTCCGGTTTTCCTTTTAGCATTTAGAATCAACATGCGTTGAGAGTATTAGGCTGTTGTGAATTTCCTCGTGATTATAAGCCACTTCGTTGAGCTATCAGTAGTGACAGCCAGGGCGCTTCTGAAAAAAAAAATATATATCTCAGTGGGCCTTACCCTGTGAAATAAACATAGTTTTATTTTTTAATATAGAGTTTGAATTGGGGGAAAAAACGCTTGCCCCCCCGCCCACGGCAGCTCCCCAAGGCTTGATTCAAAGACACATACATTTGGCTGGCTGCAGGTTGCACAGTCAAAGAAGAGACCATGCACTCCATTATGAAAGCCACAGTTCAATCTGCGCACAAGCACTAAAACATCCCACGGCGCTCCTCCCTTCCAGAGCACCAAACCATTTCCAAGAGGGAGTAATGTCTTGTCCACGAAAAATAAGTCAAACTACTCGGCTGTGCGTGCGAGGATTGGGTAAACAAACCTGTACGCTGGCTTAAAAGTGGTAAATTATTCAGGAAGAGCTTCTCAAAACCATCCCATTAGGGTCGAACATTTATACGTTTCAGTAATCAGCAGAAGTGTGCATAGTATCATTACGTAATGCGCATTTCATAGTGGCTGAATTAACTGGTGCTTGGCACATTCCTTGAAAGGCGAGGCTTTGCCTTAATCGGTTTGATTCACACAACCACTGAGCATTTCCTCAGTCATTACCAAAGCACTGTCTGTTTTATGGAGTACATCTTTTTGAAACTGTGACAATGTATGCATGTGTTTAGTTAACAATTAAGCATACAATCATTCAGTTAACCAAGCAATTAAACAATTGTCACATCTCACATATGTATGCATGTCCTTCGCACCGTACATATCCAACATAGCCAAGGTGCGAGAGAAGCACAACACACTGAACACAAAAATCAGTTTTAAAAAAATGAGTTTTCAATCTGTATTTAGGAGTGCAGGGTCAGGATTCAATTCAAGAATACGATGTTTGCCTCATTGTTACGTTCGTTTGTTTAACCAGGTCAGAAGTCAAGAGGACCAGGAAGAGTCTAATTTGCAATTGTGACCTGGATGACCAAAGTGACAAAAGCAACAATGTAAAATAGATACACAACGATGAGGCAAGTAAAATTCACGGCAAAAAAAAACGACCAAATAGAAATAAGAGCAAAAACAACCCATGTTACAGATAACATCGAAAAAACTGTCCCGCACAAACGTAAATAAATTAACATTCCACAAAAAATATATAGAATCCTGTGATGGCGGTTTGTAATATTCTTAGGATTCTTTTTTGTCTCATTCGTCCGGTTGTATACACTTCATTGCCCTAAATTTAACAAGAGGTACATTAGCTCCTGTGTTGCATAAACATATACCACTGTGTAACAATTTGTGTATTTTTTTGTTCCTAGATAGTAAGTGTTATTTCTTATTTGCTTATCCATCAAAATTACAGAAAATAGCTATTATTCCCAACAAACGTTGCTTTTGTGACCAGGACAGTGATATTTTGAAATTTACCACATTTTCCAGAACATTCCAGATAGATTCAGTGCTGAGTAAACTTGGAGTAACTTCTAGAACATTCTAGAACTTTCCAATAATATAAATAGTAACGTAAATACGGGGGCCGTAAGCCCACCAGTTCAGTTTAGTTCCAGCTGCCTAAGTGGATACATATCTGCATTTTTCTGAGATGGCATCAATAGGCTGCAAGCATCCAACAGACGCATGTTGCTATGTCTGCGGCCAATTTATCAAGACAAGAGCGAAAAAGTACTCTGTATAAGTATCTGCGAAGATGTGTGAGGCCTACAAGGCATATTTTGGCATGCCTGTTGGGGATCAAGACAAACCCTGGGCACCTCATTTCACCTGCGAGCAATGCAAACAAACTCTGGAAGGTAAGATGAACAATTGTTGCTCGGAATTTTATGTTATGAAATTTGTAAACATATTTTAAAAGTTTTAAATGTTTAATGTTATTAAACAAATATAGGTAAGAAAAATGTTGCGATAATATCTTACACATTAGTCATGAGTGAAATAAATGTATTTTTGTAGGATGGTACAGCGCGGAAAAGAGAGCCATGAAGTTCGCTATCCCAAGAATTTGGCAGGAACCCACTGACCACTCAAGCAACTGCTACTTTACTCTTTGGTTCTTTCGGTAAAGTCACGTAGGTCACGTAGGTATTTATACCTCTGTGACTTGACCGACAGAACAAAAGAGTATGGATTCCTGCAGTCACGAAAGCTTCAAATCAAGATTCAACTGCTACTTCTGTTTGGTGGACCGTTCCTAACGTTGGACTAGCAAGAATGCACCTGCTATCACGTATCTTCCTTCATCCACATTGCCATGAGCTCCCTGTACCCACTCCTCCGGAGAGAAAGCATCCGTCTTTAGAAGAGACCAGCAAGTCAGAGAGCGAGGAAGACGTTGCAGATCCAGATGACAATTTCAAAGGTAGAGCTGAGGAGAGAAACCCATACTACCCCAACCAAAAATACCTCAACGACTTGATTAGAGATCTTGGTCGCACCAAGTCCAATGCAGAGCTTTTGAAGTCTAGGCTCAAGCAGTGGAACTTGTTGGATGAAAGTGTGCAGGTCGAGATCAGAGGAAAAGTCACCAACCTTTTTGCAGCTTCTTCACCCGTCAAGATGGCCTCTGCTTCAGCCACAATGTGATCAGTATGTTCGAGGCAATCGGAATCGCCTGTAACCAGAATGAGTGCCCCTCTTCATTGACAGCTCATCCAGGAGCCTCAAAGCAACAAGTACCCGTCACAACAGTACCCGTCTCTTCCCCTGGCTCACTTTGTGCACCTCAAAAAGGATTACAACAGCATCAAGACCTTGCTGGATGCCTTGAAGTATGATGAGTATGGCTGGAAGGTTATCGGAGACTTGAAAATGGTGGCATTCCTGATGGGTCTCCAAGGCGGTTTTACTATTATTGACTTTGGGATAGCAGGGACATCAAGGCACACTACCACAGCCAGGATTTGCCACAGCGGATCGAGTTCTCTGTGGGGAGGAACAACGTCAAGTGGGAGTCACTGGTGGACCCCCTGAAGGTGCGGATGCCCCACTGCACATCAAATTGGGCCTTATGAAACAATTTGTCAGAGCTGTAGATAATGTGTCGGCAGCCTTCGAGTACCTTCAATACTTCTTCCCTAAGCTGTCTGAGGCAAAGGTCAAAGGCGGTGTCTTCGTAGGACCACAGATAAAGAAGATCCTGGAGTGCAATTAATTCCCCAAGAAGCTCACTAGTAAGGAGAAAGCGGCTTGGGACAGCTTTGTCGCAGTGGTTCGTGGCTTCCTGGGCAAGCGTAAGGGCGAAATCTATGTGGAGCTGTTTGTGACCCTGGTGAAGAGCTACGGCACAACGGGCTGTAGGATGTCCCTCAAAGTCGATATTCTTGACGCTCATCTTGATAAATTCAAGGAAAACATGGGAGCATACTCGGAGGAACAAGGAGAGCGCTTCCACCGAGATATGCTGGGCTTTGAGCGCCGCTACCAGGGACAGTATAACGAGAACATAATGGGAGACTACATTTGGGGGTTGATTCGTGAAAGTGATTTACAGTATAATCGTAAATCTCGAAAAAAGTATCACTTATAAATCTTTTGTAGTAATTTATGTATTACTTTAGTATAAATACATGTACATTTTGATTCATATGTTGTTTTTTGCTGACTTTATGTGAACTAAAAGACACAAATTCGCCCGTTTTCTTATTCAAAATAGGTATTTTATTAAGTATCACTGTCCTGGTCACAAAAGCACAGTTTGTGGGGAATAATAGCCATTAGAATATGAATAGCCATTTTCTAAACTTTTTAGGCAAAAGCAATTACGAAATAACACTTACTACCCAGGAACAAAAATTGTGTTACATATTGTAATTGAGTTTCACGTCCGCGGGAGTGGAATGATCAACGAAACGCGTAGTCACCCGCTGACCGCCCATCAAGACTGCCGGATGGCAGCACCAAGGGCGATCCACAGAGCTCACAGGCAACGCAGTCGAACGGCTAAAAAACCCAGACATCAATCTATAACAATTGCTGCCATTCCAAAAATCAGTTGCTATCTCCGCAACGCGCCGTTACCGTATCAAAAAAATGTGCACGATTTGATGTATGAGTGGCGAACGTGAAAATCGATTTTCATCGATGATTCCTCGCATCCTTTACGTGCCACGGCACACATACAGCGAAAGCGTGATTTCATTATTTTCACTATAGTCGTTTTAACTGCAGTGCACACAGCTCAAGTGCAATGTTCGCAACGCAACAGATTTTGTTTTCTATTCACAATCAATATGGAACCGTTACGAAGTCGGCAAGGTAACGGCCACGTGGGAGGAGGCGGGTGAGAGACGGGTGGGCAGACGAGCGGTGCTGCGTTGTACATTTAAAACCCTCGGGTCATCCCGGGGACTCCCCACCCATATGTTAAACACACCCCCCCCCCTTTTTCCCTTTTACTTTATCCCCTCCCCCCACTCCAAAACATGTTTTTCTACCGGTGAGATGTTCCCATCTAAATCAGACAATAGTTCCCCCCCCCCCCCCATTCGCCGGGGTTATCTCCCCCCCCCCCGAACCATCCCCTCATCAACCAGGACACATGGGGCCTGGCGGATTTTCGCGTGCGGTTGGTTTTTTTCTTTGGCCCAACCTTCTGCAACGCATCTTTGTTCTCATGTACAGCAAAAATCTAATAGAAATCTTAAAAAAAAACGCGGGTCAGGGGGCATTTATCTATAGAGAATTAGCCAGGTCCCCACAGCAGCCAGCACATCAGCCAGGGAGCATAGTGTCTGACTCACAAGTGTTGATGGATAGAGCCTTGACCCCAGGGTCAATTGATGCTTCCTGTTCAAGGCACCCCAGTGGCTCATCTCCTCCACCTCTTCTGCAGCCTCCCCGGTGTTTTCCTATGTTAATGACAACCCACAGGACTGTGGTTAAAAATATTCTCTTGGTGTCTGCGTCTGTCTAGTCTGTTTGCAGTCTCTGTAGTATTTGTTGAATTAAACCTACTGGGAGGATGACAGTCTATCTTTATTGCACAGTTATATGTACCACGGTGTAAGGGTTAGCACACTGGACTTACAATCGGGAGGTCGCAAGTTTGATTCAATGTCTCTGCGCAGAAATTGAAACAATTGGGCAAGTTTCTCATTCCGTCGCCTCTGTTCAACCAGCGGTATACATTGGTGTGCCAGAGTTAGTTGATTGAGAGGTCGCATTTGGTGGGGTAAAGTGTGGGCATGCCCACCACTTCAAATATATTTGGCCATCATGGAAGCGAAGGCCAAATGCTCTCCAGAGCTCTTCCACGTAAAGGCCCTTCCGCCAGCAGTGGCGTGAGCTAGAAATTGCAGTGCTGAATCGTTTATCTTTCATGGTTAAATGCAGTGACGAAGTCAAGCCGAAGTATCTTCAATAATTGAACAATGAATTGGCTCAGGTAGCTCTGAGCCACTGGTGGAAATTCCACTATTCTATGGAAGGGACCCATTTTTCTATAAAAAAAAAACAATACACTGTTCACTTCCTACAAAGTAATGGAACCTCAACAGGTGGTGCCTATTTTACCAACCCCAGGAGGACGATGATGATGATGGGTTAAATAAAGCCTGGTCAAGATTTTCATTAAAATGTATCTCACGACGAGGAGCCTGCGGCATCACGAGGTATTTTGTTGCTATTGATTGCTGTTCAGTCGATTGTATGATATTGGTCCATGTTGACGTTGAGAATATACGAACATGTGAACATCGGGAAGGCCATTCATCTCTCTCCCAATATTGTTGTTCATACTTTTAAGCAGGGGCATCACCTTAGCGATTAGTTGCAGAACCAAATCACTCTTGAAGTCTCCTGAGAGGAGAGTCTGTCTCTACTTTCAGCAACCGGTTGCGCAACTGCATACGGCTAAAGTTGTGCCAATGAACACTCAGGTATGGATGTGCCATTAAGCTGTCTCTGCATATGTGTGTGTTGAACGTCTTTCGCGCCGTACGAAACCAACTTGATAAGAGGAGGTTCTAAAGAAATGAGTTTTCAATTTAGATTGAAAAGCGCATAACTCCAGTGGCTTCCTAATATTGAGAGAGCCTTCCAGACGGCCGCAGAAGCGCATCTGAAACCACGTGAAGTAATGACCATCTTTGTATTATGGTTCGCTAAAAGCTGCTGTGAAGATGACCGGAGTTTGTGTGATGGTATATGCTCCTTGCATGCATGCACCCTTGCAACAACAAAGGATTATTTGCAGTAAAAACGCTCCCGTTGCTTGACGAAAAAATAAGTCCCAAATGGCATTCCTGGGGATCGTAAGAGAGAGCTGTTAAAATGCCTAAATTGCGTGGACAATGAACAATAATAGGATAATCAAATTCCAGCCAGGTCACTCAGCGGTAGAGTGAGCGGCTCACCATCAGAAGGCTGCAATCAGAGGGGTTGCGCATTTCTATCCTGCGTTGACTCAGCCCATCATCTCACCAGAGTTCATATAATGAACACACCACTTTGTGAGACAGTCAACATCGCTTGTCATCCATAATACAGGTTTTTTTGGGGGGTTATATTGCGTAAATATATAAATGTGTCGTTAAACCCGCCTCCACCCGACATTGGTGGACATGTCATATCTTTATTTGAAGCTTTCGTGACTGCAAGAATTACTCTTTGGTTCTTTCGGTAAAGTCACGAAATAACCAAAAAATTGGTTGTCCAAAAGAGAGAATTCCCCACAAACATCGAAATGTGAAAATGTCACGGCCGTATAAGAGTTGTAAACAGGACAGGATAATCGCTTAGTTGAGCAGGGAATCACTTTGTCTTTTTTCTCTTTTTTTTCTTCTTCTGCGCATCATGCATTCTCTATGGGAGGGCTCTAGACGTTTCACATGGGCAATTCAAGCAACCGTTTCAAGAGTGGCATGCCAACCATGATAAGCTGGGTACATGGGAAATATAGGCAACACCATTTTGGTATTACACATCTTGCAATGCCATCGAATTGAATTCAAATTTGCAATCAGCAATGCAATTAGTGTGCCTAGGACCTTTACAACGTCTGAACAAAACCCGCGCGCACCGTCTGAGTTCAATGGGAAGGCGACACGCATTTACTTGTTATTGTTTGCGTTAGCGTAGGTACTGCAAGCAAGGAAATTACACAACAGGGCCCATTGTTAAAGCAATGGAATTCTACTAAATATATCCGGAGAACACTGCACAGGCAAGTGTGTACGTAGCAGATGTTCTGCCATGATAGCAAAAAAGCTGCGCATAATTTCAAATATGACGTTTGCTTTACAAAAAATATTTCAAAGGGATTTTCTGAAGCAGGATAAGCAATTGAGCATTCAAGTGGGATTCATTACCGGTTTACAACCCTCAGCCAGTGGTTGGAATTCCACGCTCCTATGGCGAGGTTGAGTCCATCCATAGGACAACCAATGTTGACTTCCCAACAAAGTAGTAGTCAGAGGGCTTATGAGCTGGGTCAACCCCAATCAGGGTTTGAACTCATCAATCTTCCGATTGAAAGCCGCTCAATCTCCAACAGAGCCACCTATTTTAATATCCACGATGAAACGTATTCTGTTAAAGCTGTCATTGTAGTGATACGATACCAGAAACATTTTATTTGTACTCATATCATATGCTATTTGAAAATATATTTTACGTCTATGATACTAACACAACACGATACTGCATTTCTCTTTTTATATGAGAAATGCCAGCAGTTCATTATGCAATATTTTTCAAAGCAAAGGCTTAACATTGAACGTAATCCTGCTTCAGTTGTCCAGCCAACGTCGATATTAAAATAATATTTTCCTTAAGGGTTATAATGAGAGTATATAAAAGGTGCATTGTTCAAATTAAACTGACTCCAAACAAATGCTAATGACACTTACCGTGGTGATATCAATATGCTATAGGTGTTGGGCAACATTTTATATTCCGGGCAATGTTTACCATTCGTGGTCAACTCTAAATCTTGCACATTGCAGCATCTAACGGGAGGTAATTATGCAAATTAACTCAATTAATATCACACGTTCATATCGTATAAACCAGAGACATTGAGCCTCTGTCCACTGAAAGACACAAATCCTCCTCTCGTCCTTTGGCAAGTACATTTATTTACATTTGGGATGAGTTTTTTGTAAAACAAAATGAAGCATTTTTGGATTTTTTTTATTACATTTTGCGATCTTTATTCAATTCTTTGTACAGCATCTTCGATTAGCATGGTTGGCTACATACGGTGCGAAGGAAGTTGAACATACATATGTTTCAAATATTGTCATAATTTAGGTACGTCGAGAAGATGTCTACCGAGGAAATGTACTGATAAAATGAGTTCATGTGCAGGAGGATTGGGACGTCGCAGGATCATTAGAGGTGGCAGCTGCTTGGGATTGATTTCATCCAGGAGTAGACTGACCATGGCTAATGGTGACAAATACATGAATGTGTCCCCATACGAGCAAAAATTATGTTACCTGATGGCACGTGACACTGCTATTTGGTGGGAAAAGCACGGCAGTGGCATCATATAAGTGCACTGCAAGAGTAGGTGAATTGTCACATCACAGAACTGTGAGAGATGGCAATTGCTTGTGGATGCCTTCATCCAGCGGTGGACAGATGATGGCTGACGATGACTACCTGAGTTACCTCCCTGATGTAACATTCAACAAGGACAAGGTCAAACGTCTTCAGCAGCACCTTTCCGGTAAACAATGTTTTAAAGTTAGTGAGGATGTCCTGGGTATATGAAGGGCTGTTTGGTGTGTTGCTTCATTGAAGATAATATCCGAGAATCTGAACCCGTTCTGGGCACCCTCGTCACCAATCTGCACTTGCCCATCATGGCGAAGTATGGTCAAACAATCCCAATAACCGATTTAGCTTGGGGTGGCTTTCTTTCAGTCACAGAATGACAAAACGCTGTGACTTTCCATATACATGTTATCATTATTTTTATTGATAGCATGCTATTAACACGGACAGTAATTGGTGTATATATTGCAATGACTATAATTTAAAAACCGTTCAACCATCATGTGTCAGTCAGTGTTTATTTAGAGCAAATGAGATAAAGAGTGTACTTTGCAGAACAAGATTAAAATAGATGTGCATCATTCAATGCTTTGAATTTTTTGTTGGCAAAGACAAAAATCTATTCAACCCATCACAGGGTCGTCAGGACTTCTGGTCCCCGAGAGAAAAATGTTCATATTTTAAGCATAACCTATTTAAAAGATGGAAAATTTATAATCATAACATGGGTGCTCAAAGGCTCAGCCTTTATTCTTGTGAGGGAGATGAGACGGGCTTTAATGGCCACTTTCTCTGAGACAACATGATGTGATAATGGTGGCCAGCAGCATTATTGAACCAAACCAAGATTAAAAATGCCAATCTCTTCAACCAAAGAGGCAAACCGCATTGGGGTTTTACTGCTAAAATGCTTTAGTTTGCTATTTTTTGTTCATGATAAATGGAGTTAATATTGAACTTCATAACAAATTCAAATTCATCAAAAGGTGAAAGTGTCAAACTGCGCAAATCAGCAATGGGACAAACAACGAATCAGTCTGGGTGGTAGCGAGGAGTATTTTACATTTCTTTGAAAAATTAATTAAAATCCCTTATTACGCTCACGATGCACGCATGCAATCGTGCACGTGAGACTTATTTGCAAGCATAGGACATTACTGCAGTGCACATCATACGAATAAAATAAAACCGACCACTTAGTCGGTCTGTTCCCAGTGTTCTAATTGCCCAGAGTCCGCGTGCCACCGAGCGTGCACTTCTGATTGGCTGGTTGCCATGCACAGCCTGCTGTGTGTGGGTGGGGGCGCGTGGCGGGGAGTGGGGGTTGGGGAGGGGGGTCAGGAGGGGCGTGGCTAAAGGATGGGAGTGACATCCTCTTGCCCAATAATTCGGTAAAAAAAATTTGTCGATATTTCAAGAACCGCAATGCACGTGAATACGAGACGGGGGTCTTTAATAAATGACGTCACGAAGCAGTCATTAAAGAGCCGCGCGCGGCTGCAGAGCGGCAGGTTTGCCGACCCCTGACCGAGCAGCATAGAGGGGGGTACAACCACAGATTAGTCGATCGGCAGGTCACACGTGGTGGGGTAGAGTGTGGGTGCACTCCCTGCAACACGTCTGACGACGGTAGAAGAAGAGGCCACAAATCCACTCGAGGGGCATCCTATAGATCCCTTTATTGGGGGCATTTAATGTTCGAGAAGCTTTCCATGGAAGTACCGGTGGATTTATCCATCTGGTATGGATACCGTGAGAGGGCTAATCGACGACAGGGGTGCGGTTAATTGTAGGCTCCCTATTGGCCAACCATATTATGTATGCGGATGATCTGGTGATTACTGCCCACCCTGTAAATAAGTTAGAGATGGCTTCTGCTGAACCTGCAGCGTGCAACTCAAGAGATGGGGTCGTTGCCATCAGCCTCACAAAAACCAAACACCTGCCTGGGTAGTTTATGTCATCAAACGCTCCCCTCCCTCAATTTCCCATGAGTGATGGGGCAGTTGTGGAGAGATTGAAGAAGTTGCCGTACTTGGGAAGTGTGCTTATGACCAGCTACGGTTTGGCAGCCGAGGTCTCACTCCGAATCAGCCGAGTGGCATTATCTTCGAGAAGAGATGGACTGATGTGGTACAAAAGAATGGAGCTTATTGAACTTGCCAACGACTGGTACCAGCAGTGTCAAGATCAGCCTCTGTGGAGGTGGTTTCGTAAAGGACGCTGCTGGTTAGTTGGAGGCAGTCGCTCTGCAGCAACAACGGAGGGCAGAGGGAGCGATGCTCACAACAACGTGCGGAGTGCCGGGTGACTAAAACCCAGAGAATCAACACAGTAGGAAGTACAGTTGGTGCATCTGCCAGTCATCTCAGTCAACCCATGGACCCTGGGTCTTTTCCGTGATCTGCCAACGGGCCTTCAACACTTCATGTGGTCTCAAAGTGCACCTAGCATGGCACAAGCGCTGTGGTGACGTCATTGCCACTTCGTGATGAACGGCGGTTGTTGGGTGGGGAGGACCAATTGACGTTCCACGAAAATATATAGAAATTGCTTCATACACACGATATAGTATACACTGTATAATAATATATAGTTCATTTGGACAATCCCTTGAGATTAAACATCGTATTTGCAGGGTATTCAGGGTTAGGTTTTTCGCGAATGGAGCGAACTGCAATTTCCAAATGAGACAGAATACATGAAGAAACAATACCAATGAGGTGAGAGAAAAAGTGCACGGAAATTTTAATCTAATTTTTTTCATGAATAGAGACACCCAAATTGTGCAAACCCAGAGAGGATGAATCACCACATCCGTAGTGCTGAGTCGGCCATGGGATTTCCACATTGCTATCGCAGGAGCCAGCTTATCGTTGATGGTGACCATCGTCGTAATGCAATTCATGAATTCTATTTCAAGTAAGTTATACCGATTTCGTAATTCTTCAACTGTCATCAAACTTTTTTTCTTCGTACTGCATTTTTATAAAAAAAAAATCATGGCTGTGCTTCACACGGACAAACTCTCATCCTCATTACATATTTTGTAAGAACAGTGCGAAGATAATTCACACATTACCCCAGAGTTTGTTATTCATTTTTTTATGCTAGATGGCACCATATGCCAATTATCTCCACATTATAATAGCACCCTCACAGCCTGAAATATACTGTAATAAGTAACTTATTTTTTATTGTAATGAAAGTTTATGATTATTTTATGCACCCCCAATGCCTGGTGATCCAAAAGTAAACTTAAGTTGTTCCAAGATTACTACTCAATTATATCACTTTCTCTACACTTTAATCACCATCAGCCATGGTCAACCCACTGCTGGATTAAGATCTCGCCAAGATATTGCTATTTCACAGACTTGTAATGCAACAAGTTAGCACCTGCACATGATTTGATTTCATATCCCAATGGAATGCAGGTCACCGAGTTCAAATTGCATCATGCTAACCACTTTGCCACTGCTCCCCTTTGGTACGGACACACACAAACACACGACGGTCCTCTATTTAATATCGATAGGCCCTCGTAGCAAGGGAACCTATCAATGATTGCCAGCAACAGACCCAGTCAAGCTTTTCTCCTGAAATTGTTTTAATGTTTGCACTACTAAACTCACCCAGGCAACGCGTACCAGGTTGAAATATCTAAAACCAACAGTGTGAGCTGTCCAGGAATTGAACCTGGACCACAAATATCTTAGTGCAGTGTCTAAATAGCTCTGCCATTGCTCTCGAGAGAACATGCATTATGCATGCATGTACGCACGTACAATATATTAACACCCAGGATTGTATGCGGCGCTTGATAGGCTCTGTCCCAGCCAGAAGGCAGAACAGCCCATTTTCAGCTGTATCCACGCATTCAATATCAACTTGAAACATTAGCAAAGTTGGCCGTATAGAGAGTGGGTGCATTCAACCACTAACTGTCATCACAAAAACTTTAACAATTGGCAGTGTAAGTTGGGCTCAGGAGATTACGGCAAACTGCCACTGGAAAAATGGTGGCCTCGAAAAAGATTTGGATGGCCTTGAGGTCCAAGGCTTACAGACCTGTGACATGGTCCCTGCCCTGCGCATACAAAGATAATTTGCTGCAAGAGTGTCTTCTGTCATCCGAATGAACGCATAACCCTTTAGGGCAAAATCCATTGGGGAAAATTACCCCAAAAATTGCTGAATCTTCCCATGAGAGAAAGGGTAACCACCTTGAAAATAAACTGCAGGCATCCCAATGAAGCCACCTTGCAGAGAGAGACAAAACATGAAAGAAAGGAAGACCCATTATTTGGGTTGTTCCCAAAGCCCATCTATTCCTGGCCATGCCCGGGCACACTGTGGAAGTATGTGTACTGCATAGTTTATTCTACAAATTGTATTCTCTATGTGCGGGCGATAACACCAGTTGGTGAAGACAGCTCCGTGCCTTAATGAGGCACAGTTACCAAAGGGAAAAAAAGAGCCACTACTGTGGCTCCTTTTGTTTTCGGATGATTCATGCTTCTATAAAGAGTATTTTACAACATATCAATTAATTTAATTAGAAATTACATTTTCCTCACTGAAACGTTACTTGGAATATTCACGAAATAAACATGAACATGTTTTTATTTATATGTGCCCTAGTAATGTTTGGAGAGTAATAGATCAATATAGTAATCTTGTGTGAGGAAGAGTTGATATTAATTATGGAGAAGTGGGATTTTTAATCTTTCGGAGATTCAGACATATAGTTTCAGCTTTCAAGAGACCATTAGCTATAGTTGTTCAGCTCAAATTAGGGTTTAAAACCACCGCAAGTTAATGGATATTTAATCATATTTTCAAAACAAAAATTCACGCCGATGAAGGAGTGAGCCAAATATTTTATGGACTTACCCAACTATTAAATGAGGATGAAATGGATGTTAACATCGTACAGTAAAGTGTGCCTTTAATTACAAAATCTGGTAAAATGTGCAGAGATGAGCAGATGATTGGTACATTTAGCATTGGAGAGAGGAATGAGAGAGGTGGGAAATTACGAGAGTTCACAGCCAGCAAAGCCATGAAAATAATTAACACCTCCCAATCGATGCATTAATTAATTACGTGTCCATCGCATCAACTCAGTCAGATCAATGACTACCCTTATTTCCCTTTGTGGGGGGGGGGGGGTACAGTAACCCCACCCCACCCCCGGGTGCGGTCACTAATGACGCTCAAACTGCACCACCTCCGATCATGGCGAATTCAACATACAGACACACACACAGTTCAACATACATACAGACACACACAGTTCAACATACATACATACAGACACACACACAGTTCAACATACACACATACAGACACACACAGTTCAACATACATACAGACACACACACAGTTCAACATAATAACAACCGCCATTCGCCACTAAGTGGCGGGACGCCACCACGATGCTTGTGCCAGGCTATGTGCACCTTGAGGCCACGTGAAGTGTTGAACGCCCGCTGGCAGGATGTCACGGGGCAGACCCAGATGCCACAGGTCGACTGACTGAGGCTGATGCACAACCTGTGCCCCCTACTGTGCCAACTTGCTGTGCTTTAGCCACCCGGCACTCCGCTCGTTGTGGTGAGCGTCGCTCCTCTGCCCTCCGTTGTTGTTGGAGGGTGACTGCCTCCAACTGCCCAATAGCGTCCTTCACGAGCCTCCTCCACAGAGGCCGATCTTGATACCACTGATACCAGTCATCGGCAAGTCGGCTCAGCTCCACACCCTCCTGTACCACATCACTCGATCTCTTCTCGAGCCTGTGCCGCGCCCATTTAGCCCCTTTGATCTGGTCGAACAAAAGCTGTTTAGGCATGCGGTGGCTGGGCATGCGGGCTACATGGCCTAGCCAACGCAGCCTTGCCTGCCGTAGGAGCTCCCCAATCGGACTTTGTCCAGATCTTTCAAAGATTTGTGAGCTCCTCACACAATCCAGCCTGCTTAAACCCAGGATGGATCATAGGCAGGCCAGCCTAAATGTTTCTAACTGGCGAAGATGTTCCATTAGGGGGGTCCACGTTTCGCAAGCGTAGAGAAGGGAGGGAATGACTGTGGCCGAGAAGACCTGAAGCTTCGTGCGGAACGAGAGACCAGGTAGCTTCCACACAGCGTTACGCAACCGATGAAAAAATAATGCCGCTCGACTAATTCGGAGTGAGACCTCTGCTATTAAACCGGAGCCGGTCATGAGCAGACTGCCCAGGTATGGGAAACTCTCCACTCTCTCCACAACTGCCCCTTCACCATTTAGGAGTTGTGGGGGTGGAGTTTCCGATGGTACAAAATACCCAGGCAGGTACTTAGTTTTGGTGGGGCTGATGGTAAGGCCCCATCTCTTCTTGGCAAGCTCTAGGTTCAGCAGCAGTGCCTTCAAATTCCTCCTTTGAGTGAGCAGCAATAACCAGATCATCGGCATACATAACATGGTTGAGCAATAGGGAGCCATCCCTTGACCGCACCCGGGCATCGATCAGCCTCCCATTGTATCTGTACCAGATGTAAACTCTACCGGTACAGCTATTGAAGGCTTCGGCAACTACGTGGTCAAAATAAATGTTAAATAATGTGGGAGCAAGAGGACATCCCTGTCACACCCCAAGGTGTACAGGGAATGGCTCTGACTCCTGGCCACGTAGTTTTACCCGGGCCCGCTCACCAACATGAAGGTCCATAATGATCATGAGCAGAGAGTCAGAGACTCCGAAAGCATGAAGAACAACCCAGAGCCCAGGCCTACTGATGGTGTCATAGGCCTTGACCATGTCAATAAAGCAGAGATGTAGGTCTTGTTGGAATTCCCTACACCTCTGCTGTAGCAGACAGACAGAAAATAGGGCATCTGTGCAGGACCACCCTTTCCTGAAACCACATTGGGGCTCTGCAAACCTCTCCTCAGCATGCCTAGCAAGGCGATGTTGAATAACCCTTGCCAGAAACTTTCCCGGCACACTGAGGAGTGAGATGCCCCTGTAGTTGTTGTAGTCTGTGTGGTCCCCCTTCTTAAAGAGGGGGCCCACCAGGGAATCCTTCCAATCCTGCGGAACCCGTCCAGTGGTCCAGATTGTTGTTATGATGTCATGTAGGGCAGTCTGTGCACAAACGCCACCTTCCTTCAGCATTTCGCTTGGGAAATAATCTCTGCACAGTGCCTTTTCTGGTCTCAGACTCTGGATCACCTTGAGTACTTCCTCAACAGATGGCACCTCAGCCAGCCACTCACAGGGGGTGACTTCTTCTTCCAATATTTGAGGCACCACAGCCTCGGCAGGGTCATCCCCACTTTGTCCCACGTTTTTTCCTGGCTGAGGGATTTCTCCTCCCCCAGCACCTCACAGAAATCATCATCAAATCTGCAAACCTGTTCCTTGGTGTCGGAGATTGGATCACCGTTCTTTCCCCTAATTATGGTAATAGGTGTGGTGCTGCAGGTTATTTTTTTGTTGGAATTAAAGTGTGATTTGTGATCGCCGGCCATTGAGACAGACTCCATCTCCTCAGCAACCCGCGACCATCACCCATCTTTGCAGGACCTCACGGCTCTCCAAACCTCCGAGCGAAGGCTGCGTTAAGCCTCCTCATTCTCCGATGTGGGATGCTGTAGCCGATGAGAGTGGGCCTATCGCTTTTTCTCAGCCAGCTTGAACACCTCTGTCAGCCAGGGTCTCTGGGGAGGTCTGGACCGTGTACCAAAAGCAGCCATTTCAGCTGCATGAGCCACAGTCCTAAACCTCGCCCATTTCCCCTCGACATCAGGAGGAGTCAGGGATAATGCCAACCCCAGGCGCGAGCAATGATTACATTCTCACTTGCAACTTTCATCAGCTATCTGAGACTATGCCACTAAGGGTTTGAATGGGGTCCTGTATGTACACTCACCACCGGAGTGGAAGAATGGCAAGCACATCTTACAGATGACAAGTCGATGGTCAGTGGGCAGATAAGCTCCACGGTAGGTCCTGGTGTCAAGGACATGGGCCTGTATCCGCTGTTCCATCACTATGTAGTCCAGCAGATGTTCTTGCTTGGACCCGGCATCCATCGATGATTTGGTGTGGATGCGCCGATGCCGGAACATCGTGTTGGTAATTACAAGCCCATGGGCTGCACAACAATCTAAGCCTCCTGCTGTTGTTATTGAGCTGATCTGGCCCATGCCTTCCAATTACTCCAGACCAGGTGCCAGCATCATGACCAACTCGGGCATAGAAGTTACCCAACAAGATAACTCTATCCGAGGGGCCACTTTAGCTAGCACCTGTAACAGGAGGTCATAGAAGACATCTGACTCATCGACCTAGCCTGCATCCCTCCACGGATATTCGTCTTCAGTGGGGCATAATTAACCACGACCACCACTCCTCACCTCTGGTTGATGGGAAGGCGAGCCCAAAGTAGCCTGGGGCTTACAGCTTTCCACACCTCACCGTCACGCTCTCACTCCCCCTTCATTATTTATTCAAAAGAAGAGCCACACCCTGTTGTTTGGCAGCATTCTGCCCCGAGTAGATGACAGTCCACCCCTCATGGTGGCAGGAGCCAGAGCCGGTCCAACGGACCTCCTGAATACCACAGAGATCCAGGCAGTACCGGTCCAGCTCCCAACAGAGGAATGGCAGCCTCTCCTCCGCATTGAGCGTTCGAAAATACCACGTGGCCACACGTAATGGTTTTTTGTTTTTTCTGGAGGAGCGCCGAGGGTAAGAATTTAGTCTCCGGGCTCTGCCAAATGGGGTTTGGTCAGGAGATGTCATAGATGCCTGTCCCCCCGGGGCCTCTGGCACAAGCTTATTTATTAAATTTTGTCGTCGCGGTTTAGTGGTAATTAATTGAAGGTGGATGGGTTACCAGCCCCTCGCACCCATCCAGAGCCCCTATTTGGCCGCTGTGGTGGTTACAAACGCCATGAGGGTAAAGGTCAATCGGAATTGGCCCTCCCCCACAGCACTGTCCACGACAACGTTGCCGTCAAGCACCACGACGAGGTAGGGGGTTGTTTTGCCACACACATACAGACACACACACAGATGAACATACATACAGACACACACACAGCTGTCAGTTTAAGATCTACGCTTTCGCGATAAATATTATCCATAATAGAGGGTTTTTTGGGGTTAAAAATAAACGTGTCGTTAAACCCGCCACCACCCGACAGCCAATTGTCACGTAAACAAAAGATGCCAATTCGTTCCTAGCTCAGCACACCGGTGTGTTAGAGAGTAAACGCACAACATTTACAATTCGAGTACCGTGTAATTTCGCGCCGGTTTCCCCAAAGCAGAGGGCCACTGGAGCAGACGAGCGTGGAGGCCTCGTCCCGTTCTGCGCCATGGACGCAACTGCCCCCCCGCTCGTCACTGAGGTTCGCTCTCGGCAGCGGCCGACACCTGCATGGAGACGTTCTCAGGCATCACCTGCAGATTTCCTGTGCTTCGTGTTGCCCTGAGGGGAAACGAGTCGGTTCACTTTTAGTAGCCGCTTATGTTGCCTGTAGCGTTTCTGGGTAATGCACGCATGCAATACTTCATTCCTGATTCCTGATATGACACAGATATGTGTATATAGTGTGTTTAGTATCGTGTCATCTGCAAAAAGATTTACCCTGGAATGATCCAGGTCAGTGTCTAATTCATTAGCATAGACATGTAATACTTATTCGTGACTGTGAAGCACCGTGAAAGAAAACGTTTTGAAAAAGGACAACCTGAAGTAAATGACAGCAATTAAATGATTTACTGGCAATTATTTACCCAGGGAAGCCTCTGCAGTCTCAAGGGATGTTCGGCCAATGGCACGAATAAGCATTTGGCATGTGGGAGGAAAATTGAGTACCCGGAAAAAACTCATGCCCATGAGGGGATGACACGGAGGTGGAACCAAAACCTTCTCTTGGTCACCTCAAGGCATCGCACTTGCACAACTCCTGGCAAGCGCTGACGGTTTTCCACCCAAATACTAACCAGGCTACAAGATCTGAGTGTTGGATGTATTCAGGAGTAAGATCATTGGTAGAGGCTAAGACAAAGCCCAGACACAGTGATAGATCCATAAACCTAGGCTGGTCCTGCAGGAAATTAGTTTATTTCATAAAAAAGAAACTTGGTTGGACTGGATACATTGAACTCTGCACAACCCTCACTTAAGAAGCCGACCAGGAGTTATGCACATAAGCAATTCAGCGTATTTTATCTCATGCTTGGCACGGAACAGAAACACGTCCAAACTTTGTCTTCAACTCTAAACTTAGCCAAGCAATTTATTCCGCTGGAAATGCTTGCCATATGACTTCATGACCCGATCTTTTGCATGTTGTAATATTCTGCATTCCGATGGCAAGAGCATTCTCGGCCAAGCTGCCCAAACTCTACCTGTCAACGAGGTGTCGTGGCCACAAAAGCAGCGTGCTAACAGTTGTCTTAAAGAATTAGAAAATTGACTCTCACATTAATCGGAGGATTTAAAAAATATAACCCTTTTGACAGGGTGCCGTGGCTACACAGTGGTTTGCATGCCACGCTATGAACCAGGCAACCTGAGTTCAACTCTCAACCGTGGCAAACGTCTGTGGCGAGCGATATCTGAACCGATCCTAGGTACCCCCTCAACCCTCCATCCTCATGAATCCACGCTAATAAGTGGTGAAGCATGGTCAAAACAACCCTATAACGACACAGCTTGGGAAAACCTTAATTCAGCAGTAAATTGACTAATGCTCGGGCTGCGTTCCAATAGAGAGATCAATGTGAGGCACTACCACTAGAGCGGAAAGAAAAAAAACTTTCCATACTAATATTGTAAGGATCATGTGAGGACACCTTAAATCAAATAACGAACGAAGGCCCGGGCATGCCTGGACGCGGGAGGCCACGGGATTGACCGAGAACTTGGAAAGAGGGATTTGGTGGGCAAGATAAAGGAGAGAAAGGGGAGATTGAGAGGTGGAAGAAGAGACCAAGGGACAGGATTTGTGAAAAAGAGGAGAGGGCGGAGATTAGGGGAACCTTCTAAGAAGGTTCCAGAAGGGATTATGAGGAGCAGGTTATACAAAGGGGGTGTGACGTATGCTCGGGAAATTTTTCGGGGAACTGTAGAGTAAGCTTCCACGAGTGAATACGCTGTGAGTCGGAACAACACAGTTCCCTTGCCAAGCGTCACGCGCGTGGACCCCATCTCACGGCTTAAGTATTGTACCCTATATGCCGATACAACTAAGAACAGGTTTGTAAAAATTATGGCGGAAAAAATTAGGCCAGATGGATGCAGCGTGCCAAAATAATTTCCTGGAACAGTGGTTCTGGATTGTTCTGCCTGAAATTAAGTGATGGCTGAATCACAAGAACCTATAAAGCGCACTCAAGCTGCCTCAGCCTGCAAGAAGTGAGACCTGAGCATGACCAGGTTACATTGGCAAGATCTTGAAAGTTGTGGATTTATGCAGTGGATTGACAAAAGGCTGTTTTTTTTAAATGTTTTTGGTTGATACTTTAGCACATCATACCCACAACATAATGCGCACACACAATACAAAGACGAAGATCCCCGTATAGCCTGAACAGACTGTTGGGGGAGTGCTGTTTGCGAGCACCTATTAAGGCCGACACGGCACACGTGGGAGTGAGTGGACAGCACCACACACACATACTCTTGTACACACACACTCATGCAGATTCTTAATTTAGCTTTAGACAGACTTGGACCAAGGAGAGTTATGGCCAGCAATAGCTGGTAACGTAGTGCCATCCCCAATGTCTCTCCAGTGCTGATGCAAATCCATCATATTGGCTGATGTATCTGCCACAACGGTTTAAATAGGCCCTTGCTAACAGGAGTGACTCCAGTGATATCATATATAGAGTTAATTTGGCATCAGAGTAATTGTATATAGCAATATCCGCCATTCGCCATTAAGTGACAGTGACCTCACCACGGCACCTGTGCCAGGCCAGGTGCACTTTGAGGCCACGTGAAGTGTCGAAGGCTCGCTGACAGGAGGTCACAGGACAGACCCAGGTGCCACGGGTTGACTGACAGATGGCTGGCAGATGCACCAGCTGTGCCCCCTACTCTGCTAACTTGCGCTATTTTAGCCGCCCGGTGCTCGGCTCGTTGTTGTGAGCGTCGCTCCTCTGCCCTCCACTGTTGTTGGATGGCTACTGCCTCCAACTGACCAGTAGCGTCCTTCACGAGCCTCCTCCATAACTGTAATTGCATTTTCCCACATGTACCCACGCACACACAGATGCACACACAATGCTTATTATAATACGGTACAGGTAATGCATTATTGGTTCAATGCATTTACATACATGTGGCAGATAGGCAAGGGTAATTATTACTGAGAAAGAGATTCCTTCTAAAATATATGACATGTTATTGGCATTGGTATTATTATAATTTTACCAAACTAAAACATTTACAACTGAATGGCATTCCCACAATGGACCTGCCAGCGGTCAGCATGTCCCTTCATTTTTAATAAACGTGCTTTAAGGAGGGATTTAATTGTTTAAATCGCGTGCGTTATGACGGCATTTACATTTCTAAACAATCATCTGTTGTTCAAATCCCTTGGCCATTCCAAGATAAACAGCTATAGCAACCAGTGAGTGAAGTCGCAAGGAATTGGGGGCTATGGGGGATGGGAATGAGCTGGGAGGATTCGGCTGAAGAGGGGAATGTGGTAGAGGGAAAGGTTCAGTTTGCAGAAAGGCAAAGATCCCCCGTATAGCCACGGTGGAGAGAAATGAACTACATCGCCTGGTATACAGGAGGTTAACTACCTCGCCTGGTATAAAGGAGGTGGTGGGTTCGAGCCCCATCCTGGCGCCTGTATATGTGGAGTTTGCATGCCTCTCTCCCCGTGGTCACGTGGATTTTTCTCCGGGTCCTCCGATTGTTCCCTCCACATTTAGAAACACGCGTTTAGAGTGTTTTGCTGCTGTACATTTCCACACGAGAATCCACTTTGTTGAGCTATCATCTATAGCCAGGTCGTTTCTGAAAAGAAGAGCTATATATTTCAGTGGTAAAATGAAAATAGTTTAGTTGTATAGATTGTTTGGGCGAGTGCCGTTAACGAGCACCTATAAAGGTCAGAAATGCACTTGAGGGGATGGGTGGCCAGCACTACGCCTGTCCCCACCAGGTACTCATTTAAGGCTGACTAGACCAAGGAGAGGCACAAGACAGGGTTCAGATATTTGCCACCGACCTCGGCTGTGAGCGGGAATTAAATTCGGGTCTCCGGGTTAGTAGCGCAGAACGCCTACCACCACACGACCATGGCACATATACACAGCATGCTGCTGGCTTTTAATCAGTTATTTTTCACCTGCAATGCAACACAATCTGTTGAGGGAGAGGTGTGGGGAGGGAGGAGCGATGGCAGAGTGGTTAGTGCACTGTTGTTGTGACCCAGGTCACTCTTGCAAATTAGACGATCCTGGCCAAAAAAAAACGTTTGTCAATAAGTGATGTTTAGGGCAGTGGCTCTTCTACACAGCACACGTCGAGAGAGAGAGGGCAGAAAAGTGAACAATATGAACTTGAAATTGTGCAACCAATCTGGCAACCTGAGGTGAAGAATCGCTGTTCACCCGACCGGCGAGGCGACACGATCATAATTGGAACGTTAAAATGCAACTACAGGTGAGAATTTCATTTATTTGGCTGTGTTGGGCGGTGCAGGGTTCCTGATTACACACATTATGGTTATACTATAACATGGCCAAACACAACATTTAATTCCACACCGGAACATTGGCTGCAAAAATCCACTTGCGAAAACAATGACGATTATGATGATTATGATGAAAACGATGACGTTGAAGATGAAAACGACAGCGATGATGATGATCAATCAGTCCAAATCCGACGCTATGAAGGCGAGCACTGCTGGCACCAGGAGAGGAAGACGAACTTAATTGAATATTAATATACAGTTGAATTACCTTGAACCGAATATAGGCGTTAAGAAAAGAAAAAAAAACTTCGGAGTAAATTTTAATTCCCAAAAGCTTTTTGCTTGTTTGATTTCCGTTTTATTTTCTAGCAGAGTCGTGTGGAAACGCGACACGCCCACCCATGGGAGAGACAGGCAGACTACACTGGCAGTAGACACGTTCCCGCACAGACGCGTGTTCCTGATCCACACCAACCCGGTCGAGATGCCATCGCATTTTATTTTACTTCCCTACTCGGCAGAGGCAGAGCTGAAATTATTCTTACTTTAATTGAATTACCACGTGCGCAGTTGCTGACGAAGTAGCGAAAAAAAATACCACGTGCTGGTAAGGTAAAAACTTATTAATAAGGTATGTGCTGTTGTGGTACACAAGGTTTATAGTACAGGACACAAGAACGTTTTACCAGCTAGGACCCACTGAGCTCTACAGCTCTTTTTCAGAAGAGACGTGGCCACAAATGAAAACGCAAATAATTGGCTTATCATGTGGAAAATTACAGCAGCCAAATACTCTCAATGCATGTTTCAAAATGGGGAGGTAAACACCGGTGGACCTGGAGAAAAATCCGCGTGACAACGGGAAGAGAGAACATGCAAACTCCAAATATAGAGGCGTCAGGGTCCGGATGAAACCCACGACCTCCTGCATGCCAGGCAAGGGAGTTAACATCTCCCCACCGCGGCACCCATTGCCATGACGGCTCTTGTAGAGAGATGGGCAGGAACTTCGCAAAACGGGGGCAGGCTCACTGCCTCTAAAACACATCGAACCAGATACTAATTTTACACTGAGTCAACCTAGTGGAGACTCAAGCCATATTCAGATACCATATACCACTGCTTTCATGAATCGCGACCAGGAATTGCACCCAGGTCAATTGAATCATAGTGTATTGTACCAAGCACTGATGTCCCTATCTTTTATTTCTACACACAGAAAACTAACTTCAAAATGGTAAAAGTTATAAATGTGCATATGAACCTGTAATAATGACTAACTTTCAATAAAAAACATTTTCCTTCCTCTGCTTTGAATTATTGTGCTAATATACCACAGATGCAGAGAGATGTAATGTGCTTTAACCCGATTATTACATCTCAATAAAAACTCAATTTTAAGTGCTGCATTACAATAACAAGTATTATCAACAACAATACAAAACGTGAGACTTTTTGCGGAGGACTTATACTTTCCGTGGTGCAGTATTCCACAAATGTAATTATGACAGCACATGTCAGTGAATGGATTAGAGTTAAGCGCTTCCCGCTGCAAGCGACCGGCAAAAAGCAAATTCCAGCCTGAATCTCAACACCTTGTGAAATATGGATCTCTAGCCGTGGTAACCCGTGTCCCCGTGACAGTTCTTGGGAGAGAATTGTACCCATGACCTTTGACCCTTTGAGCTGAAAAGCAATCTCACATGAAATATGGCATTGGAGGAGCCCTCCTGACAAATGTTGTCGTGATAGATCAACTCAGTGAATGGTATGTCATGCCTCGAGACTTGCGTGAAAAGTAGGCACGCATTGTAAAAACCATGACTTTGAACAAAAAAAATAATGTCCGGCAAAAAATGTATCGTTGGACAAAGGTCACACCATTCATGGCAAAGATAAAATAAGCAAGTGGGCAAGGAGACTGACGTATTAACCGGCGGGTGGGGGAAATTGATGGCTGAGAAAATTGGCGGAGAAACGGACAAACTTGGCAGAACAAAAAATATGCAGACATCTCTCTCTATATATAACAAAAATCAACGGACCAAATGCACAGATAAAAAAAAAATTGGTAACAGACATCTAATCATTGTCACAAATGGTGCACGCGGTAGTCCCGCTGGTCTGAGTGGCAGGCCTAGGGGCACGAACGCTGGTTATGGCAGTCCAAGCTGCAGTCACACATAGAATCTGCCTGAATTGCCAATCCCGCTTGGCTTAAATTGGAATTGGCCAGCTAAGATAAGTTTCACGAAAAATTAGCAAAGCGAGAATTGCAATAGGCTCGAACTGTGTTCCCGAACGAGTGCACACATTTTCCATGGCAAAAAAAAACACATTTCAACCCTATGGAATTCATTGTATGTTTTAATATGACGATTGCTCAAAGAGAAATCATGATTCTACAGAAATCACCAAGGGTGGATTTTTTAAAATAAGATTCTTGGAGAAATCTCCAATTTGCTCATCACACAACAAAGGCCTTGACGCTGATTTTTCATGAGAGAGTTTTTGTTTAAGTATTAATTAGTCTGCACATTTCATCTTTAAACGATTATTTAAATGTAGACGACTATGTAAAAATTTGCCAATGTTTGCATGTTTTAACGATGCATGTCAAAATGTTGCACTCTCAAAAATGTACACAATAAAGTAGAGCACAAACAGAGCTATGATTTTATTCGACAGTTATAACCCCCGATATATATGCATCTCCCAGATCGATAATTATTAATAGAGCGGATTATTAACTTTGCTTTTGTGTTCTGGTCACAAAAGCAAAGTTTGTGGGGAATAATAGCCGTTTTCTGTTCTTTTGAGGCATAAGCAATTAGGAATTAACACTTACTACCCAGGAACAAAAACTATATCTTTTTTTGTTACACAGTGTAATTCAATCAGTACAGATACGCATTTGGCTGCACTAGAAGAGGCTGCCCAGTACTCTGTAAACAGACATCAGTGTTTGATTTGTATGAGTTTTGTGCACTCCCCTGTTGAGATGGGTTACACTGAGTTGGCTTTTCAGTTTCCAATAATGTCGTGTAATCTACGACTCGAAGTACACCAATGTGTGTTGCAAACTCAAAAGTCAACATGAAACAACCTTGCAACGGTGTTTGTTTTGCACTGTGAAGATTTGACGGTCTAAACGGCTTTTACTTTATAATATTACAGTATTTCCACAGTATTTAATGCTGTATTGCGTTGGTCCTGAACTGTGTCAAGTTGTGTTTCTCTGGGTGAACTTTTGTTTCCGACGATTCTTCATTGTCTGAACTAAAACTAAACATGTAAATTGTATTATTTGGGTCTTTCAGTAAAGCAACGTAGACAAAAAAAAAATCACGACGTTTCTATCGCAACACAAGCAGTCGTCATCAGGTGAAAAAATATAGCTGAGAGCTGCTGAGGTAGGAAAACAGCTCTCCCGCTATTTTTTTTCACCTAATAACGATTGCTTGTGTTGTGATCGAAACGTCGTGATATTTAATTTTTTTATCTACGTGGCTTTACCGAAAAACCCAAAGAATATGAATTCCTGCAGTCACGAAAGCTTGTAGTCAAGATGTAAATTGTACGTTCGTGTTTGACCTCAAGTCGACCTTTGAAAGCAGCTGGGCTCCCAACTGCTTCTGTAAAAAAAACAATAAAGCGTTATTCGGCAGACAATTAAATGCATCCGAGGGGACGCCCACAACGGAGATGAAGCGATAAAGTCAGTGTGTGTGTTTGTGCTGGGTGGATTATTACTTTCTTTGCAAGGGTCGTGACTGACTTGCCTACAGGGTACAACGAACAAACCCAAAACACCGAAGGACCCTTATCACGAAGATGATATATATACACTCCAAATAGCAATTATATGCTGTGAAAATAGCTTGTGTTTGCTGCGAATAAAGGCCGTTGCTCAGAACATTATTTGTCTGTGTATTATTTCTGTTATGAGAAAGCCTTAATGGTCCTGGTGGTGGTGGTGGTGGAGGAGCAGTGTTTTCTTGTTCTCCAGTTACCAAGAAATCTCAATGGGGCTCTCACCTCGTAAAATACAGGACATTGGCTTTAATTGAAAACATCCACTTTGTAGCAAAGAGTGCACTTTGCCGAGACCCTACAGCATAACAAGGCTTTGAGTGGGATCTGACATGCCAAGTCTTCGCGATGTGTCACCCAAGTGGAGAGTGCACTCGTCAGCCACCCCTCCATCCGCCTGTCATAATGAGCAAATGTGTAACATGCAACTGTGCACAAACATACGGAAGTCAGCTCTGTCCGGGCCATTTGTCATCATGATCACCAGCTATGGTCAATCTACTGATGGATGAAATCATCAACAAGTTCCCGCCACCTCTTACGATCCTGCAATTCAACAATCCACTGAGTACCTGCACAAGAACCTATTTCATCACTCCATCTCCTACAAGGTCACGGCCTCTTGGACGGATTCCATTCCTTGGCTACCAGTCCATTATTATTCTTGACCACTGTCCATCATCCCTTTGGCCACATATATTTGGTTATAGTTTGGATGATGTCGTTAACCTGTGTATGTTTTCTAATTCGTGTGGTCTGCCATTTGATTTGAATGTGGTTCATGTACCGGGAAACCGTGATTCTTCTTTAAGTGAGAAAACAAAACATCGAAGTGGCAAATGAGGCATTCCACACTCCAAGGAAATGATTTGATAAATCCTGGAGACATAGATAAAGGTGCAGCCCTGCTATGACTTAATTACACCTCTGCTGGCTGAAGGGCCTCGCCTAGAGGAAGCTTTAGAGAGCCCCTCTAGCAGACAAGGCAATTATTTTGCCTCTGACCGAGATTTAAACTTGACACCTTCTGATTGGAAGTGTATTTCTCTATCCATAATGTAACCTGGCTAGACTGCTTCAATGGTTACAATATTTTTGGAATAAAAGTAACAGAGCCCTTCCATGCACTGATTTCAGCTGAACGGCCTGATTTATAAATGTTTTATTTATATATATATACACACTTGTTTTTTCACACTCACCCCGCATCTGATTTACAGTCATCTTTCCATAAAATGTATTGCGTATTCGTTTTTTAAAAATATGATATCTACAGTTGGAAGCAGATAATTGGTATTCAACAAGACACATAGTTGCGTCTGAGCAGCATTTTCTACCTAAACCTTATTCTGTCATGGCGTTTGAGTCACAGATGCACGTCTACGTTTTGCACTATTCACTTTGTAAATTGTGAAACTCTGGAGACAACACATCACGGTCTGCATAATATCAGGTGTCAAGCATCCGTTTGGCCTTCCCAGCAGAGCACTTGCATGGGAATACTCAGGGAAAACATTAAAAAGTTGCCAAACAAATTGTCTTTTGGAGCTTTTTGATTATACTAATCTCCAGCTTAAACCCCTAGAATAGATTCTCCTCACGACCTCTTTCCTCATTTAGATTGAAGAAGAAAATTATATTTGAGGTTTGTAAACTCCTAAGAGAAATTGTCGTCGATATGAAAGTAGTAAGCATACGTGGTCAACTGTGTTAAAATCCTCCACTTGCAGCGCGAATTCCCAAATATTTAGGGAATCCTCGCAAACCATGGCAGCAGACGCGGATACTTGATGCGTTAATGGAAAATGTCAAAAACTGTGTTCACGCAGAACAGAACCATGGAATGTACAACGACTAAATGCCTGATTCACAAATACGAAGGAGACGTCATCCCAGTGACATCCTACACGATTACCGACACAATTATCTGGCTCAACCACCTCCATATAAACATGACTGTTGCTGCTCTACATCAACAGAAGAAGACTCAGTTCTGCTACCCATCTCTCTCTTCACCAATCCACACTGACCAGCATGGTGAAGTGTGGTCAATCAACCCCAATTATCAAACGTGGCGTGGAGATGCCTTCATCCATATGTGGATTGACAAATGACTTGAAAAAAATATTAATACTTTCTCATTGAGAAAATAACTGTAAACACAAACAACCTAATTCACATGTAATTATTTTAATAGAACGATTGTGTCATTGTTATTACCATGAAAAAGTGACAATGCCCTCACAACCCATAACCCAATACTCATCATCATATGTACACTGCTTTTTGTGTTCAGTTTGTTGTCCTTTCCCCGCACCTCCGATTAGCGCCGGTGGCTACGCGGTGTGTGAAATAAGTTCAACATACATACATACACTGCTGAATTAAAGTTTCCCCATCTTGCGATGCAACAATCCATCTGACGCCTACTCACAGCTTAGTTCTGTGCCACATTACGGACCCCCTGAGCTATCCTGCCACCTCGGGTGGCCCATTCGTATTCAAGGATCGTTTTAACAACTGATGCTGTGGAGAGAAACACGCTCTTGGATTATTTGGCTACTGCGAATTCCCACGTATGATAAGTCACTTCGGTGAGCTACAGTATCATGCGTGGCCAGGTCGCCTCCGAAAACGAGCTCATAGCTCAGTGGGCTTGACCTGCTAAATAAAATGGTTGAGAAAAAATACTATTTTGATCTATTAAAAAATATATAACTGTTAATTTTAACACATCACTCCACTGCAATAAGAAATTCACTCAAGGGAAAGCGAGGCTTGAAGCGTCTCACTGCACAACCCTCTGGATTAGTTCATTGAATGAGTCGATCACGGAAGAAGTCTGAACAAGCCATTCCCTACAGCACTGTAGTGAGAGGCTGGGGTTACATTCATCAGAGAGCTTCCCCAACCCTATTGAGTGTCTCCGGACACTTGGAGAAACATTTACCAACTTCAATGTTTGGCTTATAAAACATTCACTGCGAACAAACACATTGATAAAAATGGTGCATTGCCCTGGATACTTTTTATACGTGTATATAGATATACTTTTAAATTGTAGTCGAGCATAATATATGCAGCAGTGGAGTGCTGGTGCACTGTATAGATTTGCTATGAACCTTGTGAGATGGGTTTGATTCCTGAACCTGACTAACATCAGTGGTGAGTCATACCCGAATATAATAGACCAATTTGCACTGATCAGAATGGGGAGGCCTTTTTGTAGCCATGGATTTCAAAATGGCTATACATTTTATATATATATATAATTTATACAGTGATATGAATCTTGGTTATAAAATGAACATGTCGACGTGAGTGGAGCATGTTAATAATTATACCACCACCTCCAACTAGATAACCTAACACAAATGCACGTATGCATTTGTACACACACCACATAACATTTGCACGCACTTATTTTCATTACATACATAGTCATCTGAAAGGTAGATTTTGGATTGAGATAGTCTGAATACAAATGTAATCTCAAAAAATGTAGCATTTGGGCGACAAATTGATAATGATTATGAAATTGAAATTGAAAATACATTTTTGCTCCTCTTATTTTTCCCAACTCAACAACAAATACAACACAATAACAAAAAAAATCTAGTTAATTAAAAGAAAAGCACAAACATTTATTCTGAACTCTTTGGGTCTTTCGGGAAAGTCATGTAGATAGAAAAATTATATTATTTTATTATGCAGTCACGAAAGCTTTAAGTCAAGATTTATTCTGAATTTTCTCCTGGCTGCTGTTCAACACTTTCTGGGCCATGTCAACCTGTGTTCGATAATTAAAACTTTACGTAGATAGTCTCTAGATCACTAAAGTGATTCTGGTCAACAAAACCTCTCCTAGCAAATCAGTGGATAATTAAAACACAAAACATTTGCAACATGATCCACCATCGCGCCATCATAGACAATGATTAACATAAACCACGACTGTCAAAATCAGCGCTTGGTGGTGCTCATCTCTGTGGTCGCCCTGAACCAAAAGTGGTCTTTAGACAGTTCTATGCCAGGGACCAGTATTATAATTATGGTTATATTGTCATCGTGGGAATGTAGCTGCAGAGCAAGCATCGTGTCTAATTTGTTTGGCCCTCATAGCTCAAGTTTTGGATACTCAGCACCAAAGTACTTGTTTAATTATTCTAGAGAGGCATGGATAGATGCATGCTGGGATTTGCATTGAGAGCCTGAAAGAGGAACACGTGCATGAAAAGACATGCAGGATTACTGACTGATTAGAAGAGTAATTGGTCTTGACGTGTTGCGAGAAGAGATGGTGACACATGGTTAAGGTTACAGGTGGAAGCCAAGTATTGGAATGTATCGGGGAGGGCATCGGCCGAGGAGATGGAGCAATGAAACCAGCTCGTGTGCAGGTGCAAAGTGGATTATTACACTTCTGGATGTTATTTCTGTACCACAGGAGCTAGGTAGCTTATTGGATGGGGGGGGGGGTGAACCTTAAGGTATGATGACAGCTTGCGAACACTTCCTCCAGTAATAGGTTGACCATACCTGATGATGTTGGTGATGATTACATTCTCACATGTATAATGGTGTAAATGTATGCTCAGCGTAATGATATATCTATGAGCATAACAAAATAATCTATACATTCCCATGTGCCTAATAATAATACATTTTACAATACACTGATCACATTTAAATAACAACCTCATTAGCTGTATATTTCAAATTTGAGTCGTAAATTTAATTAACATACAAAAATATAGTTTAGTTTGTTTGAATACAAAGTAGGCTTAGAAATGACTCAAAAAACATTTCCAGAATAACCCTGAGATCCCACACAAACACATTCCTGCGGAGGGAGCTGGTAGGAACGTTGGGTTGCTCGGTCAATGGCCAGGGTCAACGGCGGCGTGGTGGATTCCGCAAATATGCCCGACTGTGAGGGCGGGCACAAGCCGGCGTGAGTAGGTTAAACGTTGAGTTTTATAAGGGCACCACGGGGTGACCAGCCCCTCCCCACCCAGCCCCACCCTCCCCAACCAGCCCCTCCCCACCCTCCCCACCCAGCTACTCCCCACCCTCCCTTCTCCACCCAGCCCCACTCCTCCAATTTTTGGATGCACGACGGACGTACGAACGAATACAATAATCCCCTGTGGGCTGGTGTAACCAGGAGGTTCCTACCATATTCTGGTAGGTTCCTACCAGTACAACATTGTGAATTTGGTATTTCAATAGAACAATGTAATATATCCTCATACTATGGAATAGCCTCGCATATGCATCCCATTGTCCAGCAATACAATTCGCATGCACCGTGTTTCATGTTATATCTGGTCTGAATATAAGTGGGACGACTTAAGACATTGGTGGGCCAGAAGACTCAGATTTTAGACAAATATGTTTGACCTTTTAAAATGTCGCCTTCTATTAGAATGATTACCACTTTTATTACAAGCAAGAAGAGGGGTTCGCTGTACGAATTTAAAATGTATTATTACCCTTTGTGGAAAAAACATCCTGCACATTTTTCTGATGAACGCACGGCAAAAATGCATGCCATCACAGTGATCAGCACGCTTGGCGTTATTTTTTTCTTTCGCAATTTACCCTTTTGCACTTGCAATCATCACCCTGATTGAATACTGTCATAATAGTCGTTTTTTACCCCTTTAACTGGTACAAAACTGACACCTTTATTCAAGGCATCATGTTTGCAATGACCACAACACAAGTAGTCAAAAAAAGCAAACAAAAAGAAGCAACTCTGATAAGGATGATAATATGCACTGTCCTTGAAGTTGATTGGCCCACACCCGAGACGGCTTTCTTTAGAGCCTAGTCCCCATTGGTGTAGGGCCAGATGACACCAGAAGGCGTACAACTCAAACACAGTGCAATATCAGAGTATTGAGAGCTCGGGGTAAGCATTTACACTATGAGATCTCTTTTACCAGTGGCAAAATATAATAGTACTACTATAGTACTACTAAAATATAATAGTACTACTATAGTACTACGATTATATTTTGCCACTGGTAAAAGAGATCTCATAGTGTAAATGCTTACCCCGAGCTCTCAATACTCTGATGTGTTTGAGTTGTACGCCTTCTGGTGTCATCTGGCCCTACACCAATGGGGACTAGGCTCTAAAGAAAGCCGTCTCGGGTGTGGGCCAATCAACTTCAAGGACAGTGCATATTATCATCCTTATCAGAGTTGCTTCTTTTTGTTTGCTTTTTTTGACTACTTGTGTTGTGGTCATTGCAAACATGATGCCTTGAATAAAGGTGTCAGTTTTGTACCAGTTAAAAGGGTAAAAACCTACTATTATATTTTGCCACTGGTAAAAGAGATCTCATAGTGTGAATACTGTCATTTGCCGAGGTAGAATCTCAGACTAGGTGTACCAGGAGGACTTCGAACATAAATCGCCTCCACGTAACGACACAGATTCTTGTATGTGGTTATGCGCTACTGTAAAAAAGGTAAAGGTGCTAACATTGCTGTTAGAAAAAAGCGAGATATAGGGGGCATTTGGTCTACTTTTCCACGTTGACTCTATGTGTTGGAAAACAAATTGGTGTACTCACACTTTACCCCACCACACCCGACCTGCAAACCAACTCCGGCGTAGCTATTTATGCTGCTGTGTGGACAGAGGCGGAGGAGAAGGAGGGATGATTCTATCAACTTGCCCATTGTTTCAACTGCCACGCGGGGATTTAAGAAACTTGCGACCACTCTCTCAATGCTGTATCAGTATGAGTGCAATCGTGGCTGCCACAGTTGAGTTTGTGTCCTTGGCAGTCTCAGCATGAGATCAGCTAGTTGTCAGGCACCTGGCATTCACGCATGCATGAAGACGCACAGTATGCAATGGTGTCAAAGATTACCTTCTGGATATAGCAGCAGGTGTTGCCATATCAGGAAATGTATGTTGCTGGTTGACACTTCAATTCCGTTACTCTGACTGATGAAGGCTCACTAAGATAAAGCATATCTGTGCAACGAAGAGCTGTGTAACATTTCATGGACGAGATGTGGCACCTTTTTCAGCTCTTATTTAGGTGCTGGCGATTTTGATTTTAGAGCTTTGAGCTGTGACAAATAACATACAGGCAAGCGCACTTTCCTCCTACGAATTAAACGCCACGGGGTATTTAATACACATTCGAAGGAAATATGTGAAAGAGCTTCACAGCTCATCGGATTCCTCCAGGATTAAAAAAAAATATATATATTCTGATTCTTAAAATGAAATAAATATTCCGAAGGAGATTATATTGGGCATCGAGTGCGCAAAAACTGGTTCAGAGGTGACAGCACACATTATATTTCGATTTAAAGCTTTCGTGACTGCAGGGATTCATCTTCTTGGTTCTTTTGGTAAAGTCACGTAGAAGGGAAATTATAAAATAATAAAAATAAACATAATACAATACAATTCTCACGACGTTTCGGCCACAACGCAAGCAGCCGTCCTCAGATGAAGAACAGGTCTGTCGGAAAGACAGCGTCAGACCTGTTCTTCACCTGAGGACGGCTGCTTGCGTTGTGGCCGAAACGTCGTGAGAATTGTATTGTATTATGTTTTATTTGTATTATTTTATTATTTCCCTTCTACGTGACTTTACCGAAAGAACCAAGAAGAAGCACCCATTATATGATCAACCTATCTGGCGACCCAGAGGCAAGGGGGGAGCAGCAGCAGGGAGGAGGAGGAGGAAGTCTTGCAGTGTGCGGCCACACCGTGGCAGTCGGTGGTGGTCGACTCGCAAAAGATCCCGAGTGGTTATTGGTCGCATTACAGACGCTAGTGCGCTCCTTGCTTTCACGAATCATTTCTATGTTCGAATGCTATCAATAGCTTTCGAGTTGCCATGCCATATGTAGCACTGACAAAACCTATGCATCGCATGCATAGGTTGGGTTATGTAAACCTACTGAATTGTAAGTTCATTAACATGACAATACAAAAACATCCACACTATTTGGTTCTTTCGTTAAAGTCACGTAGGTACGTTATAATAACCAAAAAGTTTGGATTCCTGCAGTCATGAAAGCTTCAAATCAAGAATAAAAACATCCAACTTCGACAAAGGAAGTTAAAATTTGGTGAAGACTTTAAATTACAAACCTCTCCTCTTCATTTCCACTCACGACAGTCTTTGATAGCCTTAGATCTACAATTAAGGCATGTAGTCTGTTCCTTATACAAGCAGATAATACAACTCCTCTTATCTGCACAGAAGTGAGGAATGAACGTCACAGATGCTATTATCCGCAATTTTTATTCCACTTATCCCCAGATAAGTGTGGAAAATTGGATAAATTTGCTAAATATCCCTCTTACTAAAATAAAATAGCGCAGATAATAAGCGTGATGACGTGCAGTGAACACCGCACATCATTTGCATCTTTGTGCAAAGCGGTTGCTTCGTGAAAGTGAGTACTGTCTGTGTAGATGCATGTGTGCCGTGTATATTGACAATTGTGTGTGTGCTATCCATGTGAATCCGTGCGTGTGTGTAGTGTGTAGTATAGCGGTTAGCGCACTGCGCCACAAACCTGGCAGATACGTTTTTGATTCCCGCTCGCGGCCAACACCAGTGACGATTATCTGAACTGGTCCTGGGCCTCCCCTAGGTCGACTCAGCCTCAAATGAATACCTGGTGCTGTGTGTAAACATTGTCACTCGGGAGACAAAGGCGGCCGGGCGTGGTGCTGGCCACCCACCCGCTTATGTGCCGTGCCGGTCTTCACAGGTGCTACTCGCGAACAGCACTTGCCCCTACATTCAGTTAAGGCTACACGGGGAGATCTTTGTGTGTGTCTATGTCATGGATGTCTAGACACACCTGGGCTGTTGTATTAAACGATGTAACACGAGATCCATTGTAGCTCATTGATTCTTACCGCGAATATACGATAACCAAATTGATTTTAAAGACAGTTCTGGCAATTGTAGACAGTGCGACTGTTTATTGATATATCACGATAATGTAGCGATTTGCTTTTAAACATCACAAAGGCTATGCATTCGTTGAATAGAAAAAAACAGTGAACTCTCCACTTTTTCTTTCGAGCGTTTGATGCATTGTTACACTAAACCTCTGATTACAGTTTAAATCACATTTTGTTAGTGGTAGCGTTCCCCAAATCAGCGCTGCTCGAGGGATATCAACATAAGGGTTTGCCAAAATTTACGAAGCACTGTCACAAACATATTACTTTGAAGGAGTATTCATTAACAACACAATGCACATGTTCCCGAAATTAAACCAATCATAGAAATTAAGATTTTTTTTTATGAAACTTCACACATTTTAATGATGGTGTATTTCTGTAGATGCTTGTGGGTTATAGATCTGTAATGCATGGCAAGAAGTTCATTTTTCTTTACAATCCTGAATCACATAATCGCTTCGTAATTTATACGTTTTTTATACTGCCTGAAAGCCAACTTAAATTTTATATGGCACGTTTTAAAAGCACTTGTATTAGCCGATGCTCTTCACTTATTCTCTCACACAAAGTGCACGATAATTTTTCTGTTGTTCAATTCATTTTAAATGGCTCAAGTGGGATATTAAAAAAGATTATGCGAAATGAGCTTTTCTTCAGTTTGTGTATTCTTGCATATAAATGGCCAATAAAAGGAGCATTTTTATTAATGAACCTTGTCTTGGAAATGTAAAGAAATTGATTAATATTCCAAGGAAATTGCTGGTGTTAATGCATTTAATACCATGGGCCAGTTTTAATGGCTTATTTTTGGAGCAAATGTGCAGCATCCTGAATTTATTGAACAGGGAAAGTGCTTTTTAAGAACTAAATTAGACTGTAGTTTAAACGTGAACACCGCATATATTTCAGTGGTGGGTGAAAACATCACCACAGGATGTGGAGAACAGTATTCCATGAACAGTAAAAATTACCATTTAAAGGATTGGTTAAAAAACGTATAATGCTTAAGTTTAAGCATTGCATGTTTTTAATATCTTGGATGAAATTTGCAATGCACGGATGGAATTTGTCTTCAACTACGTTTCGTTGAATGGCCAACAAATTTGGGAAATAAAGTTTAAAAGTATTATCCGAAGACTACTTACTTTTATGCACACAAATCTACATTTAAAATAAAGTCTCGTTTGAATATATGTGCGGATCTCTACTACTTCTGTTAAGTTGGTGTTTCAAACGGTGCAATTAAGGCGGTGCATTGGCACAGTGGTGATCGCACTGTGCATGTGAATCTTGTTTTACTTGCGTGACTGGTGAGTAATGTAGTGCATGCGACAGCACTGGTTCACCCCACAACCACCCTCCACCATCCGGCACTGGGCCAGCGTGCTCAAGTATAGACAAACAACCTTCCTGTGCGATATGGTGCGGAGATGCCTTCATCCAGCAGTGGATTGAAAGGGCCGTACATTATTATTTTCCTGATATGAGTAATGAGTAGATGTATACCGCGCTTTGGGTTGACTTATCAAGAAAGGCTCTACATTAAATACATGTAATTTGTATGCAATATTTTCCATTTTACGCATGTTTTTTTAATTAGTTTTTTACGCATAAACCAGATTACACAGGCAAATGTATGATAATACACAGGGGCAGCATCTGAAATTAAATGAGTGATGGCTCTCATGTTCTTATGTACAAGTACGCAGTTACTACATAGTTGCATATGAATGCAATTCTAATTGTAACCTAAGTGATTTTCCCCTGTCATTGCTGAATAATTACAAAGTTATTTCGAAGTAATTGCAGTGGTGGATTTCTGACCGAATTCTTCCTTGGTGTGCTATGCATTCAATTTAGAATTACTACAATTGGGGAGACTAACATTGAACAGTGGAATTGGCCATGGCTAATGATGACACTGCACGTGTCTGTTCAGAGGTTTAATGCTCGAGGGTCAATCAGGGACCACACTTTTGGGTGTGAATGGTCCAAATTTAATTGCAAGTCCAATTCCAGCACATAATTACTATCCCGACACGTGCACGCGCACCACGAAGGGCCTACCAGCAGTTCACGTGAAATGTCTATTATGACTTTATGAATATACAGTGTTACATTTAGAAATATTAGAAAAAAGTGCTAAGCGTACAATAACATGCAGCAGTTACACTCGTTGTAGGTAGTAAAATAGGGCAGGAGGATCTAATAAAATGACAAAATTCTTGACTTAAAGCTTTCGTGACTGCAGGAATTCATATTTTTGGGTCTTTCGGTAAAGTCACGTAGATAGGTTGTTTGAACAAAATTCGTGCTTGTAATTACTATGTAATAGCACTGCAATTTGCAATAATTGCATAGTTTGTACTTTTGCTATTTAACAATTACAAGCTAATTACAGATATTATGCAGGAATTAGTGCATGATATGGTAAGCCATGTAAGATTATATTGTTGTAATGACCTGAAGCACACTAGCATGCAAATGTAATTTATGGAAGTCGTTTATTTCCCGATTTCAATTAGAATTCATTGCAAATCGATTCTGAATCATTCTAATTATTTCTGCGCAATTGCTGGCGATCTGTATTTATGATGTTTGCATGATGTGCCTGCATTTCCATGTGCTCGTGCATTTTTTGATCATTGCTCATCATTCAAGATGCTCCTGTAATTGATCAGAAAAGTTCCACAATCAATCAATGATGATTTTACATGGATTTACAATCAGAGCACGAAGCGGGGTGACCTGCAGTCAATTAACCTCTGCGATGCGAGAACATATTGAGGGGCGAGCTTTAAAATGTGTGGCACTAATCCTGCCAGGGCTGACATTTTGACCTTGTGGCTATGTGGAGGTCGCCAGTGTAAATGAGATGTCGCATCTCAGTCGCGAACACTGCGAGCATATTCAAAACGAATAAAGTGCTGCCCTTCAAACACTCTCCAAAAAGTAAAATCTCCACGCCCGCTTTCCTTCTCTCGGTCAGCATTTCAATGTTTACCAATCGATCAAAAAGATGCGTGCAATTTATCATCACTATAATTTGTACTTTGAATAGCGGCGTATCCGCACATGTGGACAGACAAAAAAGAGAGCAATTGTCAGGGATGCTACTGCTCATACTACAATCTATGGCTTGTAATCAGGGCCACCCAGAGTGGGTGACAAAAGGGTACATTTTCCCTGGGCCTCACGCAAAAGAGGGCCCCACGAAAGGCCCCGTTTGATTGTGTCCGTAGCGAATACGTGTACCGCACACGGAATCTGCCGTGGCCCTCCAGCCCCTAGGCCTCTAGGAATCTTTAAGTGGTCCTGACAGTTCCTCTCACTTGGCGAGAGTGCTAAACTCACAGCGAGGGATGATTCAGTCAATAAAATAAGTACCACCGTGTGAAAACGCAAACACTGAGAGTGACCCCCACCATGGGAAAGTAAAATTGTTACCAATGGCTCAGGGCAATCTACAGATTCGAGTGGCACCGCTGTGTTTGTTTGGACAAGGAGACACTGGATATGACTTGACAAGTACAATTAATTCTGAGTTGTCATTAAAATATAGCTGCATGAAATTTTAAATGACATTGTACAAATTTTGTTCTTTGCACACTCCCTCAAACCTTCCTTCCTCTCTACCGAATAAGTAATGTATCCAAGATATGTACCAAAAAAATCACTACTTTATTACACGTCACCGCGTGCTATTTTTTTTCGCGGTCCCCCAGAATCATCCATTCGACTTGGTGCAATGGCATTGTTCGGTGAGCCTTTAAGGCCTTTCAAGTAACACCCAGGAACCATCTCTCCGCTCCTAATCACTGCAGAGCAGATTACGAGGCATTCAATCATACGGCTCCCCAAGATAGTGTGTGCCGACAGGTCACTCAATGACTCCTGCATGCACTGCCACAAGTGTTCGGCAGCGTCAAGGCTGCCTTGATTTCACTCGCCTGTCCAGTGGGGCAGAGGCAATTCCAATAAGGCACACGCCACAGTGCTTGCAGAGGATCCCCAATGTATCCGAACAACTCTTGTCTCGCCTTCTTTAGAATTAAAGAATGCGCTCTGAATTACTTCTACAATAAGGACAAACATTACTCGTTCGCCCATGGAGGTCTCGGATAGGTCTCAATACGATTTTGTTTTGAACGAGGGTCCTGCTTGGGTTATATGGCCTCATTAATAGCACGTATTTTTAAACGTGGGTGAAAATTTGGGTGCACAAAGAAAACTCACGTCCACAAAGTACGGACGACATTAAAATTGTTGCAAAGTACATTTCGCAAGCGACTTACTGTACTTCCTCCTAAAGTAATTTCACTGCCACTGTGCGTGGATGCCTTAAGCACATAATCTCGCTAATTGCTGGATAGTACTCAGTCAGATATTACCTGGTCAGATGATGAGTCTGAATCTCAATTGAACAATCATGAGTCCATATCCCAGATTTCAATGTCACCCATCATGTGTACTGGGTGTATAAAATTGAAACCACTTTGTGGGAAGTCAGCATTGGATGATATTCTGGTCACCACCACATACATGTGGCATTTCCACGGCTTTCTCAGAACTTCCAACGGACATGACCACTGCCCCAATGTTAATTTTAAGCAATGGGGCAATATTTTTCACTTTTACATTGTTGTTATTATAATACCTGTAGATATGCACGCATTGCGAGAATCTATGAAGGGCACATATAACCTGTTTCAACCAGCAGTGTGTGGATCTAACGAACAACACCGGCCAAGCAAGGCAGGACCCGGTATAATATGCAATGGGGAGAGAGAGTGAGGTGACCCTATCAGGGTCAATGGGCTTCTCTCATCTAGTAATTCAATCATTATTCTCTTCCCGTGTTTAGCTGGGCATTGTTCAACTGGCCACCGTATTATTCCGGACTAGTTCGGGTTGCAAAAAGTACTAATTGAACCACGCATGCAAACAAAAATTAGTTGGCCCCCAACCGGCATGCGGCCGTAAAATAAAGAAATATATACACGTGTTCACATTTTTTTCGTCTGATCATAGCCATGAATATGAAAAAAATATGTCTGAATATATATGAAATCATGAATATATATGGATTCATATGGTATATGTGACTCTTTGTCTTGTTTTCAATAGGCGTCGTTTTTTTGCTTTTGAAACAGGTATCAATACGGTCCCGGCATTAAGAGTGGCTCCAATAAAGTGCATGTACCCCGATTGCAATCTACCGTTGCATGATTCTCTGCATTTTTACGCAGCACCAGAAGATCGTGGCTTAGTCAGAGAGATAGTTGTCTAATCTGTAAGTATTTAAATATATCACAATGCTTACACAAGTGATAATGATGGACAATGCGCTTAAAGTCCCTTTATCGGGATAGCTGGTGCGCACACACAATGCAAAATAACAAATTAATTAATGAAGTCATAATCGGATAAAGCCTGCTTAGCAAAACGCGAAAGAACCCATTGTCACTTTGGTTGGGCATGTCTCAATAAAAACCATATCGCGGGGATTGCTGTGTGCTTAACAGGCTTGCTGTTTGGTGAGCACACATCTCAGGGTAAACACGTGGCTGCCCGAGTCCCATCATGCACCAGGCACTGTCCCCATTGTTTAAACAAGGAGGTTGAGAGTAGAGGCAGCCTTCAAGGGAATGTTATGAAGTCGGCTTTAGCACCAGTGGAAGGGGTTAGAGGGGATTGAAAGGGAGGGATGCTTTTTTTTACCGGACCCAACCACCGCAATTAAAAAAATTCTAGTTGTTACTCTGCATCAACATCAGCCAAAATAATAAACAAATGCTGATATTTGTTTTGGGGAAGTGACACGACCGTGCAAGCTGCAGTACGTTTTTAACTTTTTGCGGAAATTCGCGGTTCGCGTCAGGTGGTAGCCCTGGTTAACAGTGTCGGTGTATTATCCACAATCTGCTTCATCGTGAATGTTAAAGATGCTGTGACGTTGTTCGTAAAAAAGACTAGACTATCTGTGCAGAAGGCACACTCCAAATTTGCCAAATTAATCGCAAAATTATATAATTGGATAAAATAACCCTGCAGAGTAACACCTGCAGACAATACTCGCCTGTGAAACATATGCGGCTTCCTGATAGCCTTCGCGCTATAAGAATAGGGCTAATACCCAGTGTACTCATGATGATTATACTCAGAGCTTTGTGAGAGACCACTCTGGTGAGAATTCTCCGTCACGAGGAATTACCTGCAGTGAAAAACAAAGAGAGATATTCTTTGGTTCTGTCGGTAAAGTCACGTAGATAGAAAAAATAATACTAAAAACAAAGTGAATAAAATACCACGACATTTTGATCGCAACATGCTGATGACGACCGCTTGTGTTGCAATCGAAACGTCGTGGTATTTTTATTCACTTTATTTTTAGTATTATTTTTTTCTATCTAAGTGACTTTACCGAAAAAATAACCAAATAATATGAATTCCTACAGTCACGAAATCTTTAAGTCAAAACAAAAAGAGATCTTTCCTAGAGCGTGTTGGTGTTCACCTGTCATCGGGCACTCTTGAGGTGGGCTTGTTGATCTTGTGCTCAGGACACCCACCTGCTCTACTGCCAGTAGATGGCAGTACAGTAAGCAGGTTGCTGAACTCTTTGGTATCAATCCGATCAGCAGTCGATCTTCCTTCGATCAATGCCGATGACATGCCAGATCTTTCTAGGCAAGTATTCCTCTCTTTATGATGCGGGGGCCTGGTTTGTTGGAAAACCGTGTGACACAAGACACAAATAAGGAAACAATATGGCGGCACCTCCTCGACACGCGTGGGGAGTTTCACAACATTTGCACGATTTACAAACCCGGTAGTTGTCCTACGGATACACATTCCCCCTGTCATAGGAATGTGGAATCTATTTCGCAAGCTGTAGGCTATCAATAGGAGTTGAGCACCGTCTCAATCACTTTGACTGTCTTACACCCAACAAACCAGAATTTGCAAGGCTAAATTCACAATAAATGACGTGTAAATTGTGTTAGCCATGGTTGCTTTAGACAAACTAGCAGGAATGACTGCTGGAGAGAATAATGATCAGCTGTCGGAAAATCAAAACTGCATGCTGGGAGCAAGTTGGAAGTGTAATCCAGGGTCTTTGTCTGATAGCTGTAATTGGTGTAATCTTCGCTCAATAGAGCGCTGATGACAAAAATCTATCCACATATGTCACACACACACACACATGCGGGCACTGATAACACTGTATAACAATTTTTTTGTTCCTGGGTAGTAAGTGTTATTTCATAATTGCTGATGCCTCAAAAGTACAGAATATGGCTATTATTCCCCACAAACTTTGCTTTTGTGACCAGAACAGTGATATTTTGAAATGTACCTATTTTCAAAGACAAAACGGGTGAATTTGTGTCTTTTCGTTCACATATAGTCTGAAAAAAACATATTAATCAAAATGAACATGTATTTATAAGAGTATGTATTATACTAAAGTAATACAAAAATGACTACAACAGATTTAGACACCAAGGCGCATTATCACAGGCGGGACTGGCCACAGCGGACCGAGTTCTCTGTGGGGAGGAATAATGTCAAGTGGGAGCCACTGGTGGACCCCCGGAAGGTGCTGATGCCACCACTGCACATCAAATTGGGCCTCATAAAACTATTTGTCAGAGCTGTAGATAAGGAGTCGGCAACCTTCAAGTACCTTCAAGACTTCTTCCATAAGTTGTCTGAGGCAAAGGTCAAAGCCGATGTCTTCGTCGGACCACAGATAAAGAAGATCCAGGAGTGCAATGAATTCCCCAAGAAGCTCACTAGTAAGGAGAAAGCGGCTTGGAACAGCTTTGTCGCAGTGGTTCGTGGCTTCCTGGGCAAGCACAAGGTTGAATACTATGTGGAGCTGGTTGCGACTGGTGAATAACTACGGCACAATGGGCTGTAGGATGTCCCTCAAAGTCCATATCCTTGATGCTCATCTTGATAAATTCAAGGAGCACATTGGAGCGTACTCGGAGGAGCAAGGCAAGCGCTTCCACCAGGATATACTGGACTTTGAACGCCGCTACCAAGGACAGTATAACGAGAACATAATGGGAGACTACATTTGGGGGCTGATTCGTAAAATTGATTTACAGTATAATCTTAAATCGCAAAATAATATTCACTTTTAAATCTTTTGTAGTACATTTTTATTACTTTAGTATAAATACATGTTACTTTTGATTCATGTGCTTTTTCTGACTTTAAGTGAACGAAAAGACACAAATTCGCCCGTTTTCTCATTGAAAATATATACATTTCAAAATAGCACTGTCCTGGTCACAAAAGCAAAATTTGTGGGGAATAATAGCCATTTTCTATACTATTTAGGCATAAACCATTACGAAATAACACTACCCAGGAACTAAAATTGTGTTACATAGTGTAATTGGTTCTGTATTCAGAGTCCCGTTGAGTAACAGTTTATCCCGTTGGATGCTTAAAGCCATCGAGCATTATGATGCGGCACATGCTATTTATTAGTGAATTGGCCAGAGGGGGAGGAAATTAAAAGAACACTTTGTTATTACACTTGATTATTAAATAAGTGTGTTAAGGTGTTGCATGCTTAGTATGGCATTAAGAGACATAAGGCGGAACACATCGATTAGAGAACATATTGAGGTTCATGACATCACCCAAATCTGATTGTAATTTGAACTCATGACTGTGCGATGATGAGTGCTCTGTACCATTTGACCACATCATATGCAGATACATTACACACGCTAATGACATCATCCAAAACTATTAAGAATAGTAAGTGGGGGCTGGATTAGACAGAATACATCGCTCCAAGGGATGATAGACGATGGGCCGGAATAATGATGGAGTAAAAACGTGTCTGAGAGCACGTCCAAAGAGGAGGTGGAGTGATGGAATCACTTCGTGTGCAGCTGGATAGGTGGATTATTACATTGCGTGATCATGAAAAGTGGTGTTGGCATGGGGAAGCCTTTATCCAGCAGTGGATTGACCATGTGTCATGTATGTATAAATGTATAAAAGTGGTACAGATAGCTAATGTTTGCTCAAATTATGCACATGAGCAAATGCTTCCAACCCAGTTAATACCAAAGTGAAATATGAGAAATCACTAACTTTATTAAACACTATCTTAGGTCTAATTATACATAGTTATATTAAGTTAATTAAAAATTATATTAACCAGAAAATCATAAGTGCTTACAGTATGAAGCAAAAACGCAGGCATAATGATCGAACCATATCTGAGCAAAACGGACAATTTCATAAATTAGAGTGCTCTTTTTTAATGTATGTACTTACATGTTTTATCCCATGTATTACATACAGTGCCTAGAAAAAGTCTGTGAACCCCTTTATATTTTCACATATTTCAAACCTAAAATGTTATAAGATCTTAATCTAAGTCTTCATAATAGTTAAAGATAATTGGGTTCAACAAATGGAACAAAAATATTATACTCTTTCAACATTTATTCATCCTCTAATAATTATAGATTAAATAACCATGTACGAAAGAGTAAGTGAACCTTTAGATTCAGTAACTGGTGACACCTCATTGAAGAGCAATGACTGCAACTAAGCATTTACAGCAACCGTTGGTCAGTCTCTCACATTGGATTTGAGGAATGTTGGCCCATTCCTCCTGACAAAACTCCTTCATCTCGGTGACATTTGAGGGTTGCCTTGCATGGACAGCTCGTTTCAGGTCCTGCCACAACATTTCGACGGGGTATCACTCCGGACTTTGACTAGGCCATTGTAAGAAGCAGAATTTCTTCTTCTGCAGCCATTCTTTTGTAGATCTGCTTGTATGTTTAGGGTCATTTGCTTGATGCAATAGCCATTTTCGGTCCAGCATCAGATCACGGATGGATGGCCTGACATTCTCCTCTCGAATCTTCTGATACAATGCAGAATTCATGGTTGTGTCAATGATGGCAAGCCGTCCAGGTGCTGAGGCAACAAAGCAGCCCCAAACCATCACTTCCCACTTGACTGTTGGGATGAGATTCTTCTGTTCGAAAGCAGCGTTTGGTTTTCGCCAAACATAACGTTTCTCATTGAGGCCAAAAAGTTCTACCTTTGACTCGTCTGTCCAGAGAACATTGTTCTAGAAGTCTTATGGATCATGCATGTGCTCTTTGGCGAAATTTAGACAAGCAGCAATGTCCTTTTTGGAGAGCAGTGGATTTCTCCTTGCTATATTTTCCATGAATGCCATTCTTGTTCAATCTTTTTCTGATTGTTGAGTTATGAACACTCATATTAGCTAAGGTGAGAGTGGCCTGCAGATCATCGGATGTTTCTCTGGGGTTCTTTGTGACTTCCTTGATGATTTTCGGGTTTGTTCTTGGAGAGATTTTGATAGGACAAACGCTTCTGGGTAGAGTGACTGTTGTTTTGAACAATCTGTTTGATAGCGGATTGGCGGAGCCCCGAAACCTTAGAAATTGTTTTTGTAATCCTTTCCGAACTGATAAGCACCAATAAAAAAAGCTGAGGTCCTCACAGATGTATTTTGATGGTGGTATGACTTGTTTCCACACAGCTGTATGGTGAAGACCAAACTTACAATTTTTTTAATCTTTATATAGGATGGGGGCTCCCAAACTCACCCTTGAAGAACTATCTAATTATTTAAACACCTGATTCTAATTATTCCCTGAATTGAGGTAATAACGCCAGGAGTTCACTTACTTTTTGTTTCAAAAGACATCGATTTATTTTCATATAAACCCTATTGTATATTGTAAGAAAATACCGGGTTTTATTCAAAAAGGCTATCATGGTAACGCTATGGAATTTCCATAACTACCATTGGGGTTCACAAACTTTTTCTCGGCACTGTATGCTTAACTTCATGCAGTGTACCACAGCATATACATATAATGCAACTGCATTACTCATCGTTAGCTAACATTACTCAAGAATCAGACGATGTAAGTTAATAAGCATAAGTTCATATTCTTAGGTTTTGTCGGTAAAGTCACGTAGGTAAAACATCAAAATTAATAAAAAATAAAATAAAATAAAAATCACGACGTTTCGGAGGCAACACAAGTCTCCGTCATCAGGTGGGACCGTCACAGCCAGATTTGCTGCACTTGATGCTAATCTGGCTGTGACGGTCCCACCTGATGACGGAGACTTGTGTTGTCTCCGAAACGTCGTGATTTTTATTTTATTTTATTTTTTATTAATTTTGATGTTTTACCTACGTGACTTTACCGAAAAAACCTAAGAATATGAATCCTTGCAGTCACGAAAGCTTAAAATCTAGAAGCATAAGTTCGCATAAAGTTGAGAAGTGATACAATTAAAAACGAATCAACGATTAAACGACTAATGGAATGTCGTTATTTATTGAGTGAGAAAATGGGTAATAGGCATAATATTATTAATTCATGAGAACAAATCATACTTTCCGAAGGCATTACAATCTAAGCATTTTTCACACAGACAGTAAAAAAGTCCTAATTTATTCACAACCCATCCACACAGGTTTCCATTTGGTTATTAAACCTGACCTCATTAATGTATGAATTAAGATGCGCACAAGGACTTATTCTGCATCTAGCGTGGTCTGTTCTAACCAGTTCCCTTATGCTTACAAATGCTTGATCAATAATAATGTAATACTGGGGCAGAAGTGTAAACTTTAATCTCAGGTTATCCACGGTTCAATTGCAATCTTTGTATGACAACTGAGACTGTCAATGTTGACTTGATATTTAATGAGAATTCAGTGAAGACGTATGAGTGTTAATAAAATAACTATCCACATACTTGGCAAAATAGAATGATTATTTTACACAACCCATCAGCTATACAGTGTTCTGAGAGGGCATCGTACCATCAATATTGGTTCAATATGAGCAAACTCGTATTGCGAAAAAACTTCATCATCTAGTTCAACAGACAAACTCTGGACCGATATTGACATTCAATGTCTCATCAGCATTCAGGCTTGTTTGATCCAATGCCGGTTAACTCCCAGATGTTTATAGGAACATCACGGCATTATACATGGTTTATTTCTATAATATTGCTTCTTCATAATATTATTTATGTTTATTATATAATTTAGAGAAACTGTTCTGGCATTGCCAGCATCCTGGATTTTAAGGGTCTGGCTTGGATAGGTGTTAAATTAGGACTGTAACTTCGCTCACTGCAGAAGGCTACTTATCCACAAAGATAAGCAGTATCCCATGCGCCCCTGAACACGAAGACACTTTAAATTCAGCCACAGCATTAACGCAAGATAAGGATAGGTACGTTCATGTCAAGTTAATGATATGTTCATGGCTTTAAAGGGAATGTGGAAAATTAGAACATTAATAATAAAGAAGTGTGTACCACTTAAATCCACTCGCCATTTCAGTCCATATGTAAACATTTCCAAAAAATCCCCAATAGTCATGCTACAAATCATGGGTACATTAACGTTTTCTGAACATTTACTTTTTCAGTTCTTTTCTTCTCTTAATTTTTACATTTTATGATCGAGCTTCAGGAGGTAGGTGATTTTTGGACATGCAAAACTATAAATTCCATCGTAAAAATCCATGAAACCGACTCTTTCCAAACATGAATTTACACTTTGTATAATTGTTATTAATCAAGTTTGTGAATTAAAACACAATCGTATGGCATCCTGGATTCATAAACATATCCTAATGTCATAATATAGGTAAACACTTCAAAAGGTAAAGGTGTAGCCCTGAGAGTGATTGCTCACGCTACTGCTGTTAGAAGGGCCTCTGCTCAGAGGGAGCTCGAGAGGTCATCTATTCTACTTTTCCACACCATGAGCAGGTGTGTTGGAAGAGTTGTGAGTACCCACACTTTACCTCACCACAAGTAATGTGCCAATCGACTACCTATGGTGCGCCCAATTATACTGCCAATAAAGGAGATGGAATCGAACTTGGGGACCTCTGTATAAGGGTTGTAATACATCGTTTAGAATCAATTAGATATAAATGAAAATGCGTCCAATTATGTATTCTTATTCTAGGATGTCTGCTAATATATATATATTTCACAAATGTTAAAATTTTAATCATTTCCACTAGGATTAATCTTGGCGAGACCAATTTTCAAAAAATTCACTTCAAATAATATATATTTCCTGGGAGATTTTGCATTGCACCAAAGTGTCTGCTGGACACTACATTTGTAGTGGATTCAACTGAGTCGCAGACATACTCTTTGGAGACAACACATTTATTGACACCAACACAAAGGGGTAACTGCCCCTTTAGCAGATAACAACCTATGGTGGTGGACCACCAGGCTAACTACAATAACTACACTAGTTACACTGGGAGCAGCTACAACGGACAGGACCCCGGCTTGGGTCCAGGTCCACATGTTGGTGACTCTTCTCGAACGTAGATCGTAGATCTTCAGGATAACAACAGCAACGCTGAACCCCGGTCCCTCTGGGGACCCGGTTTATATCCTCACTGGCCGTGGCTGGCTCCGTCCTTGGCCACGACCACCTTCTCGAATCCTCTAGCAGGATCTCGCCCGACACATGACCACCCTGAGCCCCCACTTGGGGCCCCTGTGTAGATCTTACCATTCACGTGCCTTCCAGGGTAAACCAGAGTGCCATGGCCTACATTAACCCTATTCATGCCTGGCACTCGCACACCCTCTCCTATAGGGGTCGGGACTGAACGCCGAGCGTGGTGCCACTCGGCGCTCTCTATCAGCGCTCACTGAGCCCCTCTAGAGCTGGTACTACACCCACATGTACGGTGTGTCCGCGATGTCAATACATCGCACGCCGTGCCTCGCTAGAGCCGGCATTACCCAGTGACATCCACGATGTTGCTACACACGTGATGTCCGCGATGGAAGTACACTGCATGCCGTGCCTCTCTAGGGCCGGCACCACACAGTGACATCCGCGATGTCACGACACATTTAACAACAACAAAATCTTAATTCCATCAAAAATATTCCACAGCCTATCATCTACTTCGTGACATTTACATTGCTGCAGGCCCTAAAGTATGGATGTACGTGCAATATACATTCGCCAAAAGTCTGGCTGCTAACCGAAAAACAAAATAAGTTTTGCGAGTCTCTTCATTACTTATTTAGGATCCGTTCACAGAGGCTTTGTTGGTGCGGGTCCAGAGTCTGGCTTGAGTTTCATCATGGATTTCTGTCACAAGCAGTAATGGATGACCTGTGTGGTGTTGCCATGGAGGATAAGGAAAGATTGAGGGCTCAGTTCACTTGTTTGGTCAATTTCTTCAAATGTGTTTTCAAAATGTGGGAACGTCTCCGTCAACAATAACGGGGCAAATCGTAGAGGCAAATGTGATTTGCCCATGTCGTTAAGAATCTAATCTTGCCCTCGGGCTTTTCAATGACAATAACTAATACATAATTGTTAATTTAATTTAAAAGCAGAACATACATTTCTTCGACATTTCCACGTAAAATTCCGTAATAAAGTCTCACACAGTCATACTTAAAACACACACAACAGCACAGCATGCACGACGATAGCGCACATTTGCCCAACTTGGCAAGTATGCAAATGCAAATGATCACGCTAAATGAAGTGATATTCTAAAGACGACAATGGCATATACTGAGGAATCAGAAAATAGATCCAAGATTAGGACTACAAAGCTACATAAACAATGATACCAACTTGAAATACAAATGAGGTATAAGCAAACAAGCGATGTGGACAGAGGGATACGGTAGATTTGAACAACTGCATTCCATTATGGACATTGCTAAGACACACTGCATGGGACCGGAGCATGGGCTTAATATTTACCACGCAAGCACAAGGTGACGTCAACAAGTAAAGGACGAGTATCAGAAGCCAAACTAAAGCCGCTTAAGCATAAGCAATGTAAGGGCAATTGTAGAGGTATTTAATAGAAAGGAATCTGGATTAAACGTCCATCGTCCAACATTTATGTTTACTTGTTTACTAAATAAAGACAGACTGGAACTCACATTTAAATCAGCACAGAAGGGCCACTATATCTATTTTTTTTGCTTCATGATTGCAGGAAGAGAAAAAAAACATTGTCTAGACAGAATTTAATTCTGAGAGTGGAGGAAAAAACAAACATTTTGTCAGGAAGGAGGGAAGATTTATATTGAGGGGAAACGGAATATTTTAAAACGCATCTTCCATAGGGGAGATTAACGTCAGGAAAAATATTTGTTTCAGGACACTGGTTGGTGAAGGTGGCCTCCCGAGACATCTTGGAGCCAAAAGGAACAGCTTTGTCAGCATGCACACACAAAGATAGGACAAAAGATCCCCCGTGTAGCACACGCAGGCTGGTGGCACACAAACTGTTAGCGAGCACCTATGAGGCCTGGTGCAGCACACGAGAGGGTGGTGTGGCTAATACTGCACTTGGCTGCCTTTGTCTCCCCAGTGGTGATGTCCGCACACCGCACGAGTCAACGTACTCATTTATGGCTGGGTAGACATAGGGGAGGGAAAGGTCTGGTTCAGGTACTTGATGTGGAACACGAGGACGAATTACACCCATGTCGCTGATTCTGTTGCGAAGTGCACTATACAACAACAACCGCCATTCGCCACTAAGTGGCGGTGACGTCACCACGACGCTTGTGCCAGGCCAAGTGCACCTTGAGGCCACGTGAAGTGTCGAACGCCCGCTGGCAGGAGGTCACGGGGCAGACCCAGCAGGTGCCACGGGTCGACTGACCGAGATGACCGAGATGACTGGCTGATGCACCACCTGTGCCCCCTACTGTACCAATTTGCTGTGCGTTAGCACTATACAAGACACACATGCACACACCCCACACACCAATACAACGATCCCTGTGTAGCCAATATCATTTGACAAAGTGTCATTGGTCAACTCTGAACGCCGTGGTGGTGGTGGTACACGAGGGGTGGCGTGGTAAGCACCACACCAGTCCGCCTCTGTCCCCTCAACGCTGATTGTACACGGGGAGTACTCACTTGAAGCTGAGTCAATGCATGGGAGGACCCCAGGAGCCATTGAGATGATGGGATCTAACTCAGGTGACCGGGTTCGTGGCGCAGTTTTTGCTAACCGCCGCACAATCCATACACATCACATAGATGCATACAACAATGGCCGCTATTCGCCACTAAGTTAAAATACGGTGTTTTTCTAGAAGACTTCGCTGTTTTTTCCTGGATCTTTCTGTTGCGTGCAGTCACTTTAAGATGTTTCTTGTTCATTTTTTGTTTTGTTGCGGTTGCACCCGAGTCAAGAGCCGCATGGCTCACAGGGTTATACCTAAAAAATGAAACTGAAATGAAACTGAAAGTGGTGGTGATGTCACCACAGTGATCGTGCCAGGCTAGGTGCACTTTGAGGCAGTCACGTGGCAGGAGGTCACGGAATAGACCTTCGTGCCAGAGGTTGACAGATGCACCAACTGTGCTCCGCACGGTGTCAACTCGCTGTGTTTCAGCCGCCCAGAGCTCCGCTCGTCGCTGTGAGCACCGCTCCTTTGCCCTCCGTTGTTGTTGAAGGGCGACTGCATACACACACAAAGACAAAGATGCCCCATATAGCCTTAACATACTTTTGGGGAAAGCGCTGTGAGCGATGCGGTTGGTGGCCAACACCATGCCCGTTCACCTGTGTCTCCCTAGTGGCGATGTTCACACATTGTACCAGGTGCCCATTGAGGTTGAATCGACTTAGGGGAGGCTCGGGACCGATTCAGATAATAGCCACTCGTATTGACCATTGACGGGAATTGAACTCGGGTGGCCAGGTTCGTAGCGCAAAGCGCAAACACATACAGGGCCACGTACACATACACTTCTCCTTAATAACGTTAATTTTTACATTTAAACCGCATCACATTCATTCTAGATTTGAAACTTTCGTGACTGCAAGGATTCATACTCTTAGGTTTTTTCGGTAAAGTCACGTAGGTAAACATTTAAATTAGTTAGTTGCCGGTTAATTGTTTGTGTTTGCCAAGGCACCTCAATGTTATCTGAGAATGAGTCAGGTAAGGAGCTTTGCCACACTGTCCGAATGCTTGTTTCCATTTGTATATTTACACTGTCACATTCCTTTGTTTTCTCCAAGGCACCCAGGAGGTCACGTCACGATTGTACGTGAGGCTATTGTTGCCTTGTTGCCATGGCCACTGCTAACCAGGCTCTGCGTGCCCAGGAACAGCCCAGCAATGGCTCAGGACCATTCCCACAGCTCGGGACCACGTCTTCACCTTCTCTCTCCGTGTCCCACTCAATGTCCTTCCTTCCACGGTCTTCTATGCGCGAGGTGTTCGGGTTGGTAGGCCATCTTTAAAAAATAAAATTGGATGTTTTTGTTTTATGGTCAGACCCCCGGTTATGATGGATTTTGTTTGGGTGAGATCGTGTGGGTGTTATGCCAATTGAAGCGATGTACACCGCCACCCAACAGAGCCAAACAAATCAAGTTTGTTACATGGACAAATGTGCCAATTGATTTTGTTCTTCAACGAATCTTCAGCGAAACGTTGCGCATGAAAGTCACATTTTGCTCGCCTCTTCAACACACCGTTTTGTTGACGAACAAAATCAATTGATACGTTTGATTTTGTCCACGTGGCAACTTGATCGGCTTGGTGGCTGTGTCGAGTGGTAGAGGGTGCATAGCACTAATTACCTCACGATCACACGATATAACCCAAAACACACATGGTATTATTCGTAATATCGGTCGTGGTGAAAGCCCATGCACGAGATATGAGTTTGATTCGACGATGTGCAGCTAAAATCCAATGTCGCGTCATGTTCCGCCACGTGTTTTGAACATCGCCCAGGCTGGGAAGTTGAGCCGTGTGTGCACACATCTCGTTTCCATGTTGACTCCGAGGCGATTGCCCAAGATATAAAATTGCGTGCGGTTTCGCCTACACGATGGCGCTCAGCGGCTGGGCTCAGAGAATAATGGCGCCCTCGTTAATGGCATTGGCCAACCACCAAAATTGCTGCGAATAATTCCGCTTCTCCACTGGCACATCCCCGCCGAGCCAGTGAGGCGCCCTCATGCAACGTGTGATTGTCCAGTGGCTATTTTTGCCACGATGAGCTAATAACAAAACCGTACTATACAAAAATTACTTACCTCGCATACGTACTCATGGTAGTCAAGGGGGGCGTGTGGATAAATAGCTGTGTAGGTAAACAAGGTGCGTAGCAGTGGTGTACATTTCAACTCCCTCATGGCATGGCCAACATCTTCGGAGGAACTCCGCTAACGGCATCCTGCCGAGTGGTGCTGCCTGTTGAGGTAGTTTTAATTTTTACCGGCCCCAGAGAGATCATGGTGTGGCTAAGTTGATCCTGGCCAGGATGTACAGTACACTCACCGCTTCACAGCATGAAGATTCGGTGTTCTGCCAGATAATCTATATCTTGGCCATTTAAACACCCTTGTGTGTGACAAGGTGAAACCCCATTGTGATCGAGGGTCTATTTAGCAGTGAGGATACCTATTATCAGTGCAATTCATTTCAGGAAAGATAATTGCAAAGGCCACACAACTTGCATTGACATGGAGCCAACTAATTTGCTTTCATTTGGAAATGTAGTGTTATTTATTTGTCATACATGCAGAATGCATTCGTGAGGTAATTTAATCAAATAAATATAAATTTATATAAAAAATTATAGTGCTTCATTTTATGACGTGTGCATCCATTGTACAGTTAAATACATGGACGAAGCAGTCGGCAACCAGAACAATTTTAATTACATTTATAAATCAATACACTGGAGAATAATATTTTCCGTTGTACTTCATGTATCTGTAGCTATACTCAACTGAGATGTGTATATTTACATACAATTATTCCGTCTGGCCTAGGGCAGTGGCGACCTCTTCAGCTGTGACATCTGGAAGGTCCTCCTACTTACCTGAAATATCATTTGACCAGCTGCTTATACAGAAATGGAATGCCTCAATTAAGGAACAATGCCTCAGCCAATCTTTCATTCAAAAGGGAGTAAAAATCATGCATACACATTGATTCTGGAACTATTTACAACATTATTTTGTAACGTCCTTGAAACTAGTTATATATAAAAGGTTACATGAATGCATACCACCGGCTGTGACATGGATCAGAAAAGTGAACATTAGCGCAAGAAAAAGGGTGAAAAAGCTGCACAGAGAAGCACGGTGAGATTGATGCGTGGGGTTAAAATTGGGAGGCAAGAATGGGGACACATGGTGATGATAGAACATCGAATGATAAATTATTTTGTGTGTTTAGTTTGTTGCCCTTCCCCCACACCTCCAATTAGCACGGTTGGCTGTGTGCGGTGAGAAAAAGTTTCAACATACGTACATACAATGTGATGGTGACCTTGGGAAAAAGTGGGCTGGGACAGGACACATCTCTGAAAGAGGTGATAACAGATGGCCGAGACGAGTAATTTAACGACAACCAAAGGAGAAAACATGATCGAGAGGATGAGCACAGCGGAGTTGGAGCGAAGGAGTTAGATGGATTTTGAATCGCACAAACCGTTAGCAATGGTGACGTGGGGATGCCTTTATCCAAAGCATGGTTGCTGCTGATGATGATGACGACGATGATGATGATAGTCTCACACACACACACACCGCACGCGTTTGTCCCCAAGCTCAGATGAGAGTGGAGCCGTGTTCTTGTTTGCAGCTCCGAGCCAGTGCTGTAAATTCCTGACTCTCATTAGCGTGGCCAGACTTTTCTTAGGGAGACTGTTGACCATTCGCGAAGTTGAAACAAAAGGCAGCTAAGGAGAGGTGCTGGCCACGCCATCACTATTTGTGTCAGTCTTGATAGACCACCAGTGCGTTACATTTTTATGCAAGGGATATCCACCAGTAAACAATCAGGGTATCTATCGATTTAAAGCTTTCGTGACTGCAGGGATTCATATTCTTGGTTCTTTCGGTAAAGTCACATAGAAGGGAAATAATAGAATAAAACAATTTACCAATATAATAATCAGGGTATCTCTCACAGCAATCGCTAAAGTCATACAGGACGACTTCCGTGTCCTTCGTGAATTCATTGACGATCTGACCTCCATTACGCAATTTATTCCCACCATACATCTTATTCCTTTGCGTTTTCCTCCTTCTGTTTTCAATTCTATTCTTCGACTTATTTTAATCTTTCCTGCCTCTTCTTTGCTCATTAGTTCACAGCTGGTGGCTCACTACTATTGTGTGTGCCTGTGCCATACACTTGGAGAATGTGAAGCCTGGATCTTTTGTTTTGTGTCTTTGTTGGAAATATATTAATGAAATAAATCGACGAATACTGCTTTCCAGATGATTCTAACACAACTTAACTGGGGGAGGAGGGGGTGCCATTCGTATGTTGCACCCTTTAATTATGTCTAATCACATGTTTTCCTTGTTAAACTTAGGGCATTTCAATGTGATCCCAGTAGGTTCCGATCATCCCAAGGCATGGCAACTCTGCGGAGCTTAAATCAATTGGCACTCAACTGTCCCACCACAAGCTAATTGCCTTGAAGACGAGGGGAAATGTGTGGGTGCCACGTGCAGCTCTATTGCCATCTGCAGAAAGCTCCCCCCCATCTGTTCAGGTGGTAAATGTTCTTTTGATTGAGTACAGCATAAACATCTAGGATCCCTACGGAGGGCCCTTATGAATAGCTTTTCATGGATACACTCTCCACCTGTTCTGTCACCGTCCCACGTCGGTGCACCGTTTGCCACCTTGGCCACGACGTTTATTTATTGGAAGCATATTTGGAGCGGACAGGTCCTTCGAGATGCATATGTCTCAATGTCCACTCGCTGGCAGGAGAGAGTTTTACGACCAAATCAATCACCGTGCATTTGCTTGCAAATTAGGCAAATTTGGATCGCTGCATAGCACTGGCGTTGTAGATTGGTGAGTGCATAGCGCTTTGAACCCGGTTTAGCCGAGTTAAGTTTCTGCCCATGGCTAATATCGGCGATGAGCGATATCTTAACGAGTTCTGGGAGACCATTCTAGATTTGAAGTTTTCGTGACTGCAAGGATCCATACGCTTTGGTTATTTCGGTAAAGTCACTTTTTTATTGTTATTATTATTATTTTTATTCTGGGAGACCAACCACTTTGCCAGCTTCCACTGAAAAGCATTTTGAAGTATTGGCCAAACACGCTCTATTGACCGATACGATATGGGGAGGCTTTCATCTGGCAGGGGATTGACAATGGGCTTTGCACATTGCACATTGCATAGTACTTCCTGCAGAACACTTGGCTTACAATTGGAAGGCTGCAAGTTCAAATACCACCATGGTTTTTACGAAGCTGATCATCTGCCTTGGGGGTCAATAAATAATATCACTATAGTGAAAAGTCAACTGAGGTTATCCTACGCTGAAATTGACCAATGCCACAATATAGCAGAATTTCCACCATCTGCTCAGGTCCACCAGTGATAATAAGCACCGCAAAATTTAAGAACATTCGTAATATGACAGAGCTGACGAACACGGAGTTCAGGGACCCCACAACCCTGGTGCCTAAGGCCCGGGCACGAGGTGTAACTGTGGTCACGTGTTGGCCAGGATCGTGACGCTTTGGCCAGCTTAGCTGCAGCGTTGGCTTCCTCGGACATGGTTGACATATTTGGGTACTTGCAGGGGACACATGGACGCAGTTGTTTATACTGGTAGGAACCTCCTGGTTACACCAGCCTACAGGGGATTATTGTGTCCGTCGTGCAGGGAGGAGCTGGGTGGGGAGGGAGGGGCTGGGTGGTGAGGGTGGGGAGGGGCTGGGTGGGGTGGGTGGGGCTGGGTGAGGGGTGGGTGGGGTGGGGCTGGGTGGGGAGAGGCTGGTCACCCCATGGTGCCCTTATAAAACTCAACGTTTAACCTACTCACGCCGGCTTGTGCCCGCCCTCACAGCAGCTCCTTCCGCATGAATGTGTTTTGTCTCGCAAATATGGCACTCTAACTGTATGACAGTCACGTGTAAAAAGCATTTGCTGAATAAATAAATAATGAAACCGGGCAGAGGCCGTCAGTGGTCAAGCGGGATCGGAACTAGAAGAGGTGGAAGGTCAGACCACAAGGCCATTAGCCTTCTGTATATTTTTCGATTTATCGGGTTTTTCTTTGTTCCCCATTTTTTTCTACCCCCGCCCTTTCCTCTCTCCTCTTTCGTGTGCTTCCATCGCGCCGGAAATGATTATCCACGGATTTTCTGTTCTCCGTCACTGGAACATTTCGGCGTGATCTACCTGGCTCGCGTTTTGTTGCAATAAAACCATTTTAATACAAAAATAATGGTTTTGACTAATTTTCACTTTGACAAGAGGCTCCGGTTACAAATGCTTCCACAAGATCTTTAATGTCCTCTTCAGAGCAGCCAGCAGAAGGTTTTGTAATAGCCTGTAGCATAATCAGCAAGTCGTCGCATTCAAACCATTAATGTCATAAAACGTGGTAGTCATGTCTAAACCATTATGCTCTGCAGCCAATCCAATGAAAATCGAAAAAGAAATATAATTGTTTGAATCCTCTTCAAGCCAAGGGAGTGCCATTAAACTGCATGCATCCCGTTTACAAGAAGGTCCTGCTTGATTAATGGAATGTAGATCGTTATGCCTCGTAGCACCATTACGCTGCATATGGCTTGTGTACCATAAAGACATCCTTCGCTTTTATGGAGAATATTCGTTATTGAGCTAAACTTGTTTGGCTATGAGAAAGCACACGTAATTATCTCCAAGCATGCTTGGTGTAATGGAATGCCCGACATATATTAACCAGAAAATCCGTCCGTGTGCAGATGCTGGGCGGATTGCTGCACCGTGGGATCTTGAGAGGTGGATAAAGCTTGGGGAGGCCTTTATCCAGCATCAGATTGAGCATGGATGATGATGATGATGATCAATTTGAAGCACCCAGAATAACTGATTTTAAATTCCCGCACATCTTTGGACTCCGCGGCGAGAAAACCACCCAATGGGACCAACTGCAACCCACCCCTATGTACAAAAAAAAACAGTGGTGGTAATGACGATGACAGCTTCATGGAAACTCGAGCAGGGATGTCTGTGAGGTTTGATGTGAAGAGCCAACATGATACGAACCACCATACACCACGGCTGCAGTACCTTGGTGGTCAATTTCCTTTGCCAACTAAGATGCTGGTCATAATCGCAATGTGTTGGGTGTTTGAGTAAAAAAGCGTGTATCCATGAGACTTGTTTTTGTGTGTGTGTCTGCCGTTGAGTCGTATTATCATTCCATCAGCTGCATAATGTATAAAAGCTCGCTGGGCCTACAGCTCCACATGAAGCTCTGGGTCTTTGAACCAAGATTTGGCTGTCTATTATCTGGATCCCTTTGCAGGAACGCCTGCACCAGCCTCAACCACTCAGACTGGCTGCCTATGATCACTGTGTAACAAAAAACAATTGTTCCTTTGTAGTGAGTGTTATTTTCTAATTGCACAGAAAATGGCTATTATTATTCCCCACAAACTTTGCTATTGTGACCAGGACACAAAAGCAAAGTTAATACTCTACTCCATTAATAACACTGTGTAACAAATGTATTTATTTTTTTGTTTCTGGATAGTAAGTGTCTTTTCCTAATTGCTTATGCCTCAAAGGTACAGAAAGTTTGTGGTAATAATAGCCATTTTCTATACTGTTGAGGCATAAGCAATTAGAAAATAACACTTACTATCCAGGAACAAAAATCGTGTTACATAGTGAATTATCAGTGTTTTACAATTAATATGGTCCCAAATTTTATATGGAGTGCCCTTGTCCTTAACATTTGGTAATCCAGAATTTATATAAAAAAAAAAATCCTGACCAAAACAGCTCTGAATTCAATGGATGGGTACAGCATGAGCTAGAAATGCGTTTGGGCTGATGCGGTCCAGGATGACCTGGAGCTGAGTTCACTGCTTGCCAATGTCTGCTGCAAGTGGTGTCAGGATCGGCCCCTGTGGAGGGAGTCGGTGGAAGGCACTACTGGATGGCTAAAGGCAGCCAACCTCCTGCAGCGGTGTAGAAGCAGATAGGCGACACTCCCGAGAATGAGGTCAAAGGGCACTTGTCAGCAGGGCCGCCCAGATGGGGCCAAATGGGAGAAGTCGCCATGGGTCTCACGTACAAGAGGGCCCCACAACGGGCCTGTGGATGGTGGAATAAGGGAGCCAGCGTGACATTCTGCCCCATGCCTCCAGGAACCTCTGGGTGGCCCTGCTTGTCGGTTACCGTTTTTTGCTGACGCATGACCCCTGCGTCTATCTCACGACATTCTTTGCCAGTAAGATGTTACACACTTCGCGTGCTCTCACCGTGCATCCTGCTTGGCAACTAGCACTGAGGTATTATTTGTTTCTTTCGGTTAAGTCACGTCTAAAGATAAAATAATAAATTAAATTAAATAATTTTTTATTTTATCTTTAGACGTGACTTAACCGAAAGAAACAAATAATAATTCCTGCAGTCACGAAAGTTCTAAAATTAAGATAGCACTGAGGTGTAATGTAGTGGCACGTGAACTATGGTTGTTTTAGAGATGTAACTATGCATCAATCGAAAGATAATGATAGGTGTTTAAGCTTAAGATGCATGCATTGATTCACACGTGCAAGAAACTATGTTTTATTTTATTTGTATATGTCGTGTTTATGTATTATGTTGAACTTATTTCACACTGTACGTAGCCAACCGTGCTAATCGAAGGTGCGTAGCGCGTAGGGGGGTAGTGGTAAACTTGACTCCTGCAGCCACTAGAGGCCACTACATTCACCACAATGTAAAACAATATATGAGCAATTTCCTTTCTATGACCCTTTATCTTCGTATGCGACCCTTTCTCATCCCTTCGTTTTTGTTGCTTTAAAAAAAATTTCCCTGAAGGTCGCCTTCATCCCTTATACTCTGGGTCTGTTGTATTTCTGTGTTTGTTGTTGAAAAAATTTAATATAGAAAAGTAATGTACTGTACAGTATTCAACTATTCGATTTAATTGTGGACTTGCCTTGCTGGCGAGGGGAGGGGTGGAATGGCACAATGTGTAACACTAATAAAACCGTGCGCTTATCAAATTATTGAAAGTACTTTCATTTACTGTTTAAATTGAGCAAAGTACAACAAAAACAAACGAGGAAAGTGAACACTAAAATAATCTACGGTCGTAGGGTTAAACGAGATGAAGAATTGATTTAGCCAATTTGGACTAAATTGTCTCCGTTTTCTTCTAAAGCTCGAGTCACTCAGCGGCACCACTGGCGAATTATTGGCGTCGAGGTGGGCGCGAACTGACTATCAAATTAACCAAGATGCGTGTCGTAATGGTACATGGAATTGACGTATTGTACACATGTACGACAGAGCATCACCATCGTCAATTAAGGATGGTCATATCCAACTATGCCTTACAACAGAAAAAAAACAATAGCGCTCGATAAAAACCTTCATTAAGGATGACACTTAAATTATACATTTAAAAAGAAAAATGAAAAGTCTCGAGGCGCGCATTATTCTTAGTCTCTTCGCTTTTTGATGCTCCTCAATATCGTTCAGAGCAGCCACTACCGTGGGCAATCATTATTTAGACAAAAAATTTAAGTGTCACATCAGGTATGTCAACGTCTCCGGAAATCAGCATGGAAAAAGCCCCGATGGCCACATTGGATTGTAAAGCCAAAGGCGTAGCCCTGCAATGGCTGGCGCCACATGACTGCTTGCAGAAGGACCTCCACTGGGCAGAGGTCGCAAACGGGTTTTGATTCCTTACCCGTACCCATACCCGGCCGCACCAGGGTCGCAAACAAGAACCCGTACCCTACCCGATACCCGGCTACCCGTACCCGGCCGGGTATCGGGTAGGATACGGGTACGGGTACCCGATTGCGACCTCTGGGATGAAGCCATGTTGCAGGCGCGGGTGGGTTGATTCTAGCAACTTGAATTGTGAGAAGAGACAAGACGTTGGGAAATGAGTGACAAACGGTTACTCACCAGTGAGTCACGGCCTACCCGTACCCGTCCCCGGCCGCACCAGGGTCGCAAACGGGTAGCCGGGTATAGCCGGGTATCGGGTAGGGTACGGGTATCGGGTACCCGATGGCGGCCTCTGCCACTGGGGAAAGCCGCAGAGGGCCCCTCTCATGGGAATTATGGCGAATTCTTCCACGCCAGCCAGACGTCTTAGAAGACACTCAGAGTCTCCACAATTTACCCCACCATACGTGACCTGCCAATCGACGTAGGGTGATCTACCCATGTATACTGCGGGTTGAACAGAGGTAGGAGGGGGTTGGGGGGGGGGGGGGATTCAAGAAACGAACGTTCTTGCTTCAACTGCCGCGCCAGGAAATCGAACCGGTAGCCTCTGGATTGCAAGTGTGCTGGCCATTGCACCACAGCTGCACCCCCTTACAATCACATTGACATGTTATCGCGAGAAAGGAGAGCGAAACAAGTTCCATATGAGTACGGATACTGGGCTGGAACTGTGCATTGATTCGTAAATGTGTGTTTATTCTGTCATTTTTTGGTGACCTGGGTCACTGCTCCAAATGAGCCTGTCCTTGTGTATCTTGAATGCTCACCTTGTTAAACAAAAATAAAAAATTTGACCTTGAATCGATATCGATTCGTAGGCTAATGATAGGGGCATCGAATCGTGTCCGTAAGAATCAATGTTTTTTCAAGTCGTGATAGCTCTACGTCGTTTGCCGACTTCACCATCGCAGACCAACGAGAATAGATGTTTTATTTAACGATAACAATTTGTTAAATCGCCACAACGTAGTGAATTGTTAAACTCCTCGACGATACTCTCGTGATAAGTCAAACTGCATCGTTGCCCACACCAGCAACAGGGCAGCACTGCTCTTCAATGGGAACACTGAACCAGTGGCGGCGATTCTACGAAATAGCACAAATACACAATTCTGGCTGTCGCCTGATGAGGCTGGTTGTAATTACCGGCGAAACGTCTTACTGAAATTGTTAATGTTATGGGGTTTACTCTCCAACACACCGGTGTGCTGAACTAATAACTAGTGGTCATGCTCTGTGTACGTGACAAACCTTGCGAATTGGCTGTGTCGGGTGGTGGCGGGTTAAACAGCACATTTATATTAACGCGATCTAACCAAAGAAAACCTGTATTTTAAGTACAACTACAGTTGACACACTATAAAGAGTTACTCATTGGCACCAACGGGGATATTAATCAATCCTTAAACGGGATTTGGGACACCTTCAAATGTCATTGCTTTTAGGACTCTAAAATGAATGCAACAAAGTCAGATCCTGTTATGAAGAGTTCGGAAGAAGTTAGAGTATTTAAGTTACTGTAGGGAAAAAAACATAGTTGTAACAACTGGAAGGCAATGGTTAGTATTCATCACCAGTTTTCTAATGAGCTATAGATCAACACATGATCCCCAATTATCCACCCCCCATAATTTCATTAGCAGCTTTGTTTTAACAGTGCCTTCTATTTGAAAAACACATTTCAAAGCACTTACCCATATAGTAGCAATGGAATAATGTCCCGTTCTTGAAAACGCAATAAAAATAGATATATCGCAGAAATTAAACTTCGTCAGAATACTAAGATTATAATAATAACATATATTCAAATAACAAAGTTTTAATGCATATTACTGACTACCTGTCAATATTGATTTGTTTCAGCTATTATTTTTATTATGATGTTTACCCAGTGACATGTGCAATCAGCGTTACAACGTTCAAACTTCCCGATGTATGTTTTATACAACAATATCAAATATTTTTTTTATTTAAAGCTTTCGTGACTGCAGGGATTCATATTTTTGATTCTTTCGGTAAAGTCACGTAGAAGGGATACAACAAAATAATTAAACTAATAAACAAATAAATTATCACGACGTTTCGACTGCAACACAAGCAATCATCATCAGGTGTGAAAAACACATCAAGAAAATGTTCTTGCTGTGAGAATTTTATTGTTTAATATTTTTTTTATTTTATTGTTTCCCTTCTACGTGACTTTACCGAAAGCACCAAGAATATAATATCAAATAGCTCTTGCATTCCGAGCATGCATTCGTTTCAGCTACAACTAGTGGGCCAGACCACATTCAGCTCAAATTAAACATAATTTATTTTCGTGAAGCCACCAGTGACTAGGCTAAGACCCTAACACTCACTGCACTTGAGAAGCTGCTTTAATTAAGGACGACGACATGAATGTTGAGCCTGGATCTCAACAGTGCTGGCGCAGTGTTCTGACAGTGTGTGTTATCTCACTATATTTTAACTTTGGAAGAGATTAGTTCGGAAATACTGAATAATTATTTAACAATAGATTCAGTTTTTTTTACATAATGATAACTCAATTAATTCATAATAAGAGTATATATGTGGGTTGGATCCTATAATTACATTGCCATAGCAACCTCAAAATGTATATATATTATGCATTATTTTTGCCGAACCTCTATAATTTATTAAGCTATGCTATTTTCATCCCACTTTAGTAATGGATAATGTAAAATAAGCTCTGGCATAAACATCACCTTCCTGTGAACAAGCCATACCTTCAGGCAAAACGTAGATGTAAAATGCAAAATGCAAGGTCATTTAAAGCGACACTCTCATGTAACAATGCCACTCACTCATTGCTTCATCCAGATTCTGGATTAGGAGATGGTCTGAACCGAAATAAATAACCCCCATCAGCTGAAATTTCACGTCACTTTGATTTTTTACTGCTCAGAGTAAATTCATTCCGTTGTGGGCCTCAATGAATATATCTCATACACATCATGCGCGTGTGTATATATGTATCATTTGGGATATATTTCGAAGAAAAATCACGTTACATTTGAATATATGCAACATGAATATGCACCTCTGTCAATTGTGTCTGCATATTTATCCAAAGTGACGTCTGCATGATTGAGATATATGTTCTAAGGAGTTTAGTTATATTTCACCGTATCCCAATATGATATTACCACTACGAGATTATCAAGGTACAATGACTGTATACAATTTCCTTTCAACCTGCCCCTTCATTATCTAAATATTACGTTATTTTACAAATGCCCTTATAACATGCCAGAGGACGAACGCAAAGTTCGACCTTAATCCCTCACTACAAATCCTATTGACCCGCATCTGAGTGAATATGTATGTTCGGAAAGTGTTTGGGTGGGTGTGTGCATATGTGTGTGGGGAGCGGTGGTGTAGCAGGTAGTGTGCCGCACTACGAACCTGGCGACCGAGTTTGATTCTTGCTCACGGCCACCACCAGTGACGATTATCTGAAACGGTCCTGGGCCTCCCGTAGGTCGACTCAGCCTCAAATGAGTACCTGGTGCGGTGTGTAAACATCTCCACTAGGAAGACAAAGGCGGTCGGGCGTGCTTCTGGCCACTCACCCTCTCCTGTGCCCTGTCAGTCTTTATAGGTGCTACTCACTAACAGCACTTGCCCCCACAGTATGTGCAGGCTACACGGGGGACCTTTGTCTTTGTTGTTCATGGAAGGAAGCTTCGACTACAAATACAACGATTTAAGTTCCTCGTTGATGAAATGATCATAGAGGAGGGCACATTTCTGTTTGAGGCCCTAGGTCACAAGTGGAAATTCCACACTTCTATGGCAAGGCTCAATCACTGTCAATGACGACTACTACAACTACATAAACACAAGCAGAGGGTAGATATTTTATCAACCTAACTTGGATGATAGGTTGAGTCGACCTCCCAATTTGGATGCTCATAAGGGGGATTGTAATATAAAGTGATCGTAGCATCTTCATAAAATTGTTTTTTCAACACACACTTAGATGGGACGATTAAATAATCACAGGCACTTGCCTCTGTCTCAGAAGATGTCGAATTTCAGTGGCACCTCAAAGGTTGTCACGTGTCACAAGCGACAGCGTAAGATGCAACTATTCCCTCCGACAATACCTGACAGCACCACGTATTGCCCCGTTAGCGCCAGTCGCTCATGTCCAGTTAACTGCTTTGCACGGATAACGTCTGGCAGGTTTTTGCTTGAGTTGGACACAATTTGGCTTAACCCAGAACCTTACGGGGGAGAGAACTTTGACAACCGAGGCCAAGCAAAATTGATTCCTTCCTTTGTACAAATTATCGGACACCACGGGCCCACAGTGGGCCACCAGTGGTGTCATCTACTCTAGACCCGTCCGCAGCTCTCCGCAGCGCAGCCAGAACATCATATTGATCGCGTGCCCGTCGATCGCGAGCATGTTTTTAGCGGTTTCAAAATCCGGGAGGGGATTATGCGACGGAACATTCTGCAACGATTAATGTGCATGCGAGCCAAATGGGATTATATACCGGTAACCCGAGTGACGAATGCAATTTGATTTGCCGTATTACACGGGGCGCTCGTAAAGAGAAAGCCTAAAAGAGTCTTATTAATACCACAGCCCTCTGACAATCTCCGCAATCCGTGAGCCATCCCTCCGTCAATTGCCTTCACTCAATGGACCTTTCCAACTCATAACAATCTGCGACAGGAGAGTCTTGTGTGTTTAAATAAAATATAATCCTTTAAGGAGCTATCATAATATTACACTAATCCCATAGAAATTCCGTATCACAAATTTAAACTAATTCCAATTTAATCTCACAGAACCAAGAAATTAATTAAAAATGTAATTTAAATGCCAATCGGTGTCTTGAAATCCTAGGCTATAGGCCTGGAGAGTTTCGTTTTTTTACATACGTACAATCTATAGTCCTTAAACGTATCGACAAATACATCTAAACAATCTAATTTAAACAATTACCAGTGGTAGGGTCTACTTTATAAAAGCGATGACTGCTTGCATTATGTTTGTTCAGCCTCAATAAGAAATGTATTTTCATTACAAAGTGAATAATGCTTATTGACAAAAAAAATTCTAAATTCATCATAAATCGACTCTGTAGGTTGTAACTCGTGATGAGAAAATGGACGAGATCCCATAAGCACCTGCTTAGGTCTTGTACAATTGAAAATACCTCTCGACCTTTACAAACCCAAACACAAATATACTTTTTTTCACAACATACACGTGACCTCTGTTGGTTCTTTCGGTAAAGTCACGTAGAAGGGAAATAATAAAATAATAAACATAAACATAATAAAATAATTCTCACGACGTTTCGGCCACAACGCAAGCAGCCGTCCTCAGGTGAAGAACAGGTCTGTCGGAAAGACAGCGTCTGAATGAACACCACCAAGCTTGTTTAAAGAGTATGGATTTCAGACGCTGTCTTTCCGACAGACCTGTTCTTCACCTGAGGACGGCTGCTTGCGTTGTGGCCGAAACGTCGTGAGAATTGTTTTATGATGTTTTATTTTTATTATTTTATTATTTCCCTTCTACGTGACTTTACCGAAAGAACCAAGAAGATGAATCCCTGCAGTCACGAAAGCTTTAAATCGAAACATACACATGACCTCTGTTGGTCTATCAGTCCATTTGCCTGTATAATAGGAAGGTGGAGGGGGGCACGTGAAAGTGTATGATCCGCAATGAATGCAATTGTACAATAAAGTTGTGTCGCTGCCAGTGACTTACTCAATCGACGACTGGGCTAATAGGATGTCTGGGACCCGAGCGTATTGTTGAGAAATAAAGAACACACATCCGAGGGCAGATGCACGTCGCGAAGGATTACAGAAACCTTGCGATTGCACGATTCTTCAACGTTTAGATTGACGGTCTGCTGGCACACATGTGGTTTTATGAATCGGTGTTGTGTACAACATGTACACATACTCATTTTAGGCTGAGTCAACCTCGAAAAGGACAGGCCATATAGGTATGAAAATAGTTATACAACTGATAATTGTGCATGGGCTTGAGTTACATTTTGATAGCTGAGATCACAATGCAGTGTGCAAATTATTCCGATTAATATACAACACGTAAATCCCTCGTATAACCTACACTGACTGATGGGAAAAGTTCCATTCGTGAGCGTCTATGAAGGCCAGCCCGGCGCACAAGAGGGTGGTGTGCATCACTCCACATCGGACCACCATTATCTTTCCCATTGCTTATATATTTACTCAACACATCAGGTGCTTGCTAATTTAAGGCCCAGTGAACCTAGCAGAGGCTCAGGACCAGTCCAGATAAATCACCATTCTTAGCTATGGCCAGAAATCAAACTCAGGGTGGTGGGTCTGCAGCATAGTGCGCTAACAAGTACACCATCATTCCTCACGTAACATTGCACACACACAAATAATTGCACAAACCCACACGTGTTTGCAAGCAATAGGCCATTGATTGAAAATACCTCCAATACTAATTCTCAAGAATAATTTCCAATGGCTCAAAGATGAAACGATCAATGTATTAGTAATCTTCATCCTTATTTCTAGGGCAAAACGTTCCCACAGCTGAAATATTGTTATATGCATATGCAGTATTTAAACGCATTCGGCTTTATAGTCCCAAAACCAACTAAAATTTCAAGACAGCATGACCTACTGCAAACGACGGAGTAAGCCGAATATATCATATTTCAATTATATTGTTCCTGGCAAACTCGTTCATATGTTCTCTACAGATTTGATTGCTCTGCCTTTGGTACATCGAATTATTGCACTGTCAGAGTTCTCATAGAGCGGAGTATTTAAGCAATGGATTTAACCGTGTCGGCTTTGCAATGTTTGTTCCCTTAGATGGCGACATTTAGGTTAGCTTAACCCAATGTGCATCCTGTAATATTTGTGAATTAGCAACCCCGCTCACGTGGTTCTTACCTGTAAAACCCAGCAAGCGTGGTTCACTTGACAGTTCCAATGATATACGACAGATCCCATTATGCTCCAGTGGCTTAATAAACATATTGATCAAACAAATACATCGAGTAAAAAAAAACACGAATAATCTCGACTGGGAGTAGAGGTGCTTTGGAAGAAAATGTGTTCACTAAATAGTATACACATAAAATAAACAAATTACTTTGCAATTTACGAATGATCAAGTAAAATTATGAGTTCGCTTGGTATTTGCGTCATTCTTACCGCCCAAGGCTATCACAAAGGTGGTATATTTCACAGATTAGAATATTCCGCAGTCGTTTGACATTAGGCGGTGGTGTTGTCAAGCATCCTGCCAGTTGGAATTTTTCGTCATCGTCAAATTTGGCAAATTCAAACCACGACGCCTACACACATCGCAGCCCCCAACGCTTTTGTCGATATCACGTCACGAGATCTTGAACGTCTCCACCGTGGAGCAGACGGTGCGTGCATTCATGGTTGAACGCGGCCACGGCGAATGAAAGCACTCGCGAGGGGAGAAATACCTCTAAGCTTGCGCGATGCAGGGAGTGCTTGTGGTGCATCTGTCTGCCGCTGGAAACAATTGCCACCACCACCACCACCGCCACGTCTCATTTCCATCCCGCACGGTCTTGCCGTGACTGCGATGTGTCGCCTGCACATGGATCGATCTCAGCGCTCCGTCTCTCTTGCGGTGGTTATCCTCTCAAGCGTGTTCTCTAGAGCACACGACCACCGTTGGCTGTACCCATTCACATTGCTGGGCGGACAGAGGCTGAGTGGCCATTTACAAATATGTTGCCAAAGCTTTCACCTTTGTTTTAACTGCCGTGCCTGGAGATCGAAATGGAAGCAGTGACCAGCTAACCATGACATCTTGGCAGAATCTAGTTTGTATGTAACTCGACAGAACCAGACGTATAGACTCATTATTTAAGTGGAAATGTCATTTGAGTGCGTGTACATGCTTAAAATAATAATAACGAAACACGTTGAGATAGCAAAAACACATTTAGGCAATAATAAAGGCTATTCTGATGAAGAGATGGGAGGATTTAATAAAGAATCAAACTTGAAAAGGCACGTGTTGATTATTTTTAAGTGCATGGAGAATTCAACGTGTTACACATGGGAGCAAAACCATTTGGCAAATCAGAGCCACCATCTCATTACTAAACATTGAGCACGCTCCAAATAAAGGCGTAAATAAAAAAAAACACAATATACTTTACGCAGCGTAAGCCTCCAACTTTGATGTTAGAGCAATTTAAGTGAAATATACAGGGTATGGAGCTGAAAGGGCAGTTTATATAAAGAAAAAAAGCGATTTATGCATTATTTATTTCTGATAACACAAATGGCCATTGTATTTGTGTAGGCATATTGAGATGGGCCGTATTTGGTGCATTACAGAAACAATGCAGAATGGTTGTCGTGTTCAATAAGGCTGCATCAATTGCACCCGATCGTAGAAAAATGTCGTTCTCTGCTTGAGATCTATTTTTGCTGTTTAAAAATGATCATGTATCGGTTAGAATGTCAGAGGCGTGGATGTGAGGTGACACGTCAAATTCTATGTAGATAAAGATATATATATTCAAAGAAGCAAATTCTCTGCCTGGATGGCATCATCAACAACTGATCCAAAGAAAAGTTAGACTTTTAACACATGCTCTCATTTCCAGGTGACTACATCCAGTACAGTAAATGGTTATACAGCAAAAATAGCAGTCGTTAGACCCTTGGCAGAATAAAACTAAAAGGATCAGCACTTTTAAGTAAGGGATTCTAGAATCCATTACCAAGCCGTGGTGTGTAGTGGCCCTTCCATTAACCCAAAACACGGAAATGTAGCCATAATTCTATCGGAGCACACTAAAACATAAGCATTTACACGTCCCTATTTTGCTTAGGGCTATAGGGCTCCTGGTAGGGGTCGAGATAGCTTGGGGTTTTTGGATTGTACCATTTACACGAACAGACGGTGGGGGGGGGGGGGGTAAGGGCAAAATCGTGAATCCGTGGCTTACCCACTGTTTATTAAACAGGACATCGGCACACAACAGGGCACCACTTCCTGCTGGAGCGGCGGCACTATCAATTCCGGTAATTGCGGCGAGCCTCCGTTTTGTGACTAATTTAAGGGGATGCGCTCGCTCTCCCACCAGCACCACCTATGGGTATGCAAATGCAGGGAATTAACAATGCATCCCATTAGGAAGAGAACTGTCTTCGATTAGCAGTCAATTCTAGGAAATCCCGACTCGAAGGTGCACGCACAAGTAATCTGCTGCAATCAGGCCACAGTGATGGCACTCGCCAGGATATTGTTGGACTGAAGAATTAAATGATCAGTCAGGGTTCCTTGATTTCATTTCATGGTCCTTCCAGTCCAAGAAGAGGATAAAGTCTCGTGTCCCCCGGTAATGAAGTGTTCACAAATTGCAACACTTAATGAAAGTGTGAGGCTCTTTTTTCGTGGTAAATGTGTGTGTGTCTCTCTCTCTCTCTATTCGCGCACCACTCCTAGCTTATGAATCTGATCTCACACCGATGCGTATGATGTTGATAATGAGAGACCGGATCAAAATTCTAAAATACAAATAAACATTAATTTTAAATTTTCACAAGAAAGCTATGGCATGTCACAATTTAATTAACAGACCTACGCACTGCATTTGCACAATCGTTATATATATGTCTCCAGGGACCACATGTTTAAATTAGAACATGGAAATCATACAAATTTCAAAATAGTACATTGACTGTGCGGTAAAACTGCCGTTTTTCCTTGCATATCTGATCATATTAGGATAAATTTGTGTAAGATTACGGTTCGTTTATCCTTTGCAGGGTCTTTCTGCTTTGAAAAAAAACTATAGGATCATGCATGGCAATACAGCTGGAGATAAACCAACACACTCCACTCCATGTTGTCTTCACATCACGTGTCCAGACGTGACTTGCACCCGTTTCATTTTCCAAAATTTCACCAAGTCCCATGTATTTGCACAGAAACACACACTTCGTTAGCACAATCACATTTGTTCGACACAAAGGAGGGTGTGATTGCTGAAATGCACGTGAGAAATGCAGGGTTTTTTTTGCCTCTTTTTGCATTTGCAAAATGAACTCTTCATCAACATGATGATGATGATCCATTCGCAGATAGCCGGCAGGTGTTCACTGCACATTCCGTCATTTGTTTTCCACTTTCCTCTGTCTTGGTGCCAATATGCTCAAGTTGTGCTCACCTTTCTGGCACCAATCTCTCATGTCGTCAAGCCATCCGTAAAGCCAAATGGACGCTTTTGAGTTATCCAAAAAAATCTCATTTCTGTTTTAGACGTTACTACCTCATTGATTAGTCGCGCATTATTCACAAGCACTTTCTTGGAATGGATCACAATTGCCTGTGTGGTGACCGCTAAAACAAAATGCTGCTCACACCTGGGTCCACTGAGAATACTCTAGGAGCAATGATGCAATTTACAGCCTTGAGAAAGCATTAATTTGCACGTTTCACAGCATCGTTATATTTTTAAGAACCAAGGTGTGGGTGAGAATTGGCAAAAACGTCTATAACGCTAATGTATTTTTTTCACTTGCAAATAGGGTTTGGCAACCATTGGGAAAAAAACCCAGCCATATTTATTTATTCGAAATAATAATTAATATTCATATTTATAATGCGCATTCCATTCTGGTTCCCAATGCGCAATGAATGAACACCAGGAAACAAAAACAGAACCAGGGAAACCAAGCAAACTAAAGAGGGAAGGCCACTTTAAAGGGATGGGTTTTCACAACAGACTTAAATATATCTACGAACTCTGATTTCCTAATTTCAAGTGGAAAGGCATTCCGTAGCTTGGGTGCCACAAAAGCCCGATCAACAAAATAATAAAAGACTCGGGATGAAAACATCAGCGCTGTGACAAAAATAAACGAATAGCTATAGCTGCTTGAAATTAGACAATTTCAAGCAGCTATAGCTGAAACTTAAAAAACACAAGCGATGGACAAAATATGCCATGTTTTTACACCACCAAGCCTCTTCAGGGCTCGAGACAATTGATGGATACGATGATGTTCAGACCATGTTGCATTTAGCCAACTTTAACGTTTGCAGGCCATATGACACACCCCAAATTCGTGCTGGAGTTGTCACCATTGTTGGGAGGTTACATGTCAGCTGCTGTTGATGCTGTTGGCATTGAAAAATAACACCTCCTAGAAAAGCCTCACTTAAACATCACTGAACCATGAAGTGTGACATTTTCCAAGATGCCAGGTTTCATGGGGCAGCGGTATCTTTTTGGAGAACGCTGCTAAAAATAGATTGCATTGGTATTAAAAAAAGAACCTATACATTCTTGAGCCTCTTCCGAGGGTATCTTGGGCTACGATTATTATACGCAAAAAGTTAATACATTTCACAAAGATGGCATGCGTTTAAAGTAAAGGCTCACGCCTGTAATTTAGCACTGTGGAGGCGAGGGTTTGTGGATCAAACATGTTGTGAAATTTCCTTCCTGCGTGCGTCAACGTGCAATATTCTCTGCAATATTCTCTGCAATATCGATGTTTTTGTCTTTTGGTTTTGTTGCTGCTGCTGCTGTGTTCACGGCACGACGCATCTCCAGTGTAAAATATCCAGGAAACTGGTTAAACGGGATCATATATATATAACGAATCAAAATAAACGTAAAACAAACATGCCATGGCTGCTTGGGAGACAGCAATAGTTTCCATCCGTACGGGAATAGAGTGTTGCCCCCTCGCACACATGGGTTTTCTCTGGGAGCTCCGGTTCCCTCCCATGCGTATGGTAAACACTCGTCGTGAATTGGTGGGAAACATCTTCAAATAAAAACCCAATACAGGACCCTCCTGAAAAAGAGTCATATGGCTCATTGTGGTTTCCGAGATGAATAAGTAAATTATGATTTGTATTAATCAATTAGTATTATTATCATACGTTATCTTTAAGGACATCCAATGTTTAGAACTTGGTTAAAAACAATTCAAGGTGTCGGCGGATGTGACGTGAGAATGTTTTATATGCAAATTATGAACCAACATGGTGACGATTGACTACTTCCGGTTCAAGAAATGTTCTTGTCAACATGTTATATTCTCTTTGGTTCTTTCAGTAAAGTCACGTATAAAGATAAAATAATAAATTAAATAATAGCATACGACGTTTCGATTGCAACACAAGCAATCATCATCAGGTATAAATGAAATAGCAACAAAAATCTAACCAGAAAACTATAGACAGACATATAAGCAGACAGATATCACCAAGATACATAGAGAGAGAGCAACACATAGGCACACAGAGAGAGAAAGTCTTTGTGACGAGGCCTTAAATAGAGAGAGGGGGCGGGGGCGGAGAGAGGGAGGGGGTTAGAGAAAAAATTAGCATGTCAATGGGTAGGACGATGGGTGGTATAGTAAGCAAGCTAGAAAATTAGGTGAACGGGAGAGAGACACATTTAATTAAAAAACCTATCAAAATATCGAAATGTAATGTAATGCAACACAGAGAGTCGGTAAACACACAATTAACGCATAGCCTGGTCGATTACGTATTTCAAAGATTGCTAAGTTAGAATTTTAAGATTGAACATGTTATATTCATTATTGTTATCGGATGCATATGATGAACACATTTTCTTTTTTCACGACACATGGCCAGCCCCAATTGTAATGGACCACCAAATATTTCCTCATCATCACCAGCCTGGGTCAATCCACTGCTGGATGACCCTGCGGTGCAATTAATCCACAGAGCACTTGCACAGAAAACTAATTTCATCGCTCCATCTCCGCGGTGGATGACCTCCTCGCGGGAACGGTCCCTTCCTTTGCCGCCACTCCGTTACTACCCTTGTCCATCGTCCCTTTCAAACGACGTGGCCCTGGCCCTGACCCTGACCCTGACCCAATACCGCTTAATCTTCGACCGAAACATCTAACGAGGGTTATTCTGTGTTGCCATTGTCATTGGTGAATGCGGGTGCTTTGCGTTTATACCTGACATTGTGTGAAAGAGCGCTGCTGTTTCATCGCCTGGTCTGAGGCCAATGTGAATTTTTTGCACTGAAATGTTGCCACAAATGGTCCAGGGGCTCAATTTTGGAGAAAGAGAGACCTCAACCCAAATGTCATCCATTGTGGTCTTATAAACACACTATTGATGATGCCTGTATATTTTTTAACGCAAGGTCTGATTTATACGTCCAGGCTTAATACTGCATTCAATGACCCTGACTGGCAAACATCCTATAGGGGTTGTTACACATCCTTTACGACCTCTCTCGTATTTAAATTTTGTGCAGGGTCTTAAAGCATTCTGTAAGGATTGCTGTGGGTTTTGGTTTGGTTTTGTGGGTGAATTATTACACGTCTACTTGCTACCTCCATCCCAGCCATACAAACATGGTTCTATTATTCCAACATTGCTTCATGAAGGATGTGTTTGTGAGAGGAAGTGTGCGTATACAGAAGAAATCGGTGGTGACCAAGTTGGTGCATCGCGCTACAATTCTGGTAAACCCAAATTTGTTCTTTTGCTCACAGCCAACATCAAGTGACGAATGCCGGAGCCAGTCCTGGACATCCCTTACGTCGAGTCAGCCTTAAATGAGTACTTGGTCCGGTGTGTAAACCTCAGCACTGGGATACAAATACAGCCGAGCGGGGTCTCTGGCCCCCTTGCAGGCGCTGTGGGGCACACCGTGCACTCACGCGCCGCGCCAGGCTTTCATAGGTGCTCGCTAACAGCAGTGAAAATGCTACACAGGGGTTGAACGCCTTCGTGTACGTAAAGTACTGGTACTATAAAGAGAGAGAGAAGAAAAAAATGAAATGTATCAATTACTTATATACACCCGCGATTCATAATGTGAGGGACAAAGCGAACGCCTGTCCCCCCTAATATAGAAATCAAACTCCGCCTATGCGGATAATGTATTTTGGTATCTGTGATGTAGTCGCGTTTATTGCTGAGCACTCCTGTTTGCTGCAGAGGCTCCTATGTGACCCAAACGCAGCCACTGGGTTTGGTTGAGTCGAGCTCCGTCATGATGTCCATGTATTTCAAAGTCGCTGGATATGCCACTCTGAATTTAGCGCCAGCAAGCAGCATTAATCTCGGCATCAGCGCCGCTAAAGTGCATCGCATCTTGCGTCATCTCCAGTATTATCGATGTGCTCACAAAGAGTTATAATGGGCAATTATAGTTGCCCACGGCATCAACATCATCAATCATCATCATCATCATACGAAGAGTACAGAATAGGTTCTATTTGTGCTCTACAAAAGCTGATTAGTCAGGTTCAATTCCTGGTCATGCAAATGCGACACCGGTGGCATGGAGCAACGCTCTCATCGGCTTTCACAGCCTAAAGTGAGTAGGGCATGAAAGTTCATGAACATCAGCCAGCACAGGAAAGGCAAAGGAAGCCAGGTGTGCTGCAGCAAACTGCCCTCTTCATGAACTCTTTTGCCCATAAAAGGTACTTGCTGATAGTACGTGCTCCAACAGTTTACAAGGACACGTAAGTGAAATGTGTCTGTCATCTAATAGGCTGTGCGTTGGCGGTGTTGCATAAAGCACGATTAACAAAAACTGAACACATTTGATAAACACCCTAAATTTAAATGGCATATATACGGGTATAATCGCTGATGTTTTGGCAATGGGCCTTCTTCACGGCACGTAGATCATATACAGAAACAAAAACAGCCATTGCTATGAAAAATGGTCATTGCCCAACACATCGCCTTTATTTTTTTAATTTCAGGGCAGTGCTGTTGATGAGTGTGTGGAGTTTCCAATATGTATCATGATGCACAACCTACACACGTTCCGCATGCATGCATGTATGTGATGATGATGATGAGGAAAATGCAGTTTGCCTTATACAGCCAAGTGGAATAAGTTTGTATTTTAAACCATCCAAAGAACACATACCACGGGGGACCTTGCTTAAAATAATAAATTGTACTCGATGGCTTCTTAAGTTTCGCTGCCTATTGCGACCTTAGAAAATTCCACTAAGTGCCTTTGCGGAGATGAGACTGACCACGGGTAGCCGCTCTCTCTGAAAAGATGCATTAAGTGGCGTCTGCTCTGGCCTGTTATGGAGCCCATTGCGAGATGTGCCATCCTGCTATTTGACTTTAGTTGTCCTATGAGTGGAATGTTCATCGCAGCATATAATTTGCCCGCGGTGCTCTTGCAGACGAGTGCACGCCAGTGCAGTGGCATGAGCAATGACCTACATACAACTGGCACAGTGGAACACACAATTTTTTTCATCTTCAACAGATTGGCCAAAGGATGAGAATAAGCATCGAGATGTGACCAACGCTGTGCCCCCCTGATGACACTTTAGAGCATCTGCATGCATAAGAACGTCCATCAGCCTCCCACCCCAAATCATATTGCCAAGTTAATTGTCTCATAATGCAGTCTGCACCAAGATTGTTCCAGTGCTAGCCAGTAAACCTAAGAACCGTTTTCAAACCTGATTGCCGCTTCTAAATGTTAGGATTAGTTTCAAATGGAATTATAGTATAGTTCCGCCATTTGTCATGCAGTTACCGTTAATGCAAATAACATTATAATAACAACCCAAGTCTATAACAACTTGCTTAACTACATGAGTGTGGATTGCTTTCCTTTGAGAGCCATCTGGCTGGGAGGTGCCATGATCAGAGCTGAACTTCTATCCACGCTCTTTGATCAGAGGCATCACTGACAGTCAAAACTCCCTTTTTCGAGTCTCTCTTAGACCGCAGAGCTTTCTCTGATTGAGCAACATATGATTGGAACTCGTTAGATCCCAATGCGCCTGGACAGGACACGTTGCTAGAAAGACAGATGGCGAATGGTCAAGATTTTTTGAGGGCCAAGGAATGCCCGTTGAACTTCTTTTTCACCGCACGGAGTATCTAAGAGGACGTCTACCGTGGTAGATGAAATTGTTGAAAGAGGTTTGTGTGCAGGTGCTGGGTGGATTTCCAAATCGCAGGATCATAAGAGGTGGCGCCACCTTGCGGGCCTTCATTCAGCAGTGGATTGAACAAGGGCGGAGCATAATGATGCTGATGATGACATCTCAGAAGGAGGAGCCCAATTGAATCAGCTCAGTAAAAAAATAGTTTTTACCACATTCAAAATAAATGCGTTGTGTCAAGTATCTTTTCTCTGCCCTTTATCTTACAACATTTTGAAAAACATTTTAAATGAATAACATTTGATACCATTTATATATTTTTTATTACTTCACTTTAATATTGTATTTGAATGCCTTAGAGTAACAGTTTCGAAAATTATATATTCGTTTGGTGTGCAAAATTAATTGGTCACATCTGCTGATGCTGTAAACCGGACATATAACTAATGTTTTTCTTCCATTGTGCCAGGAACCCTTGGGAAAGTAAATCGAATCTCGAGGGTTTTAATAATAACGATAATAATTTAAAATTTTAAGGCGTATTTCATCTCGTAGATCGAGGGCTTTACCCTGGTTACAAAAGCATATGCCAGTGTTATTATAATCCTTCTTTAGGGCTCGACTTACAAATGAGAAGTCACAAAATTCAAATACCTACTGGGGATTGTTTTAACCCAATATCCAAATGTGGTCAATACAATTCGTATCAAATAGTGACGACATCACCAAGAGGGAGCTTGTAAAATTCCCAATTTCAGGGCTGCCTAATCACAGTACTCATTTGAGCATCACATTAATATAATCTGTAGCTATATCCATATCCAATTATTGTCTCCACACTAAATTCCACGAGGATGCTGCTATGGCGCAATGCTAGCACTCAGGACTTGCAATCCAGAGATTGCACGTTCGATTCTATAGCCCCAATATTGCAGTTGAAACAATTGGGCAAGTTTATTTTTTTCAATCCCATGCCTCTGTCCACCCGGTAGTGTAAATAAGTACACCGTCATTAGTCGATCGGCAAATTGCATGTGGAAGGTGCAGTAAAGTGCGAGTACTCCCACATCTTCCAACATGTTTGGCCAAAATGGAAGAGTAGACCAAATACACTCCAGAGCTCTCTTTGTGGTGGAGGGCCTTCTGCCATCAGTGACATGAGCAAGCAATGGCAGGGCTGCACCATTGCCATTACCTAATGAACAGCAGGTGAAACTTAGCTAACTCAACCTAATCTACCGTTTGTCGACCTCGCTCCTTATGCTCGCTATGTGCCAGTAAGAAAGGCAACAAGGTGGCGCAGTGGTTACAAATTTTCCCCGCAGCAATAAAACATGGGTTAAATTCCCCATTCGGGGGTCTTTCTGTGTGAGGTTTATGTGTTCTTCCCCATGCAATATAACTGGAATTGCCCCATCATCTCAATGGTAAAAATATTACCTGCAAATTACTCACTTGGGAATACACGTACCAACATTGCCCTCTACTGTGAACATTTGACAGGAAAATCCAGAAAAAATAGTATTGAGATTCATTGAGGCTTTCCAAGGTGTTACAATAAAGAAGCGGAATAATATTAAAAATGATAAAAACAATGAATGAATATTAAATGCACTTTCACTTTCCAGTTCATAAGTAACCAGCATAAATAAGTTCCAGCATTTCCCATCCTGCGCCGGAGGTTATTGACGGATCACTAAACGGCAGCGCACAGTGCGTTCAATCTCGGGGCCAAGATGCACTGTGGTAAGCCACTTGGTGTCATGTATTATTTAAGGAAACATGCTACAAGATTAGAACATCGATAGCCGGGAATTTCCATACCGGACCCGCTGTTTACAATTCTGATTGATGCCCCAACTCAGTCTCTCCACAGCGCAGAGTCTTCTTGAACTATAGAGCAACTGTCCCGGAAAACATTGATCTACAACCTAATGGTATATTCTCGAGCCGCAATTCCCGTTATACATGCGGAGCTGTGTAAAATGCACATTTATAAGGTTATCGTGGAGCCAAAGTGCTAACTCCATTGCCTGCATGCACGTTGCGAGCGCTTGCATGCGAGCGATTTCAGGCCATGGGCATCGTTAGTTATTGTTATCTCAATCTCTCTTGCGTGCTCCCATTGGTTCTCTCGCCTAAAACGAGTGCCTGGCGCAGTGTTTTAGCATCAGCACTGGGAAGACAAAGTGGTCAGGCTTGCAAGGGAATGGCCTCACTGCTGTACCATGTTGAGTCTGATGCCAGGTCTTAATAGGTGCTCTCTATTAAGATCGGCGTGGGTGTGCACGTGTGCCTCAAAGTGCACCTGGCCTGGCACAAGCGCCGTGTTGACATTACCGTCACATGCATAGAGATGATTTAGATTATTTTGGTGCTAGAAATGTCCAAATGATGGTGCCGCTTTGTTGAGCTATTATTTGTGGCCAAGTCGCTTCTGACAAATGTGTTAATACCTCAGTGGGCTTTTCCTGGTAGGATGAGGATGGTTTAGTTTCATTGGAATTAATTTGGGTGATTTGCTTACCTTTCTTGTCATTTGCACTCCTATCATGTTGTTGTGCCGTTTGTTTTTGCAACGTTCTTACCCCGCCCCTACTCGACATTTGTGAAAAAGAGCTTTATAGCTCATCGGATTCCTCAAATGTAAATACATATTCTGATTCTTCTCATTGTGAAAGTGGCGAATGGTGGTTGTTGTTGTACGCATACAAGTTTCTCATTCTTTAAGGATACATATTTAGGCATTGTGAAGGAATTGTTCAAATACATATACAAAAATCAGCAGAAATTAGCAATATATTAAAATGTATAGCAACATTTAAAATCCTGTAGCTAAATTCGTGAAGGGTATAGCATTACAAGATGCATGATAATTATTTGTATGTGTTGATGCAATTTTGCATTCATTACAATGCTCAGTTTAATATATGGGCTTTCACGACCAACATTATCCATGATCACGGTTTTTTGGGTTAGAGTGCATAAATATCAATGTGTCGTTAAACCTGCCACCACCCGACACAGCCAAATAGTAAGATTTGAAATAAACAAAAGACGTGGCAATTCGTTACTAGTTCAACACACCGGTGTGTTGGAGAGTAAACCCAAAAACAACCTACAATTCTGGCTAATCGTCTGATGAAGAAACTTTGAACTCATATTGTCAATGTTGTGGGTTTACTCCCCAACACACCGGTGTGCTGAAGTAGTAATTAATTGGGCCGTTTTGTTTACGTGACAAGCATTACTAATTGGCTGTGTCAAGTGGTGGCGAGATTAACGACACATTTATATTCACGCAATCTAATACAAAACAACTTTATCGTGGATCGTTACAATGGTGTTCATTTTGTATTTACTTTCGTATAACTTGTCCGTTTAATGACTCATTATGTTTAGGTATATTCGTTAAAGTGACGAATTTGTAGTAAAAAGAACAATTGCTGGATTTAGTGGTGGACCCACATACTAAATTTTGCAATCACTCTCTGGAAAATAACAATAAAACTCAACGCATTCGTCAAGAATGCCCTAAAAGGAAAATTAAAAGATATTGGTGACAATATGGGACCTTTCTCGTCAGTATTAAAATATAACAATAGGTGTTACCCTTTATGGCAATAAAACAGGTGTTAAGATGTTAAAACACCAAACAGAATCCTTACTCAAGAAATTATGTCTGCATTAACCACACGTACTTGTGGTGAACATGCAAACAAAAAACACGCTTTGATAATATACACGCATTGTCTTTGAAACTGACTGGTCCACACCAGAGACACCTTTCTTTTGAGCCTAGTCTCAAAGTGTTAGACCAGTTTCAAAAACAATGCCATATATTATCAGAGCATGTTTTTTGTTTGCATGTTCACCACAAGTAATTGTGGTTAATGCAGACTTGATTCCTTACTAAAGGTATCCATTTGGTGCTTTAACATCATAAAACCTAATGTTATATTGGTGACACTTTGGCCAATGGCCCTTTTTCCCGGAACATAGATCATTCTAAGATAGATTAACATGCTTGCTACTTGAACTACGAATTCACACATGTATGACCATTAGGTTGATCTCATCTGCACTTTGGATTTCACATTCACGGACCTCCAAGGTCAAGTTAATGAGAGACTGGGATGACAGGTGTGGCCAGGATTCTCCCCTGTGTGGTGGCTAAATATTTCAAGACAATACGTCTCCTGGTCACGTGGGAGCCCACAGGCGAGCCATTGTCGTCACTTTTTATGCCAGGGCTTAGCTCACCACGTCACCCAGCTGCTGCTCAACTGCAAAGTTTGAAAATCGTGATTCATACTGCACACGCCGTTTAATGCATATACAAAAACACGTCCAAATAGTCAGTGTCTCCTCACTCGAGCAATAACGTGGCAGCAATAATGTCCATTGGTGACCCGAAACTGGCTTCCTGTGTGATCTGTGTTGAACTTATTTTGCACCGTATGTAGCCAACCGTGATACTCGGATGTGCTATGGACTCGCAATAAAATCCACCCACGGCCTTGCACCTCCTCCTCTCTCTGTCTGCAACCTTCTCCATCCCCATGGCCGCTGCCTCCACGCCACAGACTCTGGTCTCCTCCTTGCTCCCCACATGTGCTGCTCTGGTGGTCACTCTTTTAACCACGATGCTCCCGCCCTCTGGAACTCCCTCCCCAGACGACTCCGCCTGAGTGCCCTCTCTCTCTGTGTTTGTCTCTCCTAAAAACTTCCCTCTTAAATCTCCCGTGCCTTTGGATCCCCTTAATTGCTTATTTTCTTCACCCCCAAACCCACCAAACTCTCCTACCCTCTCCAATTTGCTCCTCTGTGATTTTGTGCTTAGAGATGTTTGTAACGTTATGGGAGCATTCTCAATGTAAGTTGTTGTTGTAAACAAGCGGCAGAAATTCCACATTCCCAAGGTGAAGGCCAGTACCTCCAAGTGGTAAATGGTATTCATTTTACTGTCCATGGCCAGATGATGTGCTGTGTCGACTCCCAACCGGGTTTTGTTGTACTTGCTGAATTCCGAATGTGAGTCGAGTGTTCTATCATCAGCGCCATCCAGCTGGCTGTTTATATGCAGTGAGTCCAAGTAAGTCGCAGACATTATTCTTCAGAGGCAACACATTTATTGTAACGCGTATATACAAAGGGGTAATTGTCTCTTTACCAGATACAGCTTGGGGTGGTGACCACCCAGCTAACTACACTATACATAGGAGTTACAGCTACAAAGGGTCGGACCCTCACTCGGGTCCCCGGCCACATGTTGATGCCTCTTCAGACATAGGATGTAGAGTTTCGAGCTTGTAGAACGAAGCGACCATGGTCTCCCTCAGGGACCCCCCTTATATCCTCCCGGGTCGGGGCCGGCTCCGCCCTTGGCCCCGCCCACCTTCACGAGCATTCTAGCTCCGTCTCGATCCCTCTCGAGAGCTCTCTCTGGAAACGTGTTCACCCCCTAGCCCCCCACCTGGGACCTTCTCTGTGGACACTCCAGATCACGTGGCGAGAAACGTCGCAAGGGCGTGGTCATCGAGGGCGGCAGGCAACGCCCGCAGCACCTCCACCTCCGTCCATCCTGCCAAGTAAGCGTTCGTGAGGAACTGCCGCTTGAAGGCCACCAATCGCCACTGGTAGCCACAAACCCTTTAATAAAAGCAAGCCGACAGCGGAGAGCCGGGATGGACATCGGTGCCGACGGCACGTCTTCAAGTTTGGCGGGCTGCGCATTCCGCACCGGTGACAAAATGGCGGCCGAATACGAGGACTGCACTACTGAATTTCCTGCCTGCTGTGAAATGGCGGCAGAGTTGCCGTCCACGAGCGGCATCTCCTTCACCGGCGCGACCGTGGGACTGATCTCTGCGAGAAGTGAAGCCACAGTGTGGAGGAGCTCCGCGAGGCGACCGTGCGCCTCCCAGAGGGTCGTCTCTGCCGATGGCAAAGCGTTGCGTGCCCAGATAGCACTCTGCTCCGCTGGCAGCATCTCCCCCACATCGTCCGGAGCTGTAGGCGGCACGAGGTCCTCATCCTCACTGTCCAACGTCCTGGTAAGTGGTCTGTGACGTGTAGACATAGTCTACTGCTAGCTGTATAGACTAGTGTGTTGGTCACTTCCGACACCAGTTGTAGTGAGTCCAACTGAGTCGCAGACGTTATTATTCAGAGGCAACACATTTATTGTAACATGTATATACAAAGGGGTAACTGCCTCTTTACAGCCTGGGGTGGTGACCACCCAGCTAACTACACTATACATAGGAGTTACAGCTACAAAGGTTCGGACCCTCACTCGGGTCCCCGGCCACATGTTGATGTCTCTTCAGACATCGGACGTAGAGCTTCCAGCGTGTAGAACGATGCGACCCCGGTCCCTCTCAGAGACCCACCCTATATCCTCCCAGGTCAGGGCCGGCTCTGCCCTTGGCCCCACCCACCTTCTCGAGCATTCTAGCTCCCTCTCGATCCCTCTCAAGAGCTCTCCCTGGACACTTGATCAACCCCTAGCCCCCCCACCTGGGGGCCTCTCAATGGACACTCCGGATCACGTGTCTACCGGGTCAACCAGAGTGCCATGGCCCGGGGCAACCCTGTCCCTGGGCTGACACTCTCCCGCTCCCCCTTGTGGCAGCTCGCACTACACACTATGCGTAGTGCCCGCGCTATCCCAGCACTCACCAAGCCCCACTAGGGCTGGTACTACACCCATCTACGGGGTGTACGCGATGACGGTGCATCGCACACCGTGCTATACTAAAGCCGGCCTCACACAGCAACCCACACGGTGCTGTCCACGACGTAGGAACATCGCATGCCATGGCCCTCCCAGGCCGGCACCATACAGTGACATCCCCGATGTCAGTACATATACAATAAGTGATTTCTCTACCTAGGAAGGCTCTGTTGAGGCATATATTCTGGAGGGTTCTGCTTGGTGATAGTTTGACCAATTAGGCATACCAGGGTGTGTTCACTTGTGGGAGTAAACCTTAGTGTCCAGCAAAACCCCAAACGTAAGGGAATAACTCAAATAATTATTCAGCAACCACAAACATGAACCAACCGACCATCTTCCCAATAGTGGGCATGCGACGCTATAAATAAACCTGCAAATATTTTATTCGGAATATAATTCTGCTCCTGGATAAAGGCTGTCCTACACCTAATCAATTTTGGGAGTGTTTTTTTTTTCATCATACCTCAACACGCTGGTCAGTACAGGTTGGCGAATGTGAGAGAGCTAGGGGGACAGGACTCACCAGTGATGTTAGCTGTGATCCATGAATGAAACTCTGGTCACCGGCTCACGTTGCAACACGTTGCTACCACCTCGTCCCATTTATTTACAAATGAATTAGTAATGCAGACATGGCAGTACGTTGCAAATGATATCATTCTTGTGCAAAGGGGTGTTCAAAGTTTACGATAATAACACCGCTCTAAGTCTCCACTAACTGAGGACGGGGGCATTTGATGAGTGCATAAAGCCTCAGTTTCCGATGACTAAGTGGCGAATCTGAAACATCTCTGCAACGAGCCGGGATATTCGAGGCACGTCCCATGGAATATCACCGGTTAGAAATGAAATGTCCCGCTGTGGCGAAGAGAGCAACCTGGAGCCTGTCCTTTGCTGATGGAATTCACGGCATGCTCGATGTGCGGGTGCCTGCGTGCGAGCGGAGACAAGGCAGCCGGGGGAAAAATGCCTTGCAAAGTTCAAGTCGCGATGAATGGCTCCACGCAGCACTTATGAGTCTTGCTTTCACTTACAGCTCTCGCAAAGCGCGAATGACAAAACAAAAAATGCAACTACGAGTGTGCGCGCACTTGTGCAACTACCTGCATTCATTTCGCATGCATGAGCGATGTTAAATTGTTTTTCAAATGAGCGGCTAAGCTCCAAGAAAAACTCCCCAAAATGATGTTATGCTTATTGTGAAATCCCATGTTAGGAACTAAATAATTCAATATTCTGCCTCTCATCCGTCTCTCCACATGAAATGTGTTTTAATCCACCAGCCCATTGGTCTTGCAGACTAATGGTATCCAGCAGCATTTCTTTAAGCAAGCAAATGCTCAGATAAATATTAAAGTTCTACGTGAAAAGAGGGACAGAAGCCTGTTTGCTATGCATCGCAATGAACCAAAATATCATTCGTACAATACAACCGATTATTTGATGTTGGATTTTATCAAGTGATCAAAAAGGAGCATTGAGCAGCCACCCTACTTCACTGCTGGCCTTTAGCCAGTGTTGGAAATTCCACATTCCTGTGGAAGGGGCCAGTTTACATATAAGACAGCCACTGCTGATTTCCCAGAGTGGAAAGAATTGAGTTTGTGGCGACATTTAATATTACCTCCTCAGAACCAATTACCCATTGTGCACTCTTGCGTACAGCAATCATCGAGAAGACACACACAACCAACCTCTAAATAATATAGCTGCAACATAAACAATAACAACACGTTGTAAAACGTCACCTGTGTTTTACAAACCCCATTAAAATGTACCTCAATGGTTGTTTGTTTTGGACAAATGTGAGTCAGTTTTGTTCAGAATTGTGTTTAAAAACAGTTGTAGTCATATATTTTTTTTTATACATCCCATAGAGCACAAGGTCTCCTAGGATTGAGGGAGGCTTATTTATGATTATTTAATTTTAATCCGATCGACGTTTTAAGCCAGAATTGTTCAGATTAGCTATCATTATCGTCAGCAGCCGTGGTCAATCCACTGCTTGTATGAAGGCCTTCCAAAGCTGGCAGCACCAGCTATAGTGACTTTAAAAATAAACACAGCAACAGAAGCTTTGCCACATACTTCATGAGTGTACAACACTCTGATTTAAGCTCATGGTAGCATCATATTCTCTACAGAATGGTTAAAAGCAATGTTGGTCTGTGCATGTGTGTGTGTTTCAGGTATCATACCTGTAGATGCATTTTAACTCAAGGCGCATTACATTTCATATGCAAAACACACATATTCAATTTTGATCAAGAGTGAGCTTGGTCACTATTCGAAGCCACAGAAAACACAGGGACTCTTAGCAAAGCATGTGATAGTAGAGATACACTAACACTATCACTATATACATTTATAGACATTGTAGCAGATGGCAATAACCCACAATACCAGACTTGACAAATAAAAACATAGGTTATATAACTTTCAATTTATGGACTATGGCAATGTCTGCTATTGTGCGGGGTTAGAGCTGGATTTTATAAACATAACAGAAATAATGTAGCCTTCTGACCTTTAACCCTTATTGAATATATACATTGCTGTAAATGTGGAGGAATTGTATGGGAGCATAGAGTTAACGACTTGGAAGCTCAGCATACATTGTAGCAGGAAATAATTGTAGATGTCGTCAGGAGGAGGAAGTTGTGATGCGTAGGGCATTGATGCTTGGTGGAGGTGGGCAGGTTATCACGACCGCTGTTGGAGTGGCATCGAGAGGTCGAACACAAATGTTGACTGTGGAACAGTTGTCAGATTTTTTTATATTCGTCATTTTGTTCCTATCCTGAGCAAGTTCACCCTAGGACTGACAGGAATTAAAGGTCTCACGATTGGCGATTGAAATGGCCGACGATGAAATTACTAACAATAAAGTCAGGTTATCTATAGTGCAACATCACACAAGGCATCAAAGGGCTGTGTATGAAGCTTAAGTTATGGAGAAAGCTTGTTCAAGCAGTTGTTAGACGCGATTTGAAAAGCATAACAGACTCAGACTCCCTAATGGATTGAGGAATGGAAGTCCACATTGAGTTTTAGTTTTTAGGTGATAGCAGGAAGCTGTGGCAAGGTGTGGTGGCATCAATGGGACTCAGCAGTACGAGGATTTCTGAGAGGGAGAATATAGTCCCTGAACAGTTGGAGACCAAGAGAGAAGTACACCAGACATACCTGCACAGGTGAGAGGGCGTTAAAAGAAGACGGAGCGGTCGATGATGTCGAAAGCAGTGGAGAGGTTAAGAAAATTGCGTTAAAAAAACAGGAAAAGTGTAATGGTGTTGCCCAGCGATTGTTTTTGGAAAGGTGGTAGAAGATCGTATGTCCGAATGTTGAACGCACATAGCCAACTGTGCTAAGTGGATGTGTGGCGGAAGGACAATAAAGTGAACACAAAAAGCAGTTCTAAAGAAATTCGTTTTCCATCCAGATTTAAAAGTGCATAGCCCCAGTGGCTTCATAATATTGGAAGGAAGAGCGTTCCAGATGGCCAAAGAAGTTCATCTGAAAGCTCACGATAGAGTAATTGTCTTTGTTCGATGACTAGTCAAAAGCCGCTGTGAGAATGACCGGAGTTCGCATGATGGTTTGTGCTTCTTGGCGAGATCAGCATGGTATTGTGGTTTTTTTTGGCAAGCACTTTATGTGTAATGAGTGCGACCTTATGATGTATTCGTTCGGCAACCGGAAGCCAATGCAGCTCAGCGAGCACTGGACGGACATGGTTGGATTTTGCAATACCCATGACGACACGTGCCAAATATTTTTTGTAGACTCTGGAGCTTGGTAATGTTTTTGCCAGACGCTCCGTAGAGTAGTGAGTTGCAATGATCGAGCCTTGTCGATACGATGCTACACACCACCTCGTGGTCCAATGCGTTGTACAGCCCTGATATGAGAACTGCAGGACCTGACTACGTTTTGCACGTGATGATCAAACGATATATTCTGTTGGAGTATGGTGCCGAGGCTCATTAGGTACGTAGAAAAACTTAATCCTGAAGTCTGCTACCGCCACACCTGATGCTCCCATGAATTGATTTGCCTGAGCCTGAGTGCCAACCAGCAGAGCCTCCAATTTTTTCTGGATTAAGAAGCATTTCGTTTCATGCTTACCACATGTGCACTGCTTACGTGCAATCTTCCAGGTTACCAAGGCTCTCCATAGCTAACGTTTACTTCACTGCGGTGTACAATTGTGTATCATCGTCACGAGATGGCATCTCTGTAATTGTTGTGGCCCTGCAATTGTTGTTGGAGAGGTGGTAAAACATGACCCTCTCTCAGAATGTTTTCAAGTTAAGGGAGGTTTGAATTATGACCTGCTCACTTCAATAGCTAGTAAGTATATACCGTACAGCCAAAAGTTCAGACCGAAATAATCACAGGTTCATATCCATGTGAGATTCATACACTTTCTCGAGTGTGTGTGTGTGTATCGCTTATACTCAAGCAAGCTAACATTGACACACGCATGGTGCAGGCCAGCACCCGCCTTCCATCTATCAGCACTGTGGCACAGTAAATATTTAATGACTACGAGGGTTGACTCCTTATAGAAGGGTCAGTGGCAAAAATGCCCATCATTGTAAGTGCACCAATTAGCATCGTAAGCATTTTTTCTCCAATATATGTCCAGTGCATTCCATTATGTATGGCCTAAATGGTTATTACATGGCCATTTTTGCCATCTAGATTTACAGTATTTATGATATCAATATGCATTACAATTCCAAGCATCAAGCTACTCCACTATCTCATGAATATGTTATTGTTGGCATTATGCACACAAAAAACATTAACCGATGGTCCTTCACAATTGTAATTTCTTAAATAATTTAATGGTTCAACTTTGCCAACGTATTTTTGATGTGTCTAATAATAAACAAAAAAGATGCCGTTTTCACTGCAAAACTATCTTGGATTATTGAGCCACATAATGGGATTTGATAACGTTGTTAAGAAACTTTGCTCTAAGAAGCTCTGTTGCTACTTTAATAAGTCAAGGCATATGGTAATCAATGACCTTAGGCAGAACTTGTCAGCACATGCAAACATTTTTCAAAAAACTGTCTAATCGCAACCCAATTAGCACAGTATACCATCACGCAACCCACATACACGCTTCATTATTACTGCTCACACATTGTATCTGGATGCATAACATGAAATAGCATATTCTATTATGTATGAAGTCACATATTCCAAATAAACATGTTATAAAATTAATCTATAAAAACGTTATATAGATCATAACTATTCTTTGGTTCTTTCGGTAAAGTCACGTATAAAGATAAAATGTATTATTTTATCTTTAATAATTCCTGCAGTCACGAAAGCTCCAAAATTAAGGTACATCATAACTAGTTCAGCATTTCAAAATAACTGTCATTGTACAATGCAGAGTCTGTGTGGTTAACTATATCGTTAGCACACTTTATACAATCATCCTGATGAATACTTTCTGAGAGTGACTGACTGGCCACTGCTGTTGGAATACAGTTTCCAACTCATACAACAAGGTGACCTATCAAAACCAGTGGTAGAAATTTTATATTCCAATGTTCGGGGATAGCCTTTTCCACAGGACAAACAATATTAATGTTCAGTCTTGATTTATTAATGTTAACTTGCTCTTTGTTTTTTTTCGGTAAAGTCACGTAGGTGAAAACTAAATAAAAATAAAAAACAACTAAATTAAATCACGACGTTTCGGAAGCAACACAAGCCTCCGTCATCAGAGGAGGTTTGTGTTGCTCATGAAACGTCGTGATTGCAGTCACGAAAACTTCAAATCTAGAATGTTAACTTCATTTTATTTTTTGCGGCCGAGCAGCCCGCTGGAGTCAAAAGAAATGGGTATCGCATCATAGAACATTTTAATTCAGAACTGATGTCTGGATTAGACCACGCAATTACCTGGCCAAAGTAATGTTGTTAAGACGCTCCACCAACCGATACAGCCAACCAAAATATATTTTCGTGTGGACAACCGTTTAACACGCAAATCGTTATTGTATCAGCTCACCAGTCATGATATCATTCTAACGTCCCTGATGGTACTTTGATTTCCTAGATCCTTTCCTGATAATGCTTGCTATAGTTTCAAGCGACAAGTATAACGTTGTTTAACTTGTTTGTGAACATTGTTCTATCACTTACCGGCAGGCAAAAACATTCGTTGGCACGTTAAAGGCTCGCAAACGTAGCAATTTGATTTGCTGTCGGGTGGTGGAGGGTTTTACGACGCAAATTTGGACAGATCACAAGGTGGTCTAACTAAAAAAACAATATTCTGAATGTTATGTTTTGTTTTTAAAGCGATACGCATTTGTTTTGACTCCAGTGGCCTGCTTAGCTCAGTCAACCCCAGACTGAGACTTCAACTCCAACCTTCCAACGTCATGCGTCACGCTTCAACTGCAATACCACCCAGCAAGACATCGTTTTTCAACGAAACCCTAATTTGACGGTAAAAAACCGTGTGACACAGACCCAGGAGAAATGTATTCAAAAGTGCAGCATCGCTCTTTAGCGATGTGGGATCTGCGGGTCTAAAGAAGGATCTTATCGTGGCCGATCTTGATCTATGTCTCGCTTAACTCGTAAACTGTGTGCCTACTACCCAGGAGAACTCACCCTGCTGACACCCAAGACTACGACAAAGATCCCCTGTGTAGCCTGAACAGACTGTGCTACTAGCGAGTATCTATGAAGGCCGGCACGGCACACGAGGAGGTGAGTGGCCAGCAACCACACCCAGCTGCCTCATTTGAGGTCGAGTCGACCTAGGGGAGTCCCAGGACCGGTTGAGATAATCGTCACTTGTGTTGGCAGTGAGCGGGAATCAAACTTGGGTAGCTGGGTTTGTAGCGCAGCGTGCTAACCTCTACACCACCACCCATTCTCCCCTCCTCAATCTTCTGCAGGCTACATCCACCTATCCCATTCCCCAAGATAACTATGCGAAAGAGAATACACATTTCAACAATGATTCTTTAAAAAAAAAAGGTGAAATCTTATCCTGAGCCAGATATTTCGTACAGATAATGGAAAGCAAATTAAGAGTCATTGTGTAGCTAAAGGCACATTTGTTGCGGCTTAACTGTGGTTAATATTACCGTGTTCTCTATGCACAGTCAGTCATTAAGTCGTTGTTTTTGACGACTCAATAGGTTAGGGGTAAATCAGTCCAGTTTAGACTTGAGTGAGGGTTACAATCCCACTAAAGCCTGGTGCATTCTGTACGCTCGTAATATCACATACTGTCTTCCCCAAAGAGGGATTTAAAATCTCGTGGCATTGGTGGCAAGTTTGAGCCACAGAATACTGGTGTTTTATCCTAGATCTCAAATCTTGATAATTTCTCAAAACACCCGCACAACTCAGCTTTCCCTGGTCTCCCTGTAAAAAAACAAAAACATAGACGACGAGTCTGATTGTGCCGTGTCTTTAATAAATCCGAGACATTCATCAATACGTCATTAGAAGATGCAACGCGTAATTATTTTCTAATAGCAAATTTACGTTCAGCAGCGATGCGAGGATATTGTCGGTGAATGTGGCAATCCTTGTGAGAGTAACGTGTAAATTACTCAACTATTGTTCCCAGCTTCACGATCATTGCTGCTCGTCTCGGAAAGCCAACGCCCTTTCACCTTGCCCTCGTAGAAGCTCCGCGTGAGCCACCGATTGAGGGGCAAGATCAAAGATTGAGCGACGAGGGCTGCGAATGCGAAACGCCGCCCCAGTGCCGAGCGGAACCCGGGTCGAGGCTGCATTGGAGATGCGCGCACTTTTCACCGTGGCCTCTGGGGGCCTAGTAATGACTGACATATGGCACGCGGAAAAATCCCCTTTTACATGGGATAAGTTAGGGCAGGAGGTTACGTCTAATGCGACGGAGACACTCTCCAGATGGCACTGGGTGCACGCATCACATCATTGTTATTGACACGTCGACGCTAATGCCACGTTTACGGTGACAAACCCCCACAGAGTAGGGGGGGGTCCCTTGTGGCCGTGGCCACTCAGTCTGCGTGGAACATCAGTTCGACCGCTGAACGTACGCAGCTGAATTCTTTAGCAGTCCAGCGCCTCGTTTGGTTCCCCTCCCGTGAGTGGCGGCAGAGGCGCGGTGCACAGCGTCAGGAAATGATATGAAGGCATCTGTCCGGCGGTGATCAGCATCCTGCAAGCTACCTCTAATGCAGTGGTTCTTAACCTTTGCTGCAGCCTGTACCCCCCCCCCCCCCTTTGGTTCTCAATATATACAAAGGTTTGATGAAACAAAGTAGTTGTACTTTGGTGCCCGTGCTTACTTTGTGTTTTGGATGATTTGCCTTCGAAAGAAATCTGGCCGTGTCTCACACCCCCAGAAAGAGCATCTTGCACCACCAAGGGATGCGTGCACCCCAGGTGAAGAACCACTGCGCTGAAGCAAGGGGTTGGGAATTGTTGTTTTTTCTTACTAGCAAGAGTTGAATAAGACTCCCAAATACCTTTGACGGTCCCCACAATAACACACAACTTAGCGTCATCTGATAACAATGTGAAAAAAAATCACGTGCGCATTGACCGGTGTATAAAGAGGCTCTTGAAGCAGTAGACGTGGGCTGCCTGTGCTAAAACATGGAAGAAAAAAACATTCTTGGCAGGTCGAAAACATTCACCTCAAGTACACAATTAGTGGACCCTTGTGCGCCTGCAAACCGTATGAAAAGAAGTTGCAGGCTTTACCCGGCACACAGACAACAGGTTGTCCATCCATGTATATAAACACTGCACCATTGTGTATGTGTAATTATTTTATGGAGTTACTGGTGCCCATCGCATGAATGTGGAATTTCCATCATTGGATTAGGACAACGAACAGAAAGTGAGACTGGTCCCCACCGTAAGAATGTGGAATTCCATTCGCTGGCAGAGGGCCACCAGCAGTAATGAGTACAAACTCGACAGTCATTTGAACCTGTGAACAACCAGATTATAACACCATGGCTTGATATGTGCTTCTAATGTATTATATGTTCGATAGATGTAAATTGCGTTAATCACACTTCCAGTGTGTGCTAGTCTTTGCATGCTCAATTCTTGTTTTTTTGCACTTTACAGCCAAAGATGCAATCAGGGAACATTTATCCTGTGAACATTCACTGCAGCGTAGCAAATAGAATGGAGTCCACCCTATGCCTTCTTGATAGCATCTAAAAAATGCACGTCAATACGAGATACCATCTGCAAGTTAAGCTCGAAAGACAAAGAAGTCTGCTGGATACACAGGCCAGTGTTGTGGAAAATGGGAGGCAAAGATAAAAGACATATTGAGCCAGCAACCAAGGTGATGCTAGGTTCAAACCCCAAGTTTGGCAAATAAATAAATATTTTTGTCTAAAATTCTAAAAATATCACACACGCAGAGAGTTGCAGTGTCTAATTCAATTTCACAATGACCGTCAATCACAAATGTAAGCACCTGCACCAAATTCAGTCATCTTCATCTGTGAGAAAACAAGCAAAGAACAGTGAGAGATCAAATACAACACGGGTACCAAACGGTGTACGGGTTAAAGGTGCTGCCCCGCAATTACTTGCTCACGTCACTGCTAGTGGAAGCAGTGCCATTGGAGGAAGCTCTAGAGAGTACTTTTGGCCTACTCTTCCATGCTGGCCGTACATCTTGAAAGAGGTAGGAGTAGCCACTCTTTACCCGGACGCTGCTGACCGGCTGACTGTAGCGAACCCATTCTATACTGCTGGGATGACAGAGGTGGGGGATGATACAATAAACGTGCCCCATTGTTTCTGCTGTCCTGTCAGGAGATTGAACCGGTGACCTCTGGATTGCAAGTCCAGTGTGTGCTCACTATTATATAATGCACAGCAAAAAAACTGTACCATTGTCAATCCATTCACGTGAACTCAGAATAATACATACTTTTCAGTGATTCAATTGTTAGCACGAATAACGTATGTGGTTTCCTACAAGCAAACAGAATGGAATGTAGTGTTTTGACACCCTTAAGATGTGAAAATTACGGTGATAATCACGGTGGTCCTCAGCTCAAGTTTTAGTTCACAGCATGTTTCTTATGGTGGGGAAAAGGCACCGTGTTTATTCACTTAACACCGGTGTCGATCTACTGAATTGCTGCAATTGGCCATTGCGAGATATGTCTGAGTGAATGTCACCACAGCACCATTGCAGAACGGAGTAATCCCCTCTTGCCGTATTTGCCTCTCCACATTAAAAAAACTTTTTTTTTCACAACCCGTTGGCCACACAGCCTTCTGGAAGTGCATGTTATCAACAACACCGATATAATTATAGACAAATCTGAACTGATTTCAACATTCAGCGTCTCATTATTTGAGTCGGAATTGCTTAAGCCAACGTTGGCAAAATGTCCAATGTTTATAGGCAGGGGCTTTGCTGTAATGGGTCCTAGTTCGATGCGAAACTATGTGCACGTAAGTATAATTAATCGCACTGTGGAGCATTGCATTATCAAAATAAATAATGCCTCCTCATATGTGTCTCTCAACGTATTTTTTAAATTAATATTATCCACAATGACAATAATTATTTTGCATTATACAATGACTTGCCCGTGTGAAGAATCTCATTGGATTTATTTTTAATCTGCCTAACCACACATATTCTTTCCAACCAGAGCTTCTCAATGAATACTTTCAATGTCACTGGTAGAATGGAGTTAGCGTTTGTCTAATAGCCACAGCCATCGCGAGAAGTCTACTGGATGTAGTGCTCTGGGTGCTGAAATATTTTTCAGGTCACTGACCCAGACAACACCATCTAGAAATTAACCCCTGATTTCAAGCAATACTCTACGTATTCAACATATATAAAAAGAGAGAGAGCACACATTATCTTACGCCATCATAAAAGGGTTAAAACAATGAGACCTAAGGGTCAGATATCGATCCTTTATGGGGCAACCACCAAAACAGTGTGGATTAAGCCCGGTGTCATCAGAAAAAAAATATATATATATAATGATGAACTTACCAATATTATGATTTGCAATGGGCAGGATAACAAAACCAACAAGAACGAATACACCTTTAGACACCAGCAGACCGGTGTAAAGGCCCGCTTTGATGATGTGGTATTGAACAGTTGTTTTTACAGCCCAGTGATTGTTCTAATGGGGTGCAGGCCAATATGGAGAGAGGTCAATTGCCCCGAATAAACTGAATGCTTCAATGAGAACAGAAAAATGCCGTGTTTATGGAAGGCATTAAAGCCACAGAAACGATCCATTTTGTGCCTGAGCGAAAGAGAAATGCACAAACCTCTTCCACCCTTGCCCCCTCGACCCCGTCCACCCTCAGGCCTTCGCCGAATGAAAGGGGCGTTCCTGACGGACAAAACTCATGGCTACTGAAACAGCAATGCTAAGTGACGTCATCTCTTGAAAACGTGCCTTTAAAACCTTAATATATATTTTCCCCGATAGGAGACTTAGGCAGAAGGAGCCTCACCTGAACTGAAACAAGACAAGAAGCAGTTCTTTCCTGTAAGTTAAATGACTTTAAATTATTCTGTAATCGACGTCAGTGCCAGCGGCAGCATGCCCACGGCAAAAAAACTAAAAGTATCTATTGCACATGCGCACCAGGGTCTTGCTCCTTTTGCAAAGCTACCAAAACAACACGAGCATAGGTAAGAGAGTTACTCAATGAGCGTCAATTTATTTAACTACCCCCGCATATTCCACACGAGCTCTGGTCATTCAGGCACACTCCGGCCATCATTGCAGCGGCTTTTGGGTCTCCATCGAATAAAGATGGTGACTGCATCGCGAGCTTTCAGATGCACTTCTTCGGCCATCTGGAATGCCCTTCTTTCCGAGGTTAGGAAGCCACTGGAGCTATGCATTTTTCAATTTAGATTGAAAATTAATTCCTTTAGAACTGCTTTTTGTGTGTTCGTTTATTGTCCTTCCCCCGCAACCTCTGATTAGCACGGTTGGATACTTACGGTTCGAAAGAAGTTCAACATACGTATATGCGTAAGTATTAGAGGACGTACGCTGGTTAATGACATCGCATTAGATGAAGGGTTAATGGCCAATCTTACTCTAAGCATGAGTCAGTTTTGCCTGCCTCTATAAAACAATTTCAGACCAAACCATTAGTGGCACGTATGGAATTCTGAAACAAATGAATGGGCTCTGTGCTTAACTTCAAGGCATGGTCTGTGAAGATAAGGTCGATTCTTTTCAAGCCAAGAATCCAGACCCTAAACGCCGCGTAAAATGTTCCTATTAATTAAAATATCAAAACCATCATGGTTAAAAAAAGCCTTCCCATCTGAAAGCTCACCTCAGATGTGAATGCTGCATGCGGGCATACAAAACCTGTTTGCAAAAACGGAACCAGCAGTTCCTCCTGCTCCATTCTATCATTGCTCCATTATATTATTCCCACTCGTGCACATTTTTTTTTTCCTTTTAGACAACCAATCCGGAAAGAGCCGGTCCCTTTTTTGTTGTTGAAAATTCCGGTTCAGACGCGAGGCCATGCTGCGGCTGCTTTATCTGCAATGGTGTTCGACGCCATGCCCGGCTGTAAGCGTTGCCCTTTGTACCGGAGGTTTAAGGCAGCAGTGCATAAACTTTTGTTACTGCGAGCAAACAGCTAAGCCCAGACCGGTGTCCCGGGCCACTTGGCTTCAAAAGAATTAAATGACATGCACAACCCAGACAGACATCACCGGCGCCAGGCACACTTAATAATATATTATTTTCGTTTCTTTTTGGTCTTGTCTCACTGCCGTATCACACATTTCATGTTTTGCCTTACCTCGCTGGCGTCGTATCCGGCTGAGTGGCGCTGCGGTTAGATCGTTTGACTCTCATCCGGGATGTTGTGAGTTTAAATGCTGGTTGAGGAACCAACTTCAGCACAGCATTCCCGTTGAGGTCAAATGATTACGATTTTGTGGGAATCCGACAGTGGTTGTTGGACTGTGGAGGGACTGGAGACTACCATGGGCATATGGAATTTTTTACCATCATCTCATTATCTGATATGAGCGACACCTTTGGGCCACCCCATGTAGGTAAATAAATTTGATGATGAGGTAGATCGTGGCTTTGATCTGGATGCGTAACTAAAGTGGAAAATTGCACAGCTGATTGATTACCACATTGGCAGTTTGTGCCATCAGAACAATGGAATAGATAGCAAATAATACAGACTAAAACATCTGCCTCGTGTATTTACAAGACATAGCACGAAGGCTACATGATTACCCATTGAGTGCACTTCATAAGATAATCGCTCTGTGAATAGGAACTTTAATCGTTGAGTAATATAAGGACTATGCAGGTACCCAATATGTGATGTTTGTAACCGCACAGTGTGGAATAATCTCCCAGTTTAAAATAATGGGCAGTACCCTCCAATTGCAGCCCTTTAGCCAGTGATATTTAAAGCAAAAATCACCGGCCCCAGCGTGGGGCCAATTTGTTGAGAGTGTTACTGATTTTGTATCAACCCTGGAGGGATTCTGACCTCAGTTGACCCTCTGCCGGGATTTAAACTCACAAGCTTCGGAATGAGAACCAATAGCGCTCCAACCACAGTGCCACCCACAATACTCTGAACTTTTAATAATTAGAGCATAAACTACCGTATCCTAATTCCCATTATGCGTTATATGCAATGCAGCATTAACTGTTATGAACCACCTGTGGGCCAAGTGGCTCAGTTGATCCCTCTGCGGTCAATAAAATAGGTACCACTTTGCAAGGAAAATAATGGTGCTTCTCCTTTGGATCCGATAGGTCAAACACATTTGAGCAGGAAATCACTTAGATTTTTGGCTATGGTTAAGAAGGAGTAAATATGATTGCTTAGGCAGATTGTTTATTTACCCGGATAGTAAAGATGAGATTGACAATGATTGCTTCATTTCAGAGAGATTGTTGTCCACACAATCACAGCGGTAGCATGTTTGATCGGTGGCACGATGGGGGATATTATCCGCAAAAAATGCCTCCTTTGTAATTATGCCAGCTGGCAGATATTCACACATTCAGCTGTTTTGTTTGCAATACGTAAAAGAAGCTACAGCCTTTGGGATTCACAGTGTTTAAGCAATCAACACTTCGGGATAAAAGAAGTCAAACTATCCACTCAGACGCAACATTAAACAAAATATACGAAATTGAAACACGTGTAATAACACCATGAAAAACAAACGTAGGTCACATTACTGTAAATATATAAGTATATATATATACATTGCATCGTCTAAAACTTCACTTGGATGATCATGCTGTCATGTGGTGTAATGGTTAGCAAACTGGATATTCAACCCAGAGGTCACTGGTTTGATTTCATCTCCCGGCATGACAGTGGAAACAATGGTGCACGTTTTTTTGTTCAAATCAGCCCGCTTCTGTCCACCCTGGAGTATGGATGCATACGCCACAGTCCGTAGATAGGTTGTGTGTGGTGGGATAGAGTGTGGATATTCCTCCACCTAACACGTAGACAATAGCGACCAATATCATCCATAATAGAGGTTTTTTGGGTTAGATCGTGTAAATGTTGTGGCTTGGCTCTCCAACACACCGGTGTGCTGTCCTCGTGACGAATTGGCATGTTCTGTTTACGTGACAACCCTTACTAGTTGGCTGTGTTGGGTGGTGGCGGGTTTTAACGACACATTCATATATTTACGCGATCTAACCCCAAAAAAAACCTATTATGGATTCCTCCACCTATCCAAGACATCTTGCAGGTGTGAAAGGGTAGGCCACGAAATGCATTTTTGGGCCGTACCTTTACTTCTTTAATATTCTTCTGAAAACAAGAACTAGCTGATGAAATGGGGCTTATTTAATAACGGCCTTGTCATGTTTTTTGTTGTTGTTGTTTTAGGACCAAAATAACTTCCGCATCCATTGTGTCTGATCTTGTGGAAGCGCAGGTGTTGCATACTATTGTTAACATTTCGCATGAACTCATGCACAGCGAAATAAAACCCCAAACCACAAACAGCTTGCACACGTGCACATGCCGTGCCTACGAGCTGTCTCACTCCAGTTGTCCGTTCTTCAATTACGAGAAAAGAGGCTTTCAATCAAATCTTCTGGAGCACCCTGGATGCTGCCACGGTGTAATGGTCAGCGCACCTGACTTGCAAATCCATAGGTTGTCGGTTTCATCTCCCGGAACAGCAGTTGAAATAATGTCGAGCCGGCAGTAAGTCGTAGATGCACAGTTACAAAACCGGGAGGTCGCAGGTAGTCAGGCAACATGTGTGTGACTCCGACCTCAAAATGTCTCACCAGCGTGGAAGAGAAGGCCAAATACACTATAGAGGGGTTGTCAAGAGAGCCCTCTAGTGGAGGCCCTTCCGCCAGCTGTGGCGTGAGCGAGCATTTGCAGGACTGCACCTTAACATCGTGGTGTCGCTTATGGTGTGGCCACCATACATTTAAATATGTCATTGTTGTGGATGCCATTAGAATGCACATGAAGGTGTGATTAATGCAAATGTTAACTCGATGGACCAGGGATCTTTACAAGTTAACAGCATGTTGATGTGTGTGTGTTTGTGTTTTATTTGATAATGTAATAAATAAACGAAACATTTTCAGTTGTTTGCCCCGAGGAATTCTCCCTTCGCTTAGGGTGTGTGAGAAATGTCCACAGATGCTCTGCTCAAAAGCCAATTAAATATTACGAGTTGCTGTTTTCTAAATACATTGTTTTAGTCAATGCACACTACATATAGCCAGGCATTGCACAAATGTAGATTGTTAAGTGACCCTTAAAATGAATTCCGAGCACATGAAAGCAATAGAGAACCCTGTGTACAATGTATAAATATAAAAGAAGAACACTCACACTCTCCGTAAGTCATTACAATTGGCGGAAAATTACTTCTTAATACAAAGCTGTTTTGAAAAAAACAAAATAAAATGTGATATATATATAATACAAACATTTCACACGGTATAATAATATCTGCTTGTGTTGTAAATTAAGTGAAACAGCCATTATACTCACCAGCACATTTAGAGGCATTTGGAATTCTCCTAAGAGCTTACACAAGCCACCCAGTCAAAACATAGGCTCAACGTTCAAGAAACCTCCTGCTGAAATGAACATTGATGCGGTGCATCTCCTGTTAACAGCAATGTGGCAAGAGGGGACATTCCTTGCTCCTATGAGAGGGGCAATTCTACGCATCGGACTACCACTGTTGACTTTGCACGTATGTATGTATGTTGCACTTCTTTCGCTCTGTATGTAGCCAACCGTGCTATCTGAGGTGTGGGGGACGTTACTACAAAGTGGTACCTACTTTATCAACCCCGGTGGGTTGATGGGTTGAGTCAGCTGCTACCCCCAACCCAAATCTGGATTTGTACACGCAATCTTCCGAGCCACCTGGCCACGGGTTGAAGAATAGAATCAGGCTTAACAAATGCGACAAGTAGCAGACTTGACTTAAAGCTTTCGTCACTGCAGGAATTCATACTCTTTGGGTATTTCGGTAAAGTCACGTAGATAGAACGTGACTTTACCGAAAGACCCAAAGAGTGAGCGGTAGACTGCGAATCACAAATTGACGCCCGTGAACACGACGCTAGCTTAGACGTACGGCAGTTATTACATGATGCACCTTGCTGATCACTATAATCGCCGCAAGGTTAAATTAGAGGAGACGGTACCATTCGATTTGCCGGTAGCAGCGCATTGTAGATGCGTTCTAACCATGCCCCATCAAGGGTTACATGTCCACTTTTATTGCTCCCTGCTCATTTTCATGAATTTGTCTCAAATGTACGATTTTATCTCGGCTGAATATTAGCCCTGGCAAGAAAAGGCGCTGCCAGCAAAGACACATTTTTATTTGGCTGCCTTATTAACCAGACAGGTTAAATATTGTGATGATAATTTAAATACGGAAATAACAAATGTATGCCCCTTAGTAAATCCGCTGCAAAATGGAGGCTTCCCCATGCTGTCAATCATTGAGGTTGTTTTGGCCACACTTCATCATGCTCGTGAATGCAGATTGGTGCAGAAGAACCTAGGACCAATGCAGTTACTAGTTGCCACTCATGTAAGGCGTGGCCAGGAATTTATCTCAGGTCACCAGATTCAAAGCGCGGTGCAATAACCACTGAATCACTGCTCCTCAAAGAAAGGTCATCATAGAATTGCCTATAGGTACTGATGTTGAAATGTCATAAATATTACACACCGTACAAATATGTTCATCTTTTCCAAATTCACCAACGTTCTCCGACACACCGGTGTGCTGTACTCGTGACGAATTGGCACGTTCTGTTTACGTGACAACCCTTACTAGTTTGCTGTGTCGGGTGGTGGCGGGTTTTAATGACACATTTATATATTTACACGATTTAATCACAAAAAACCTCTGTTATGGATCACCAACGTTCACCACACAATGTTAAATTTACCTTCCAATACATCCATTAAGGGCAGAGTCAAGGCTTCGGTGGTACGGCCATGTGATGCGAAGTGAAGAGTCATCAGTGGCCAAGACTGCCATGCGTATTGAGCCAGAGGGCCGCCGTCCACGCGGAGGTCCGAAGAAGCGATGGATGATGGATCGAATAAAGGAAGACGTGAAGACGGTCAACGCATCCCCTGAAGATGCCCTGGACCGAGCCAAATGGAGAAGACAATGCCGAAAAGCGGACCCTGCGCCACAGTGGGAACAACGCTAGGAAGAAGAAGAAGACATCCATTAAGGGCAGAGTGAGAAGTAGGCTTGAGCGTTAGGATTGGAGTAGAGCATTAGTGCTCGGGTTAGCATTGGAAATGGAAATAAAGTTAGGATTACTTTTGTGTCATGGAAAGAGCGAGGGCTAGGTTCAGCATTGTTAAGGGTATAGTTAAAGTTACGATGACATGATTTGATTTCCTTTCTCACATGAGCATCGGCATTACTCATCCAAACACATCCTGTTTACTCATCTCCTGTTGACACCCTTGAGCCACGAGTAGAAATGGCAGTCCTTTGATGGGGGTGGTTATTATTATTATTATGACCAAAACGGAAGTGTGAAACAACAGAACCAAAATACATATTCAGAGGGAGGGGAGTAGAAGGTGATGCAGAGTTATTCACAGCGACATCGGAATCTTGTCAAGCTGTGGTAGATTGGATTTTTGTTTGTCTAACTTGGTTCCTGTTTAGATCTCTGCCTACTTGGCATATATCCTCATGCTGACACCAAATACAAATATCCCCCGTATAGCCTTAGCAGACTTTTGGAGCAAGTGCTGTTAGCGAGCACCTATGAAGGTCGGTATGGCACGCAAGAAGTGGGTGGGCAGCAGCACGCCCGGCCGCCTTTGTCTCCCCAGTGGCGATGTTTACACACCGCACCAGATACCCAATTGAGGCTGAGTCGACCTAGGGGAGGCCCAGGATCGATTAAAATAATCGTCACTGGTGTTGGCCGTGAGCGGAAATCGAACTCGGTTCGCCAGCTTCGTAGCACTGTGCGGTAACCACTGCACTACCGCATTAGAATCTTTTCAAACGACGGTATATTGGGGGGGGGGGGGAGTGTATCACTGGGTTCCTGTTTGGATTCCTTCCTGCTTGGTAAATATCTCCGTGCTGACCCACGTCTCTCCCCACCCACTTCTCACCCCGCGCAAATGCGATATAAGAGACGTACAGAGGGAGGTTATATTCCATTCTTGCGCATGGCAATACGATCAGGGGCTAAATGCCAATGTCGAGGTCCGTTCGCCACGACGTAGGGGCTTCACAAGAGAGAGTTGGTTTAGTTTTGCCCCTCCTCTTCTGTTGAAAGGGCGCAGACCACAATGGTTTACTCCGTGGCTCACAGTTTGGGTTGCATGGCCACACTCACACTGCCGTGGCTTGTCTATAATTCTCCTTTCATGAAGGAGATGTGCGCATCGGCCCGTTGATGTTCTCATGCGGTTGATGGTTCCACACAGTGTCTTCAAGTGATGTCAAAGCGAGGAGGTGCGATGTTTTGGTCTCGGAAGAGTTGTTTATTTTGGACATCCGCGTTCTTCCACTCTGTTCGCCGGCGTTCTAATGCCAACCAAATATGATCGGTCGGAGGGAGGTGACGGAGGGAGATATGGAGAGGAGAGGAACGGAGTGGGGCGGGAAGAGAGTGACGGCGTGAAACAGAGAGGAAATAGAGAGCAAAACTGAAAGAAGCGAGCGAGGGAAAGTGACAAGCAATGGGAGGGAGCATTCGAGAGAGGCGAGAGAGATTGCGATGGGAAATGGAGAGGTGGGAATAAGCAGAGAGAAGGTCAGGGGTGAGCGAGAGAGAGAGAGAGACGGAAAGAGAGGGGAGGGAAGTGGGTGAGATACAATGGACGAGGAAGAGGTTCCTTTTTGGCAATTTAGTTGAAGGTATGAGAGGCTACCAGTCATTCGCACCCTTCCAGAATCCCATTGGCCACTGGCGGCTTCGAGAGTGCCATGAGGGGAACAGCTGATTTTTGTTTTATTAGCAGCATTGCTCACAGCACACAGCATAGTGTTACCGACTGGCAACCGCCGAGAAGGTGGGGGCTTTCTCTAGCCCGCCAAAATCAGCACTGGTTTGAAACATTCAGACTGGCCTGCCTACCATCACTCCTGGGTTTAATCAGGTTGTATTGTGTGAGAAACTCGCAGATTCTTCAAAGATCTGGTCATGTAGCCCGCATACCCAGCTACCGCATGCCCAAGCAGCTTCTGTTTGGCTGGATAGAGGGGCTTAACGGGCGTGGCATGGGCTCGAGAAGAGACGGGCTTATACGGTACAGGATGTGGAGCTGAGTAGACTTCCTGATGACATGTACCAGCGGTGTTAAAATTGATATCCGTGGAGGAGGCTCGTTAAAGGCGCTACTGGGCATTTGGAGGCAGTCACCCTTCGACAACAATGGAAAGCAGAGGAGTGAGGCTCGTAATAACGAGCGGAGCGCCAGGCAGATAAAACGCAGATAATTTACACAGTAGGGTGCACAAGAGGGGAGAGGGGAATAGAGAAACAGATACAGAGAAATGCATCTCAATTGCGATATACAGCATAGGGAAGGCAAGCGAAAGGCGGCGAGAGACAAAGGTGGAGTGTTTGCAGGGAGACAGGGATGGACGGATGGGCAGTCCAAAGTATGTGCGTGCGGGTTGTATTGGAGAAACGATAATGGAGTAAACGGAGCATCTGCATTTGTCTGACTACAATTGTCATTAAAACATCTGATGGGACTCAATTACAGGAAACGTGCGAATAAAACATGAAAGAATTCTGCCAATGTGCACTGAAGATGAATATGAGCAACGCAAACATCAAGGGGTCATTTTGATGTTTGCATCTCTCAATCGCCGAGGAACACGAGCCAGCACCAACAATTCCCCTTTATATATTGAGATGTTTCAGCCAATTAATGAGTGTTAATACATCTACCCTATTTCCCAACCATAATTCACAACAACGTCAAGTGGTGTATGACCAGGCCTGGACACTGCTTAGGTAGACTCAGCCTTAAATGTGTAGAAAAAGGTGGCAACCCCTTAATGTGCCATCTTGGCCTTCATACAGGATAACTCTTCTCTGCTTGTGATTCACAATTTTATTCCTTCTTATCCACGGAGTACAACTTTGTGGATAACCCCACCGATGATATGATGAGTTTTCCACATGATTCATCTTAGCCGCTCAAATCGCAAAAAACTGTGGATATTAGGTAGAAATAGGGCCGTGGATAATACGTAGGAGTTATCATGGACCCTACGGCTCTCACGAATAATAGATGTCGCGGGTTATAGGGCCATGGATAAAAGGAGTATATATGGCTACATGAACAGCACTTTGCCCTCACAGCATATGTAAAAGTGAGGTACGCGTCTCTTTATAAGTATGTGTCAGTCTGGTAAAAATATGATGTTTAAAATGTGTAAATGAACCACTTCTTGAAAGAAACAATGCGGTCGTGTTTCAATTGGCAGGTCTTTCTCAACTCATGCAGCGGGTCACTTTAACTCACTGTCACCCTGTTAGTATAAGTGTCGGTTGTCATGGGTTTGGTTGCCAGGTCAACTCTGACCACACCCAGCGCTATTTTCCAAACCGTGCCCCCTGTCTCCTGTATTTTTACCTTTGTATCGTCACTCTCATTCGTTACAGCCCCGGTTTCAAAAGCCCACCATTAAGCCTTCTCATCTCCGGGTGCCTCGGAGGATTTGACAGCACGGTTAGTTGCTACATGCGAACACTACATCACCTTACAAACATTACTCGACCCGAGATTGCATTACTTTGGAATGGATATCCTCGTGAGATTCATCTTTATTTATTAAATAAATTTAAATATAACTGCGGTGACGCCCTAGGGTACAAGGCTGCCGATGCTGCCATCATATTGAGCTGATAATTCTAAGATGTAAAAGGCAAAGGTGCAGCCCTGCAAGGTCTTGGTCATGCTACTGCCGGTAGAAAGACCTCCACTAGAGGGAGAGCTAAACATGCCCTCTTACAGGGTATTTTGACCTATTCTTTGGGTCTTATGGTGACCTAAACCTTCCACGCTGGCGAAATGTCTTGGGAGACGTGGGGGTACTCACACAGCAACCCCCCGCAATCAGCCTGCCAATTGACGGTGTTGTATTCATTAATGCCGCAGGGTGGACAGAGGTGGGGGAGGATTAAGAAGCTTGCCCTTTGTATCAGCTTTGGTGCTGGGAGATCAAATTGAACCGTGACCTCTGGATTGAAATATCCAGTGTGCAGCATCCGATTGCGGGGTCTAAGTTCAATTCCAATATTTTGTTTTTGTTATTGAAGGGACCAATTTCAGGAAAATCATTTCCTTTTGTTGATTTGTGAATGACACGACATTGCGATTTGATAAGAGATGTCAGTTCAATAGTCGTACGAATCACGCGACACCTCTTACCATGGCTGTCATTGCAATGAAGTAAGCATCACATCTATGGAGAGCTCTGCAAGGTGTGTTTTCGTTTTGTGCCGCGTGTTGCTCTGCGTGATGTCCAATGTTTATCTCCAAACAATGTGCTTGGAGCTTCTGCAGGATCTCAAAGGGGCAGGCTCACATTTTCTCTCCACAGTTATCTGTGTTGTTGGTGGTGCCTGCTGCTGGTGCTTGATTTAGGCCAGCAGATGTCATGTATTAGCACACAGGCTCGGCACTGGCTCACCGCTGGTGCATTGTCAAATGAGTCACACGAATATCGTCGGCTTTCCGAACAAACCACCAGCGAGCTGTACAGCATAACCACGAAACCTACATGGGTAGTTTACCTGTGGGGAGCTTAAAGATAACAACTTTAGCATTTTATTTGGGTTTGTTAGTTACGATTGTGCACCACTGCCAACGCAATATTAACAAATTATGCCTTTAGGGGTGAGTGAGCCATCAGTCAACAACTCGAATACTAAGTTTGACAAGTTTGAAGATGTGTGAGTGCTAATTGTTGTCCCACGTGAAGAAAGATCCCCCTCCAAGGCTTGGGCCAACATCAACCCATGAAACTTCCTTCACATTCCCCGTTTCTTTGAAATCTTAACAAGTGTATTAATTAAAAACTCACTAATGAACGCACTCGTCATAGGCCAGCCAAACCCACTGGGCAAACACAATGTCACTTCCCTTAAAGCTCGAGTCATTCGAGGGCGCATAGTTCATTGTTCCGCAAAGGGATTCCGAAATGACGCGTTGCACCTAATTATCCGTCCCGGTGGCACGTACGCAGCGCGTCCATGGAACTCGCGCGAGTCAGTCGCGCACAAAGCACTGCCTCTCCCCCTCGCCGCAAGTCTCTCGTTACATGGCAAGGCAGCGGCCGTGTCCGTTACAGCGTCGTTTTCCACGTCTAGAGCCGTATCGCGTATCACAGGTGCGCAAATGCCGAGGGGCGAATCGACGACCGTGGACGCACTTTTATTGACCGAGGCGCCACCTTCACAGAGCGAGGCTATGGTAATGCGATGTAGCTGCGGGGGCTCCGAGGGATGGGGACGGAGGAGGGGGGGGGGGTCTTTTTTGCAGTCGTGGGCTCGCGCGGCGTATGCCACGTTTCCACGGGCTCACCGTAGCCCCCCCCGGGCTAATAGCGCATAGGTCAAAATGCCGAATCCAAAGGTTGCGTTTCAGTGCTGAATAAATCGTTGGGAATAAGAAATTAACAACAACAACAAAACAGAGCAGACGTTTCCTCCCGCTAAATGTCCCGCGCGGCTTGGGCGGTTTCATTACGCAGTGGCCTTGTGTGCTGCACAGGTGTGTGGAATTATTATTATAATGAGTATCTGCGCAGTGATCGGCACTGCGTGTCGGGGAGCATGTGGGGGGTGGAAGGGGACTGGGGAGATATTTAGTGCAACTGTAAACCTCCCTATGGCGAGATCAGTGCGATCACTCAATGGGCTGCGTGGGGCTTTGCTGGCTGTGGGATGGCAGGCTGTTTGGCATCAGGAGACAATAGTCTGGCCAATCGTTGCCACTAAATTAACGAATCTCCCTCTCTGTGTGCGCGCGCGTGTATGGGGAGCGGTGGTGCGGCGGTTAGCGCACTGCGCTGCAAATCCGCTCACGGCCAACAGCGGTGGCGAATCTCTGAACCGGTCCTGGGCTTCCTCTAAGTCGACTCAGCCTCGAATGAGTACCTAGTGCGGTGTGTAAACATCGCCACTCGGGAGACAAAGGCGGCCGGGCGTGGTGCTGGCTACCCACCCCCTCGTGTGCCGTACCCGCCTTCGTAGGTGCTCGCTAACAGCACCTGCCCCAACAGTCTGTTCGGGTAAAGTCACGTAGAAAGAAAATAAATTACATAATAGAATACGACGTTTCGAATACGACGTTTCGAACACAAGCAGTCGTCATCAGGTAGAACTAAATTTGAGAGAGAGAGACAAAACACAGACACACAGACACGCAAGCAGAGACAGAGAGACAACACAGCGACACACACAACATAGACACACACACTGATGGATGCCCTGTGCTTCCAGTGTTCAGAGGCCTGCTTAAGGCGCGGCTCCGGCTGGAGCACGCATACCACACACATGTCGGTGATGTGCACGTCTTCTTCGAAAAATGGGGAGCTGGAAAAGCCCTCTGTAACAGCGTGGACGGCACCCTCGTGTTCACCTTCTGAAGCGCTCGCTCGTCACCGTGGCGTGCGCGATGACCACCACCACCACCACGTGACTTTTGTTTCGTGTTGTGCGCGGTGCTTCTAGTGCCACAGCGCGTGGATTTGTAGCGTTTATTTTCATTTGTTTTGCTGGTGACTTTGTGTATTTCATATCGAAATCGCCTCCAGTGCTTTTGCTGCTGGCGGCAATAAAAGTTGTTTAAAAGTCAACAGTCTGCGCGTCTCTGTGTTGTCTCTCTCTGCTTGTGTGTCTGTCTTAAACGAGCACCCAGTGCGGAGTGTAAAACATCAGTACTCGGAAGACAAAGAGAGGCGTTGCACCACCCTGCGCCAAGGATCGAGTTTACCCGCAGCCACCCTGCACAGTGTGTGAGTGGCATTCAGAATTTCAGTCTTCCTCGTTTGGCTTCCGCCGTGAGCCTCAAATGAGCGCAGCACATGTTGTGACGTAACGATCGTCAGCAAACAGGGAGCACCGATGTTCCTGGGTGTGGTGGTGGTCGCACGACTTTCCTTTGCACACATTGCCAGGATTGATAAGCGCTCGGCAGCAGTGCTTGCGCCAACAATTTTACGAGGTAAGAAATGCGTTCATTTCCGAAATATAGGACACTGATGCGAGGAAGAATGTATTGGGTGGTACTGCATTGGCATTGGTGCACAAGCACAAATAACAACAGCCTGATACATTCATCAATAACACTCCCTTCAATAAAAAAAATCATACGTGACATTTCCTGCAATGGCCCTTCTACGTATAATATGTTTTACTTTAAGTATCTTGTCGATAATTTTAATATTAGCAAGATACTGAAACATCGCCATCTCTTCTATTTCAGTTAACAAAGTACATGAATGGGATATTTTCATTTTGTTCCAATGAGAAAGTGAACCAAACGTGAATCTTCACTCAAGCATTGGGGCAGCATTGCTGGATTGCTACAGTGCTGCCGCAATGCCTGCTCTAGTCACGTGGGTGTTCATCAGCGAGGGTACGTTACCATGGGGTCGTTAATTTCCTCTGATGAGTGGGCAAACATTGCAAGAGTAAATCTTCAACATCGAGAAGATTAATCTTAATTTATGTGTTGCTCTCTCTCTCTATGTGTTGCTCTCTCTCTATGTATCTTGGTGATATCTGTCTGCTTATATGTCTGTCTATAGTTTTCTGGTTAGGTTTTTGTTGCTATTTCATTTATACCTGATGATGATTGCTTGTGTTGCAATCGAAACGTCGTATGCTCGTATTTAATTTATTATTTTATCTTTATACGTGACTTTACCGAAAGAACCAAAGAGTAAACCGAGAAGATTAATTCAGCGTGGAGTCCTTCGTCTCATCGCCACGGATCCCGTCTATTTGTGTGTTGCTATGCAGGCTGCATGTACACTCAAAGGTGTACAAATAAATGTATTAACATGCCGTGGAAGTAATATTTATTCAGCCATGGGAGATGTAACAAATAACCCGCCAATGGAATATACATGCTCAGAGCGCAGCTTGATATGAAATTGATCATACAATCCCATCACATGGCCGGTCTTAGTGAGTTTTTAATAGCGACAACCATTGCCAGTTATGCAGCAGGGTGGCACAGCTGGCAAAGTGCCTGACTCACATTCACAACGTTGTCATTTCAAATTCCAGCTCAGGGATTAACTCAGCCCATTGTCTGCCCAGAATTGAATTAATTAGTGGTTGTCCTATGAGGAGGCTGCCCCCCATCATAGGAATGTGGAATTTACAGGCATTGGCTCACTCAGCTTCCACCAACAGATATAAGTGCCGAACTGACGTGATATTTTGCGGGCGGCACTTTGAAATTGTATTTGTCCATGAAGTTGCTAAAGCACATTTCAGACCACAGATTACTGTGCGGGAGTGTCACAAGGGTTTATGAAGATCACAAGGGTGTCTTTGTATGATTGTGTTTGTCCCCGTTGCAATAAATATGATATGTCGTTTGAATCTCTCAACCGAGTATAAATAAAGGAAATTTAATTCTAAACAAATATAGCATCTCCTCCAATCTTTTCAACACATCTGTCCATCTCTCCTGCATGACCTTCTCAATAAGTAAATAAATAAACCAATACAGTTATGAGTATAAAATATAATGTTGTTTTATGTTGCGTATGTGTTTTGGGTGTGTGTAAAGCTTGAGTGTGTAGTTGTTTATGAGATAATGCCCAGCACTTGTGAAACAAAGCACAATATGCAGTATGTCTTGTTATTTCCAGCGTGTATTGATTTGTTTTTTCCACCGTATTAATAAATGCTGATACAGCTACTATATATATCACATGCTATAACAAGCCATTATTACCAACATCATTCTGTTGCTTTTGCATTCCCCAAATGAGGAGGAACCTTAATTATAGGGCCGCCTTGCCCACTTTTTACTGTGTCCCTATCATGAGCCAGTTCGCTCGCAACTTTACTCTTTGTACCCTGGTAACATCGATGTGTGCTTCATAATCATCAGCCATGATCAATCCACTGCTGGACGAAGGCTTCCCAAATCCGCCTCTACCTCTCATGATCCTGCATCTCCGTGGATGATCCTTGGCTGCCGCTCCACGATTATTCTTGGCCATTGGCCATCATACTTTCTAGTGATGTGCCCTGCCATTAATCTACATTCCTCAATGGGGGGAAAGTGTCGCAAACTCCCCTGCTTGTGTCCACCCAGCAGTATAAATGGGTACAGCCAGAGTTGATGAATTGGCAGGTTGTGTGTGTTGAGGTAAAGTGTGGGCACTCACAGCTCTTCCAAAATTTCTGGACAGTATGTAAGAATCGGCCAAATAGTCTCCAAATGTGCTCTCCCTCTTTTAGAGGCCCTTCTGTCAGCGGAGGTGTGGACAAGAAATTGCAGGGCTGCACCTTTGCCTTTAAGTCAACCCCAAATCACCACTGTAAACACGCGGATACATTTGTCCATGGCACCCTATCACATACTCTTGTCAACAACGTCACGTAGCAGTTTAGGTCACACACAATTGGCACAGAAGACATCCCCACCACCATAGCATGTCACGTTTGTTTATGTCCTGGCAACACATCATCATCATCAATGTGACTGAGACAGGGGGCTGAAATCAAGTCACAGAATGGACTTGGAAGCATTGTGACCTCCAGGTCAGTCGCATTGGTAAACAAGAACAGCAGTAGGTTACGAGGACACAGCAGTGCCTTAAATTTTCACATTTCATGGCTACCGACCTTCTTGCTATTGATTCAATTTTGCACTCATTTAACCACGTGACGGCTCATTGGGATGTATTGTACAAGAGACCTAGGTAACATGGCGACATGGCTATTTGTTTAAAATGCAAAAATTGCCATTTGAGCAGTGAGAATAACACATTGGTACGCTGTCGAGAAATGGGTTGTGTTGGCGTCGACTTCATAGAAGTCATACATTTTTCGTTAAGAGGTGGTTGTGCAGAATGTGATAAATAATTCCTCCTTCCCATAGTTTGTCTCTTCACATAAACAAATTTTACCTTTATTTGTTTAAACCCAACAGCCACGTGACCTTCTGGGAGTGCATATTGCCAGCAGCATTGGTCCAACACAAGCAAACACCGTCTAGATTTGAAGTTTTCGTGACTGCAAGGATCCATACTCTTTGGTTTTTTCGGTAAAGTCACGTAGGTGCAAACAAAATAAAATAAAAATATAACTAAATTAAATCACGACGTTACGGAAGCAACACAAGCATCCGTCATCAGGTGTGACCGCTCCAGCAAAATTACTGTAGCGTATGAAGAGAGCTATTTAGAGACACGTGTTTATATAGGATTTAATTTAGTTGTTTTATATTTATTTTATTTTCTTTTCACCTACGTGACTTTACCGAAAAAAACAAAGAGTACAAACACCGTCTCATCAACTGGCAGGCTTTGCTTGAACCAATGCTGGTGAACGGTCAGATGTTTAAGCCTTAGACCAGGGGTCCTCAAACTTTTTAAACAGGTGGCCAGTTCACTGTCCCTCAGACCGTTGGAGGGCCGGACTATAGTTAAAAAGAACTATGAACAAATTCCTATGCACACTGCATATATCTTATTTTGAAGTGAAGAAACAAAACGGGAACAAATACAATATTTAAAATGAAGAACAAGTAAAGTTAAATCAACAAACTTGCCAGTATTTCAATGGGAACTATGAGCCTGCTTTTGGCTAATGAGATGGTCAATGTCCTGTTCCATATTTGTCACTGCTAGTCGTAACAAGTGATGCAAGTGTGCATCCGTTAGTCTAGATCTGGTTGGAGATTTCAAATGTTTCATTCTGGAAAAAGTCTGTTCACAGACATAAGTGCTGCCAAAGATGGTTGCCATTTTGAGTGCATGGTTCCTGAGATGAGGATATGTCTCAGAGGGGAGAGATGCATAGAAATTATGAAGGCTGCTTGACTTGAATGCGTCTTTCAGAGAGTCACAATTCTGCAGTTCAGCCAGTTCCATATGGTAAATTGTATCCACATTTTCAATGTCAATAGAAAATGGGTTACAGAAAAGCTGTATGTCCTGTTCATGGAGATGAAGCTCTTTAAATCTAAATTGGAACTCCTTTCGCAATTTTTACAGTGAATCCACACATGTTTTGTTTGGGAATGCAACCAATGGTTTTTCCGCTAACAGATTTTGAGTTGTGGGGAAATGGCAGAAGTTTTCCTCCTTCACTTGTTTGATCAGGAGGCCTAATTTTACTTCAAATGCTTTGACATGTGATTGCATATCACAGATGAGCTTCCCCTTTCCTTGAAGTTGCACATTGAAACTGTTGAGTAGCTCTGTTACATCTGTCAGAAAGGCAAGGTGCCATTTCCATTCTGCATCATTGAGCTCTGGTACTTCTTTGTTTTTTGAAAGCACAAAAGCTGTAATCTGTGGAAGTAAGTCAAAGAAACGTTTCAAAACTCTCCCTCGACTCAGCCAACGGACTTCTGTGTGGTACAGAACATCTTCATAGTCAACATTTAGCTCAGACAGAAATTCCTGAAATTGTCTGTGGTTTAGTCCATGAGCTCTAATGAATTTCGATTTAAAGCTTTCATGACTGCAGGGTTTCATCTTCTTGGTTCTTTCGGTAAAGTCACGTAGAAGGGAAGGAATAAAATAATAAAAATAAAACATAATAAAATAATTCTCACGACGTTTCGGCCACAACGCAAGCAGCCGTCCTCAGGTGAAAACCAGGTCTGTCGAGACGACAGCGTCTGAATGAAACAGCACACGAGCTTGGAGCATATATATAAGCTGGGTTGGAAGGGGGGGGGGGAAGGGCGCCTTGACAAAATAATTTGCATATCAAGAGGAATTTAGCATATTTATGGGAAATGCAGGAATGTGATTAGTACTACATATGCCCGTGCATTATGAAGTTAACACAAGATACCACAATTTTCATTACAGAGTCCTACTTCAGTGATTTACTACACAGCGCTTGTTGGTGGATGAGGCAGTGTATGGCTATTGGATGAGAATGGTTATGTTTGTCCATCTCTTGGTTAATGCGAGCAATTACTCCTTTCTTAGACCCCACCATGCTAGGAGCACCATCAGTTGTCACACTGGCTAGTTTAGCCCAGTTCAGCTCTAAACCATTCACAGTTTGGCAAATCTTTTCATAGATATCCTCTCCTGTAGTTGTTCCTTTGATGCTTTGCAGTGCAGCAAGCTCTTCTGTGACTTTGAAATAGTCATTCGTCCCACGAATAAAATTTAGAAGTTGTGCAGAATCCCGAACATCATTGATTTCGTCGAGTGCAAAGGAAAAATAGGAAAAAAAATTTGTGGAGTTTTGCAAATGCTGATGCAAATTGTCTCCCATTTCTTCAATTCTCCGTGTAATTGTAGGTCCTGAAAGACTCACTGTACTAAATAAATCGGCCTTCTCTGGACACATCTTTTTGGCAACAGAAAGAAGGCATTCTTTAACAAATTCTCCCTCCACGAATGGTCTGCCAGTGCACACTATTAGCTTGGCAACTTGAAAACTTGCTCGCAGTGATGAAATATTTAGCTGCTTCTGCTTTACAAAAGTATTTTGCTGAGTTGTTAATGTATTTTTCACTTTTAATATTTTATCTTTTCTCACTTCTCCGACCAAACAATCATATTTATCTTAATGTTGAGTTTCATAGTGTGGACGTAAATTGTATTCTTTGAACACAGACACTATATTCTGGCATATCAGACACACAGCATGAAAAAGTAATCATAAGTCCACTGTTCTTTGAATATCCTACACTCCGAGTCAATTTTTCTCTTTCTTGACATCATTGTTTCCTAGGGAGTCAAAATTTATATTAGTAAAATACCAATATATATATACAGCGCTACAAAAACAATATACCAGCAATAACTTTGCCCACACAGAGACATACAGACTGCACTGCCCATCAATGCAGTCTGATTAGGGGAACTCCGCTTTTACCCCAGGCTCACACTGGTGCGGGTGCCATTAAAAAGTTAATTACACCTGCAGTTTTGTTCACAGCGCAGCCGGCCCCTCCCACATGCCCTGGCTTCCTCTGAGTCCTGGGAGGTGGGAGTAGTAGTCCGGCTGCACTGTTCGGTTCCTCCCACCGCCTGAAGCTTGATTGCGGCCGGACTACAATTCCCATGATCCAGCGCTTCAGCCGGCCAGCCAATCGGCGGCGGCCGCCCCCTCTCCCTCTTCCACCAATGACCGTCCTTCTCATGAAGAAAAAAAGTAACAGACAGGCAGCGGCGGAAAAAACACCTGGCGGGCCGGATGAATGTCCTCGGCGGGCCGCATGTGGCCCGCGGGCCGTAGTTTGAGGACCCCTGCCTTAGACGATGGCATTCTGCATTATTATTGCCCAGCCACAACTAAAGCTTAAACTCATTGTTTTGCCGCGAGGACGACGAAATAACCGTTGCACACGTATATCAATAAAATGACGAGTAGCAAAGGACGTACATCAAGTTGTTTAGATGGGGAACATGTTGTCAACGTTGTCGTTATGCAAATTTTCACAGTGTCAGACATGTCCTGGGCAAATAAAGCCATGACAGACGGCCATTGTGAAATACACACATATAACAGGCGGGCTTTTGAGACACGCTGCGGCGATGCATTTAACCGGAATGCCAGCTGGCCAACCTAACGCAACGCCTAACACCACAAGCACACACGCGAAACTGCACACCAAATCAGCGATGTGTACATCCTACACTCTCTTACAAAACCAAAGATGCTTGAAATGTTTTGCAATAATACTATGTATTAGATAAATGGCCAATTATGTATGTGGTAAACTTTGCTCGCCTTGAGATGGTCGTGGTTAGCCGTGCGTATTAGTGTTGCTCAAGGTTATGTATGCACTCAATTGTATATAGATTACTGTGTTGTACCACGTCCCAGATAAAAGGTAAAGGTGCAGCCCTGCAATTACTTGCTCATGCCACTGCTAGTGGAATACATCCACTCGCCAGATCTTTAGCGAGCTACTGTAATATGGATTTGACCTAGTCTTCCATCTGGGACGGATGTCTTGGAACAGGTGGAAGTACCCACTTCGCCCCACGGCATGCAAGCTGCTCACCGCTGGGTATGCATAAACAACATAATTTAAGAAACAGGCCCATTGTTTTTACAGCTATGCACGGAGATTGGACCAACGACCTCTAGATTCCAAGGCCAGTATGCTATTACACCACGCCAGTATCCAGCAGGATGGTTGGAATAAATGTGTCAACCATGGTACTAATTCAGTTGAGAGAAATGTCACCTTCCCTAAGACTGTGTGGTGGATACCATAAGTTTTGGATCTCCCTGAAGGGTCATATTGACCGTGTGCGAATTTCAGGAAGCTCTGAGGACCTGTAGGCCCACCTCTGTTGATAACCACCTGGTCGATGAACTGGTGACAGAGGATAGTTGGCTTCTTTTTTCACCCATCGACATAGTGGCTTCCAAACGGATCGTTTCTCCCAAAGCGCTCCGCGGTTTAATGGGCAGCGGATGAATTGGTCCAAAGAGGGGAGCGTCGCTCGAGGAGATCTCAGCTATTTCAGGATCTGATGACTCTTGCGTGTCATCAGTGGGTGTTTAAAACGTGATTGTTCGCTCACCCACATTGCTGTGGAAAATGAGCTTCGCAGAGAACCATCCAGTGAATATATCTAGGCAGAGGACAGCTTGATTTATCCGGGCTGTTTAACCTGTCAACCTGAGACATTGATTGAGCCCTTGGCAAATTTGTGAAGATCTTTACATCCAAGATCGACCTGATCAGCGCGGGAGTTATTTCAACGTTAACACCAATCCTTCGGCACCCTGACCCCACGTCATCTCTTGTCATTAACGATTTCTAACCTCTATCCAACATCTGATCTTGAGGCGTCGCTCCAGAGCTTGAGGCCCACGACCTGTGGCACAGGAGTTCTTGGTTGGCATACGAGCCGGCGGGAGGCATTTTGTCAACGTTAACTAAGCTCATTCAACGCCTTCCTGCAAAAGGGCCAATGTGTAACTGAGCCTTAAACAAAGTGTCAGTTAGACCTCTGTACAAGAAGCCTTATACTCAGCAGTGTCCGGGAAGAGGTGGTTGAAACGCCTGCCAAAAATATGAGATGACATTGCACATAATGACGTCATCAGTAGGGCTAAATGTCACGTGATGTCACACATGATGATGTAATGGTGGGGCTAGTGGTGCAATGTGTGTGATGTAATCGGCCTTTTTTTGTCACACTTTTTGGGGTAACCCTTTGCCCAATTTATCGGGTTTTCTCCAGGGAAAGTCTCTAACAGCAACACAACTTAATAGTAACATTTTATTTACATTGAATCATCTTAATTTGAGTTATCATCACCCATGTTGCAGACGGACCAACACACAGAGCTAATGCATTAGCACTTTCAAACCTTAGTTGGTAAGCATAAAAAACAAAATTCCATGGAATTTATGAATATTTACATTAACTAGGGAAAGCAAGCTCATACCCACAAAAATAAGCAATCCCACTGAATGTAGAGGAAGCCAGCATAGGTAAACTTGCTTTTTTTAAAGAGTGAACAATGCATTTACAGACTTCCTATGTCAGGCGCAGCCAATGAGGTCAGTTCTGTGATTGATAGTTTCCAAAGTAATGCACATAAATATATTCAACCATTATTCAACGTGTTATTCCTTCTAGATTTGAAGCTTTCGTGACTGCAAGGATTCATATTCTTAGGTTTTTTCGGTAAAGTCACGTAGGTAAAAAATAAGAATAAAATAATAATTCATGAAAAGAACTAAATTAAATCACGACGTTTTGGAGGCAATACAAGTCTCCGTCCCACCTGAAGACCCCACCTGAAGACGGAGACTTGTGTTGCCTCCGAAACGTCGTGATTTAATTTAGTTATTTTCATGTATTATTTTATTATTATTTTTTTACCTACGTGACTTTACCGAAAAAACCTAAGAGTGTGTTATTCCTTGCATAAAGCCAGATAATTTATTTTTGTCCAACAATGCAATTTCAAATGCATGCTGCCACCAAAGTCTTATAACTGAAGTAGAAGAAGAAAAAAGCACAATGGTGTGATACAAATACTGAGACATATTTGAGCACTGCCTTTTTGCAGATTAATTATTGGGAAACAATAACTTGGATTCGATATTCAGTTATGAACATTCAACTGCAACACGACAGCTTTGAAGGCCAATGAGACACAATGAGTCGTTCTGCCATTGCCAGGATCTTTGCTGGTGGCTCAGCCGGTTGCAAGTTTCGAATCCTTGTTTGGTGGTGTCGTGTATTTGTCTACTAATATAAATTTCCACGTGATGATAAGCCACTTCGTTGAGCTATTATGTGTGGCCAGGTCGCTGAAAGAGATGTGTAGGTCAGTAGGCCTTACCTAGTAAAATAGAAAATAGCTATAAAAGTTTTCAGTTTAACTTAGGCCTACTTTAAACCAGGCTAAATACAATTAGTATCACTTCATGGGGAAGTCAACATTGGTCATCCTCTAAAGAGACTCGCCCCAGCATAGTAATGTGGAATTTCCAACAGTGGTTTAAGGCTATAAATTGAAGATGAGGAGTGTCACAATATTTATTTGAGCACGAAATACGACGAAACTAAAGATTTCTGTCAGATAATCATTGGACAACGGAGTTGGACAAAACGTCAACGAAACTTTTGTGTTGTTTAGCAACTGAATGTGTGTGTATGCGCGTCTAATAGGAGTGTGGACATGGAACTCTTCGTGGCAAAACAGTGGCGTTTTGCGGATAGCATTCAGGGAGATTGCTGTCCGATTTTAACACGTAGGCTTTCGCGGCCAATATTATTTATGTTAGCTTGCTTTGGGTTATGCCATGTAAATATAAATGTGTTGTACACCCACCTCCACCCGACAGGCAATTAACTACTAACTAATTATTTTATTTTACCAGGTAAGGCAATTAGTAAGGTGTGTAATTGAACAAATAAAACATAACACATGCCGACACAGATAATTATTAAATCTCGACTTAAAGCTTTCGTGACTGCAGGAATTCATACTCTTTGGGTCTTTTGGTAAAGTCACGTGACTTTACCGAAAGACCCAAAGAGTATGGATAATTATTAGTAAGGTTTGTCACGTGACAAACCTTACTAGTTGGCTGTCGGGTGGAGGTGAGTCTACAACACGTTGATATGACCGAACACAAGAGATAACTTAACCATGAATGGCGTTGCTTATGTTATGTCTTACTTGTTAGTCACGTCAGCTACACGGGCCAGTAAAAGGTAAGGTCATGAAATCAAAAGGGTTAAGGTCATGAATCATGTCGGCTGGCGGTGAAGGGGTCAGTAGTGAGCACAGGGGTGCACAGAGTGAGATTGGTGGCCTGCTTCTGCATGCAGTGATGGTGTTTGGGTGCTTGTGTGCCAACCCGTGGATTGTCGGTGTGTTCGTGTGCACGGTGTGGTTCGTCAACGTCATTTTGTGACCCCAAATTGTATTGCACTGCTTATGTACATCGTGGGGTCAGCCTCGAGAGTAGTGCAGCTTACCGTGCCAATAAAGATGTGAAGCAGTCATAGTTGCAGCAGATGATGTGACTGCATTTCAGTGAAGACGGAATGTGAAATATTTGCTCATGGATAGATCGGTTGTTTCTAACATGAAGCCAGAATTAAGGCAAATGTGGTTGTGACTCCTATGTTGCAATGGTGCTGTGCCCAATTAATTTACATTTGGCGAGAGCACAGCGTGATATCCTTCAAGCTCTTGTGTCAAAATTGCAGCCCATTTAACACGGGCTACGCATGTGCCAGACATCTCTGTGAAAATGTGATGAGGTTACGTGAGTTGGTAGTTCTAATTTCTGCGTGAACCAAGTTGCAAATGAGAAGTCAGCCGTCTGGCAGGTTACAATTGGACCTGACGTGACAACCTGTCATAGTTGTAAAAATACGAGCCCAATGTGTGTGGCCTTATGCTTTGCTATGCGTCCACGTAGAGCCACGGATGACGACGCACAGAGATGTGTGTGATGAAAAGCATTGAGCAAAATGTCCCGCGTGGGACAACGGTTTAACCCAAAGCTTAAATGCCTCGCTCGATATTCTCCGGAATGCTGCTGGCAGGTTTGGAGGCTTGGAGTAAGGATTGCCAGCATAAGGCACTACCACGAGAGCATAACGTACCACCTATCTATAATAATGATGTTTATTGTTCCCTACATTACTGTAATCCTATGATAATAAATTAATGGCATGAGAACAAAATCAAGTGAGATGGATGTGGCGTGCCAAAATAATCCGAGGAACAGCATTCTGGACTGTTCCTTCTAAAATTAAGCAATGGTTTAACCTTTAAACTACACATGGCACGCTGATGAAGCATTGGAAGGGTGAAAACATGTCCATGTGCTCCATACTCTGCAACGTGCCAGTTGTCTTTCTGGGAGACCTACTGTCGAAACAACAAAGACACGTAAAATTTCGATTTAAAGCTTTCGTGACTGCAGGGATTCATCTTCTTGGTCCTTTCGGTAAAGTCACGTAGAAGGGAAGTAATAAAATAATAAAAATGAAACATAATAAAATAATTCTCACGACGTTTCGGCCACAACGCAAGCAACCATCCTCAGGTGAAGACCAGGTCTGTCGGGGAGACAGCGTCTGAAACGTCGTGAAAATTATTTTATTATGTTTTTTTTTAATTATTTTATTACTTCCTTTCTACGTGACTTTACCGAAAGAACCAAGAAGCAACAACAAAGACACGTGTTTATAAAATTCACAACTTGTCTCCATTTATTCGTAAAGCAAAAAACTGTGTGTGCTGGGGCCATTTTGGCAAGGGATGGCCACAAGCTGGCGTTCAATAACTTGTGAAATCATTTTGGGAAATGTATGAGCTTAATTTACAACAATTGCTTTACATAGTCTGGAACTTAAAAGAAATTGCCAATTGACAAACTCAAATTGTGTTTTTGTTTTCATTATCATGCAAGGGACTTTGTATTTTACACATTTTTTATTCTTGCAAATTGTAATGATTTTTGTGGGGGGGTTTCACACGCAAAGAAAAACGATATTGACCAACATCGTTTTGCATTCTCCAGCTGTTAGATTAATAGCTTAATTTATCACAGCATAATTGTCTGTATGAATGTGTAGGATTAGCAAGAAGGCGTGTAATTATTGTAGAGTACAGTTGTGAAATCGAGTGATGGAATTGAAATTATTTCAAATCCAACAGATTCTCTGAATGACGAGAAATCCCATCGCAACAGGATCATGCGTGGGGGCTAGAAACAAATTGAAACAGCGACGAGCAGTGGTGTGCTGCTGCTCACACACAGCAGGAGGGCGTGACTCCCATCATGCCTTGCATGCTTGTCATGTGACCACCACATTGGATAGACTGGATTAATGTTGAGAGCACCGTATATGCAATATGGTGATCACATGCATGCACGCAATGCATGGTGTAAATGTTGCATTCCGAACGTTTGTGAGTGCCATTGAAATTCGTTACAGCCTTAGTCAGATTTCAAACAGATTGTTTCAGGCACTTGTGCACACGCAGTATAATAGAGTAATGAAGTGCTGTCCCAGTGCATTTTGGAAATCAACAACGCAAGACAGATAAATTATTTAATTTATACAACACAAGAACAAATAACATTTATACAGCCTAAGTATTCTGAGTGCTTTGTCGCATTTCTGCACAAACAAACTAATTTTCTAAATGCACGGTTTGGATCAAAGTGTCACAGAACCTGAAGTTTATTGTTTATAACAAAAGGCTAATCACTGCATCGGTCATTGAAGCGATACCCCACTCCTGAATCTCAGTTAAAATCTTGTCCACATGTTTTCTTATTGCATTTAATTATTACATTTTATGAATACATTTGTAATGATTTTTTTTTATAACAGATGCTACCGGGATGCATTTATCCACAGTGGCTGTAAGTTAAAAGATATTATTTTAGTTTGACAATATTTAGATATGTCATTATGCTCTATGTTCATAAAGTAAAGCAAAATAAATGTACCCTATACATTTAATGTATAGATGAGGTAAAGTTACAGCTTCGAGACCATTGTTTTTCATATCCAGTACTCACTCCTCTGCATTATACATCGATTTTCGATTTCAGATATTTCATATTCTTCTTGGTTCTTTCGGTAAAGTCACGTAGAATGGAAATAATAAAATAATAAAAATAAAACAGAACAAAATAATTCTCACGACGTTTCGGCCACAACGCAAGCAGCCGTCCTCAGGTGAAGAACAGGTCTGTCGAGAAGACAGAGTCTGAACTTCAGACTCTGTCTTATCGATAGACCTGAACTTCAGACTTTGTCTTCTCGACAGACCTGTTCTTCACCTGAGGGACGGCTGCTTGCGTTGTGGCCAAAACGTCGTGAGAATTATTTTATTATGTTTTATTTTTATTATTTTATTATTTCCATTCTACGTGACTTTACCGAAAGAACCAAGAAGATGAATCCCTGCAGTCACGAAAGCTTTAAATCGAAATATTTCATATTCATATGCAAATCATGCCACTGCACAGTGCATGCTCCTGATCGTTGGCAAACACGGAAAGGTGTACCATGGGGTTCGTGAGATCGGAAGTTCAGAAACACTGCTTTGGACACGAGCAGATTTATACGCAACGGCGTAGTATATCTAGAATATATGTATTTGGAACTTCTTTCGGATCGTATGTAGCCAACCGTGCTAGAATGCAGATGCACATGGTGTTTCTAATCTCAATAACGGCTCGGCCTATATAGTCTGTGTTCTTGCAGTGGAAATGTCACTTTACACATCATCTGACAACAGTCAATTGACAATAATCCCTCAGATGTATTTCAGCGAAGGAATTTATCTACTGGTTCAATGGTTTCAGGACAAATTTGTACGTATTATATTGCGCGTTGCTTTAAAACAACAAGACAAAAAAGTAGGCAGTATAGAGAGCAATGTGCACACAGAGGTAATATGTATATATTTAAAATAACAGCATTGTATTGTGTAGTCTAACTGACTGAAATGTTTCTAAAACAGCAATCGTTGAAACTGTTAAACTGCCATTTAGCAAGAGAAATTTGTGTAATTTACGACAAAATAATTCCGACGATGGAAAACACGCCAATTATTACACACTTCAACTATCCATTAAAACTATTCACGTGGCTGTCCCATTAATCCCCAGTGAATCAATCTCTCACCATCATGCCAACAAAACGTGGCCCAACAGTAGCTTGTCGACAGCTTGTTACGGAGGTTCATGGTTTGATTGCAGCGACCGCCCTGATTAATTCTGCAGGTGGAGCAACCATAAAAAATTAACCCGTAAAAACAAAGTTTTTCACTATAAATCCTTTATATACGTGTTCAATGGGCCACAACCCAGCCCACATTGGTCTTTGAAACGGGCGGCTAGAGTCCTCTCGTCCTCTTGCTTTAGATGGCTGCCACCTATGGGTCAGATGATTGCCTGCCACCATTAAGCAATTGGTAATTAAATATTTAAAAAAAATTCTAAAAAGTGTAAAATTTTGGAAAAAATGTCACGAAAATAAATTGTCACGCACAACGAGTCTGTGTGCAAAATGTCAGCTCGATTGGATCACGGGAAGTGGGTTAAAAAACGACCGAAAGATTTGCACGGTCGTAAGCGCGCAAGCAAGCAAGCAAGTGAACTTAATATAAAGGATTTAAAAATACATGGCTTCTGCTTCAGAGCGGACGTTAAATATATCGTAACAGCATTCACAAGAGTAGGCCATTTTGTGCGTCAATGGTTAGGTTTGTAATAAAAATGAACCAACAAATTACTAATTTGCGATTATATATAGTAAGCATCAACTCCTTATGTAAAAAAAATAACTTGGCTGGACCCTCTTCAAACATATGAATGAGACTCAGTGAGGCTTTCCTGAGTAAACAAGCATAATAAATCAAATAAGTTGGCCTGCCTCTGTGGTACTCGCAGCCCGTCTAGCCAAAATATTTTACAGTATTTATAAAGGACATGGACATGGGCATATTGCCAGCTTATGAAACTGGATATTTAGGAAAGCCACATGTACATTTTTTTTTAAAGATCTCAATAATTAAAAGAAAAGGGTAATTTAAAGTTTTGTCTGATTTTCTTTACCCTTTAAAAATAAGAGTTCAGCTCCCACAGGCACACAAAAAACCCCCACACTCATTCCGTGTCGGTGTCAATGAATGCAGCTGTCTCTTTGTTCAGTGGCACAGAACTTCGGCGGTCACGGGACAGCAATCAGACATCTTACAATTAGACATCTCACACTCCGATGGCAAGCAATCAATATGTGATCGCTTCTTTTCACATAGGACAACTACCCCTGTTTCTGAGACTTGTGTTTAAGTCTGGGTGTATTATGGAGGAGGCTCGAGAAGGACGCTCCTCGGCCGTTGGAGGTAGTCGCCCTCCAACAACAACGGAGGGCAGAGGAGCAACGCTCACAACAACGAGCGGAGCGCCGGGCAGCTAAAAGTAGGGGGCACAGGAGGTGCATTTGCCAATCATCTTAGTCAGCAAAACCCATGGTACCTGGGTCTGTCCCGTGACCTCCTGTCAGCGAGCCTTCGACACTTCACGTAGCCTCAAAGTGCACCTGGCCTGGCACAGGCGCTGTGGTGACGTCACTGTCGCTTAGTGGCGAATGGTGTGTATTGGTATTGGCATTACAAATGTAAGTTGTTGATGATTTCCTACATTTTGGGTTTCAGTTTGTTGAGGCTAAAGAGATGATGACCTATCTTGATCCTCAAGCAGGATTGTGACTCTTTTCAATTGTGAGTCAGGCGCGTTGCCACAGTGATGCCCAGTCAAATATTTGAAAAACCATGGTAAAATCATTGGCGAAAAATCTGTTTCAAAGTAAAACAACAAAAATACTATATTTCACATCATCAGCTATAACCTATTTACCACTGGATGAAGGTTTTCCCAAGTTGGCACTATCCCTTAAAGTTTAGTGATACAATTATCAAATAAGCTCATGAACACAAGCTAATTCTATTGCTCCATATTCATGTTGAATGTACTCCAGGGCATGTTCCTGCCTTTGGCTGTGACTCCATCATAAGTCTCAACCACCGGCCATAGTTGCTTCTAGTGACGTTCCAGGATAGGTAATACGTTTGTGTTATATAATGCTTTGTTACTCTTCAATATGACATGAAATGTCTATAAGTCCTGCACTGTATTAAATGTTTAGTGTTCGGGCTCATCGTAGCAGCATAATTAGACTTTCAGAGCATATATATATTGCTACATTCCATTAGATCGTATTTGAAAATGCCACATTGAAAAAGGTGTGGATGAAATAGCAAATAAAAATTGCAAAAACAGGGAATACGGTTCAAATTACAAATTCAAAGGCACAATCCAAGGAAGAGCTTGCTCATCAACATTTGTCAAATATATTAGTTTTGGAGAAATATGATTTGAAAAAAATATTAAAACTCTGATTACCATATATGTATTATATATGGACGATAAGAAAGAGAATAATGAGGTGCAATAACATTAAAAAGAAATAAAGTTTGCACAGACTAGTTTGAAAATGTTGGGGATTGTTAGGTTCAAGGTGGGTGTATGCACATTAATCAGTGGATCATTGTTTACTTTTAGAGATGAGTTTAGGTCTACTTATATAAACTACTGCTAATGACAGGCATATATTTATTATTCTAGTTCGCCCAGGAGGGACAGAAAAAGTGAAAACTTTCCACCCACCACTCCCATATAGACACAGACATTCACACTCGCCAATGTACACACGCCTACATACATGCAGCGAAAGACAAAGATACCCCATACAGCCTTCACCATACTATTGGGACAAGTGCTGCTAGCGAGCACCTATGAAGGCTGGCACGGCACACAAGAGGGTAGGTGGCCAACACAATGCCCGGCCGCCTCTGTCTCCCGAGTGACGATGTTCACACACCGCCCTAGGTACTCATTTGAGGCTGAGTCGATGTAGGGGAGGCCCAGGACCTGTTCAGATAATCGTCACTGGTGTTGGCCGTGAACAGGAATCGAACTCGGGTTGCTGGGTTCGTAGGGCAGTGCACTAACCACTGCACCCACAAACGCATGCATGCACACAAGAACAAAGATCCTATTTAAGGCCCAATTGGATTGTTAGTAAAACCAATGAAAAGGTCGTTTAGTGTCCACCGATTAAAGTTGGCACAGCATGCCGGCGGTGGTGGGGAAAGGGCCATGGCTGGCTGTGTTTGCCTCCTCCATGTGCAGGAGTTCACACGACACCTGGTTTCATGGTTCAAATGTTTTCATTTTTTGTGATACTGCATCGGCAGTAGTGCACGAGCTGAAAAAAAACTGCCCTTGAAAAACAAAATATATGAGGCGACAATTAGAGCAATGGCCCTGTTTCGTTAAGCAGGGCAGCGTCATGGACAACGTGTATTGGGTTTGTGTTACAGGCACTCCTCGGTTTACGTGCTTTTGTGGTCCGCCATTTTGGAATAACGCGCAGCTTTGAATTCAGACCTTTTACTGACGTAGGCGAGGCAATTTTCGTAGTAACGTCAACCGCAACGTGACGTGCGCCACCCCCAGCAGCCGGTGCGGTGCGATGACGAGTCACGTGCTCCACCGCACAGCATCTCGCCGCGTGCTCCACCAGCAGGCTCTTCCCTTTGTCTCGCGTCTCCCTCCTCGTCTCCATCCATCCTCTACACAACACATCGACGGCGTAGTTACAAGGAAATGATACCGTATTTATTTACGTTAATTTTTATTTTACAGGAAGTATGTTGGAGTTTACGTGATTTTACTTTTTTAATTTAAAGTATTATATTGTGTGTGCTTGTATTTTATTGATATAGGCTAGGATAATATAGGCGATTATGTCTGCGAGTGTGAGTGAAATCCCCAAAACTCCCTCCTTTACCATTATTCCTTGTGGCAAAATTGCTTTTGACGACCGAGATTTTGAGATACGCGGTCTTTTCTCGGAACGCATCTATCGCATATGTCAAGGAGTGCATCAGCCAGTTATCTCAGTCAGGCAACCCATGGCACCTGGGTCAGCCCCGTGACCTCCTGCCAGTGGGCGTTCGACACTTCACGTGGTCTTAACGTGCTCATAGCCTGGCACAAGAGCCGTGGTGACGTCCCCACCACTTAGTGGCCAATGGTGGTTGTTATTGTTTTTTGGTGACAGGCATTGCCCGAAACGTCACCTATTATGCGTATCGCGGTTCTTTTCGGGTAGTGTTATAAACCAGGGCTAGGTGCATGATAGACGTGTGAGGTGTGGCTGGAAGTCCAGTGCCATTAACCACAAAGTTCCCAGTTGCACCTGTAAGGTCCTTCACTCACCGCTGCAGTCAGTATTATTTGTTTGTGTTCAGGCCAGGAATTAAAACACCGGGAGGTTGATGTTGCTAGCCCTACACTTGAATGTACATTTTTCCAGCCCACATGTTCACATTGGGGATGAGATTAAGATTTAAAGATGTAGGTTTTCCAAGGACAAGTTCGGATCTTTAACGGACCATTTACATTGTGAACGATCATAATGTGTAATTTGTGCCAACTAAAGTGATGTTCGTCTGACAGTATTTTTTGCCACACGGTATCACTTTTGGCGGGAAACTCACGAGGCGTGATGTCGGGAAAGTGATGTTATTTTTTTTTTCTTGGATCATTTAAAATTGAATATTTTGACATGATTTTCACATGTTTTATACATTCATCTGAATTTCAGGACCAGAGCCATTTTCAAATATTGCTTTCCAATGGTGTACGAGATCAGGAATTACATTCATGTCTCCGGGATTATAGCTGCACTCATAGCTGTCGAGTTGCATCATGAGAATCAGCATGAGCACACACTGAATGCCAAGTTGAAAGATAACTGTAAGATATAGGCATGAAGACACAGCTAAGCATTAATAGATGGGACACGTTTTGATTCTTGCACAAAAGACTTGTTTGCAAAAGTTTAATTATTTGCATTTACCTGCAGACAAACACTCGTACGAAAATTACATCTTGACTTAAAGCTTTCGTGACTGCAGGAATTAATATTCTTTGGGTCTTTCGGTAAAGTCACGTAGATAGGTTCAGTAAAGTCACGTGATTTTACCGAGCGACCCAAATTATACGATTATTAAACCCTGCAGAATCTTTTTTTGAGAGATGTACAAACACGAAGTCAGATCGGCAAACACAGAGATAGACAGCTGGAGAAATAGATAAAGCAAAAAGACAGTGATAAATAGTAGACCGATGGGAAATAGATAGCCTTCCAGACAGACAAAGACCGGCAAATAAATAGATAAATAAATAACCCTCCAGAGCTCAGGATCTCTGACATTACTTACCGATCTTGACACCTCCTGTGTGTCTCATAAACTCGAGGTATAATTGAAAAGAAGAGACTTCTTCCCTCTTGGTGGACATTTGCTGAGACCCCTTCCTGTCACCGCTTCAATGCACTTCTTTGTGTTTACGTGCGGGATTTATTTTTGTTGGGACGTTATTAAAGTGTGGACATTATGGTAGTTTTTAGTATGACTGCACAATAATAGCCGATGAAAAGCGACTTTAGTTTTGAAATGTATAAAAAAAAAATGTAAAAGCACTAAAAACAATGAAAATGCAATATAAAATACCACGAGCTATTTTTCAATTTCTGTACAGGAGGAAATGGTTTAGTGAGCTGAACTTTTCATGCTCAAGGTTAAATTAAATACACAGTGTGATCTAAAAAAAAACACTTGGTATAACCATATCAAGGAATTACACACTCAGGGTGAAACAAATCGGTTAAATTAATCATTGTGACATCCATTGCACAAACACGTGTGTGGAATTTAATGACAGGACAACTCTGAACTCAATCCGTTTAGTGATTACCAAAAACAAATGTTAGTTTCGTCTCCCCGAGATTTGTTTTCACATGTTATAAAAGGCTTTAAAGAAAACATTGAGCCTTATACATAAACTAAGCCGCAGAGGCACTGCTAGAATTCGATAATGATATGGTCTGAAAGTAGTGGTAAAAACCCAGAGAAGCCTCAAACACAGACCGTTGCATTGAAGCCCTCTGATGACATGCAAAGATTGCCCCACTGGTAGAAGGCCGCAATGATGTCAGTCATGTTAAAAAAAACTAGCAATGTGAAATGGTATTTTAAAGAGTTAATGGCTTGCTTTCTGCAGAGACAGAACCGTAAATATTAGCTGCTGGCGGAGGTAATCTTAAGCTTTCACAATGAGCCTGCCTTGCTGATTTCATCACCAGCATTATTGCCTGTACACACGCGAAGTGTCCTTTCACCGCGAGGCTTAATGTGGAATTTCAATGGTGTGCGTGCAATGGTCCACTAGTGACCAATGGTAATTTCTCCGCACAAGTGCCCCCCCCCCCCATTTTAAAATTGCACTTATTTACCACAACTTCTGCTTATGCAGAGTTCTGAAACCATTCACCCGCGGTCACTTGAATGCAGCCATACGAGTTTGCAGATATCGACGATATGCCTGCGTACGTGTGAGGCGTTGTTTAAATCTACAAAAAAAACAAAAGCGCGTACAAATATCCCAGGAAGAAGTGTATGTAGGTAGTGTTGCATGCTATTTTAATTAGGGCATTTTAGAGGCGTTTCAATTCACAGCAAGGGGTCCCTTCTTCGTATTGGAAAAAAAGAGAGGCTGTTAGCTGGAATGTTCACACTGAAGCTGATATAAAAATTTGGAAGAACTTGGCTCGTTTTCGATGAAATCCAGCAACTCCCTCCCGGCTTTGCTCCAAATCTGAGATCGGCACGGCAATATTTACAATGTAGAAACAGATAGTAATGCAAGGTCAAGTAAACTTGTTTTTCATGAAGGATATCAATGTGGCTACTCTGTCCAATCGCTGCCGCCAAAATGCGCACAAAAATACGTATTTTACAGTAATCACAAAAAATAAGCACAGCATTTATATTGTGCGCGTGTTTTATAATCACGAACATAACTATGAACACTGTAGTATGATACTGCTATCACAAAACTAGCTGTTTTGCCCGTCTAAGGACGGGTGTATCTTGCAGTAAATCTGAAATATTCAATAGAAAAATTGTTCAGCTCATGATTATTAAAATGAGGGTGGGGGGGGGGTGCCCCATGTGGAGTGCCGTCACCCGCTAATGGTTATTGGGGAGGGGTGCGGCATGTGGAGTGACGTCACTCCCTCATGGTTATTGTGGAGGGGTGCAGCATGTGGAGTGACGTCACCCGTTAATGATTATTAATGAGGGGAGGGGTGCGGCATGTGGAGTGCACGACCTTTTTGTGATTTAAAATAATTTACAGCCCTCTGTCAATGATCGTGTTTCTCAGTGTGGATTTGTGAGCACACATTGTAAACAGTACATAAAATTGTACGCATTTTCAATGCGCTGTTCATATTGTAACAAGCGTTTATACCAATGTTACTCTACAGAGCAGTTGGTCGCCGCTCCTCTTATCCGCATTGATACGAGCGGTATATGTGGGGACTACGGCTTAACTGCAAAAAAAAAACTATCCGCACAGATGCATACGGACAAGAGAAGTATTATCAAACAGGAGGAATTAACGGTGCAACACATATATATTCTGTTAAAAAATGCAGGTAAAAGGATTATCATTGATTGATCCTGGCTGCAGACATCCGTAGGTCAAAAATAATAATGAACATAAGAGAGCAGTTTCACTGCATTATGCATCCCGTTATGACAAATAAAGAACTTAAGTCGTGTAGGCAGTTTGAGCAGCTTTGGATAAGACTGATGATCCTGCCCATACCCGAGCATGGAGTGCATTCGCTTGTTCAGCTCTTCTGTGCATTCGTCCTCGCTGCGCTTGGACGACACGACAACAGAGCGATGCGCGCCAGGTGGGTCGCGGCGTTTATGTGCGTGGTGGGACGGAGTCGCCAAAAATATATTTATTAAATGCGATTTTGACTTCCGTTTATTCGGGACCTCGGGGTCCCGCTGGTAAGGTTCAAACGATAGCTCAACGAATTGGCTTACCAGCCAAATACTCTCGACGCATATTTCTAAATGTGGAGGGAAAAAACGGAGGACCCAGAGAAAAATCCTCGTGAACACGGGGAGGATATGCAAACTCCAAATAAACATACTCTTAGTTCTTTCGGTAAAGTCACGTAGGTAAAAAAATGAAATTAAAATTAATAAAAATAAAATAATAAAATCACGACGTTTCGGAGGCAACACAAGTCTCCGTCATCAGGTGGGACCGTCACCGCCAGATTTGCTGCATCAAGTGAGTCCTCCGAAACGTCGTGATTTAATTATTTTATTTTTATTAATTTTAATTTCATTTTTTTACCTACGTGACTTTACCGAAATAACTAAGAGTATGAATCCTTGCAGCCACGAAAGCTTCAAATCTAGAATCCAAATAAACATGCATCAGGGTCGGGATCAAACCCACGACCTCCCTGTATACCAGACGACATCTCGCCGCCATGGCAACCCAAGTGCAGAGGGTGGTGGGATGGTAGTGAATCAGATCTCACTCACCGCTAATGTTTTAGTTGGAGCTGGAAACCAAACTCTATTGCTGGGTTCATAGAAAAGTGCCCAACCACTGCACTCCCCCGCCAACCCACAATCCGCATATAATGCAACAACATTCAAAGGTGTATGTATTTACTTTCATATTTAAGTTTAGAATTGGCTCAAAGCAGAAGCTTCAGTGGAACCATTTTTGAGAGGCATTATCGTCAGCCATGGTCGATCCACTCCTGGATGAAGTCGCTCCCAAGCTGCCACCAATTCTCACGATCCCGCAAATAAATATAATCCACCCAGCACCAGCACACAAACTGAACGTATCGCTACATCTCTTCAGTGGACTTTCTCTCTGACTCTTTCATTCCCGAGGCTGCCGTTCCGGATAAAAGTGCCTATATGCACATGGGGTTGTATACTTCTTATTTATTTATTGTTTTTTTCTAAAGCACTTTCATTTACCAGACACTTTACAACACGCATTATTTACCATTAGACTCAAACAATCTAAAAACCGAAGCTGACAAGCAGACTAACAGAGGACACGGGAGACCCCTACTCGGAAGAGCTTGCATGCTAAGTGGGGTCCGGGAAGTTGGGTGAGCAGAGAAGACATATGGAGGGGCGGTGAGGGGGAGGGGACAGTCGAAAGAAAATGAATTAAAAGGAAAGTGCTGTGGAAAAGGGCAGGTGGTAAAGATGGATTTCGAGGAAGGACTCGAGCGCTGAAATGTACGTGTGGTGATCTTCTTTCGCACCGTACGGAGAGATAACCGTGCTCATCGGAGGGCAACAAACTAAACGCAACAAAGCGGTTTTAAAGAAATGAGTTCTCAGTTTAGAAAACGCGTTTTAAATTAAAATGGCGTACACGGATGTGGAATGTTAAGAGGTAGGGAAGCAGGGGAGCGGTGACTGGGGAAGGGTCGAGGATATCTCCACTGTGCTCACCCCGTAATGGGAGTTTTTTGTTTTAATCCAGAATCAAAGTGTGAAAAATAAGGAAAGGTTTTACCCTTTCTGCCAATACAACAGGTGTTAAGATGTTCAAAAAAACAAATATAAACCTTTTGCAAGGAATCAAGTCTGCATTAACCACACGTACTTGTGGTGAACATGCAAACAAACACGCACTGATCATTATATTGTCTTTTAAACGTATTGGCCTACACCAGAGACGGCCTTCTTTATGGCCTAGTTTCAGCAGTGTCAGACCAGAGGACGCCAAAAGGCGTGCATCGTCTTCGTACCGTTCTCCTCGGTGACCGTCCTCTGACGGAATCTTCGTCCTTCATCTCAGTTGATGACAGTGTCACTATCCGTGCAGTTATATCTGTTACGTTGGCTTTCAGGATCAATAGTATGATTCATAAATAGCTTATTTTAGGTTAAATCGCGTGGGTTAGATTGTGTAGGTATTTAAGTAGATGTTGTAGATATATAAGTGTATACCTACACGATCTAACCCAACACAAACGAATTATGAATCATATCCTGCACTTGTTCTCAAAGCACTTGTTCTATTTAACGCAATGTAATTCCAAGCAGGCATCTCTTTCCATTCTTATTTGCGCACCTTTCAGTTTCTGTGTCATAGCATGCAGTACGCACTAATTCGAAACTTTTTATTACCAAGTTGACAATGCTTCTTATACAATTAACATCATCCATTTGTTACTGCTTCCAAATCATCTGCTTCTATCCAGGCTCGTATTATCAACAGATATGCTCAACGATTTTTCAGCAAAAAGAGGGCCTCGGCTTGGTAGTGTCATGGATGGTGACGCCTTTATTTCCACAGCCAGTGCTGGCTCAATGCTCACACGAGGCTTAGTCAGAGAGCCTACAATCCCCTAGCATCTCGGTCTGGCACAACTGAACCAGATGGCACAGCTGCCTTCTCATACCAAGTGACATTCTGTTCAAATGACAAAAAAAAATTCAGATATTTTAATTGCATATAGTCCATCCCAGCGTTTTATTTCACACGGAATCGTCCGGAAGTCCGTTCAAAAAAATTATGTTGGCACGCCACACCAATGGGTTAGGTGTGTTGCTTTGTCTGCGCCAGAATCCGGACAGTAATCATCTGGAAAGATTTCTATTGCTCATGGAAACGACGCGTGAGGCACATGTTGCTGTCACGTGTTGCTGTCACGTGTTGCAGGCGGTCGTGGGTTAGATCCCGACCCTGACGCCTGTATATTTGGAGTTTGCAAGTTCTCCCCTGTGATCGCGTGGATTTTTACAGGTTTTTCCCTCCACATTTAGAAGCATGTGTTTCGAGTATTTGACTGCTGTAAATGTCCCTGTGATCAGCCACTTTTTAACACGTAGGCTTTCGCGATCACTATTATTCATAATAAAGATTTTTGGGTTAGATCGCGTTCTTTATAAATGTGTCACAACCCTCCACGCAATCTAACCCAAAAATATTTATTATGAATAATATTTGTCGCGAAAGCCTACGTGTTAAACTGACTAACCTCTATGGGGAGGATACTTTTCTCAAAACCAGAAGATTGGAGAAACTCCTCATTAAGCGTCTTCACTGGCGTTCCTCAAATGGTGCAGAGATTCAAAGTAAATCAACTCCGCCTCTGATCTTGAATCCTGATGGGGTTTAACAACGATGACGTCATCCTGCACTATTTAAGACCGGAAGCAGGTGGATGGCTTCACTATTCTGGCAAATCGCCCGAAGATGCTGGATGTAATTCCCAGCGAAACGTCGTATTACTCAAATTGTAAATGTTGTGGATTCACACTTCAACACACCCGTGGGCTAAAGTAGTGAACTATTTGTCTTTTGTCAACGTGACACATGTTTTACTGATTGGCCGTGTCGGGTGGTGAAGGGTTGCGATACATTTATAAATAACGCAATTTAACCCAAAAATCTTTATTTTGAATAAGCCACTTTGTTGAGCTGTCATTTGTGGCCAGGTCACTTCTGAAAAAAATATATATTTAGGCTCAGTGGACCTTGCCTGGTAAAATAAAAAATGAAAGATGTAAAAGTTTGGTTTTGGTTCAACTAGTTTATCTAACATTTGCGGGGGAGGTTAAAGGATTCAACCGTAGGCTCCTTCTTCCCAATAAAAAGGGGATTTCCTTAAACACACAAATCACTGGATTACACTCACAGATGCAGTTTCCATGCAGCCATACCACTGGTCCTACCAGGTCCCGGAGCTCGTTAATTATAGTGAGCTGCACGCTGTGACCTGGACTGACCTTGTCACCAGTTACGACAAGTCGGGAAGACAAAGGAAACGGGATGCTTTGGTCAAGTTCAAGTTTGTTTGGTTAACCAGGGTGAAAACTTAAGAGACCACAATAGTCTCATTTGCACCAACATTGACAAATCGTTGAAATAAAATAAAAACATCTCAGTTGCATCCCTCACTTCACGAAAACCTCAGCCCTCTGCGTTTGTATTTCAGCTTACGATAGCAACGTTGTTTAAAACCAAAACATTTCCACGTTGAAATGTATTTTTTTATTTATGTTAATTTCCTAGTGGAGCCCCATGCCTAGGCCATAGAGGGTAGAAAGGTGGGGGGGGGGGGGTAGAGAGTTACGGGGGCTGAGCCCACGGATCTTCATGGCTCACGGGGTGTGGAGGACAGATTCGAGCCCTGGTAATTGTCCCATAATGCAATTGGGCTGTTCCTGGGCCAGCGAGTTGGGCTGTAAGACGCAAAAGAAATGTCGCATTTCCGTGTGTATGTGTGTATCTATGTGTATACCCAGACACAAAAAACAACCCCTGACCTTAAATGCCAGCAGACAAATTCGTTAATCACTAATTGTTTTACATGTACAGTTTTGCAATCTAACACCACTACAAAATGCATAATTGAAAATTAGCATTGCGTGCTTTATATTATTTTAAAGTATTAATTGCAAAATACAGGAATTCAATTTTAGCAAAAGTATCATAAATCTATGTACATTCGTATCATCTCCATTATTTACTTCGGGTTTATTTTTCTTGAACTGAAATGTAATAGACCGTTTTGTTTCAGTGAGCAACAGTTGATTGTTGGTTTGTGCAATTTGATGAAACTATTCCTTTGGCGAGTATAGATTGGACGAGCCTGAGCCCAGGTTTTTTTTTAGAATGAAATGCATCGCCTGAGCAAACACTGAGGGAGTAGTCGCCTTTAGTGTTTACAAACCACAAGCAAAAAAACGGGGTGGGAGAGATGGGAGGGGGGTGGGCTTATTTAGCTAAACAAAGTAAACCAAAGAAAGTGTCACTATCGAAACAAAAGATTAATAGCGCGTTAAGGCTAACATTGACCCATCGCATATTCACGAACGTAGAATACGTCGAGGCATTAATGGATGGAAAATGTTCATGGACGCGGGGAAAATACCCTGAAGCACTACATAGGTAGATCGGCAAACAATTTTCTGTACTGCCTCCAACCGGATATTAAAATGCAACAGCAATGTACAGGATAAGCGGTAGCATCTATGCCTGCACATAGGTGAGTGCTCTTCTCCAATGGTGTTCCTTAATCCAGTGCTGGAAATCCCACATGCTTATATGGTCAGGGACAGTCTCTCAATATGCCACAGCAGTTGTAAGAGCATACCTAACAGACCACGGTGTAATGCATAGCCCACTGGAGCTGCAAGCCAGAGGTCACCACAGGTCGAATTCGATCTCCCGGCACGGCAATTGCAACAACGGTGCAAGTTTCTTACATTCCCCCTGGCTCTGTCCACTCAGCAGTATAGATGGGTCACATGTGGTGGGGCAGAGCGTGGGTGCTCCCACCTTTCCCAAAGAGTCTGATCAGCATTGAAGAGTAGGCCAAATACACTCCAGAGGGGGGCTCTCTTCCAGCGGAGGCCTTTTCCACAGGCAGTGGCGTGAGCAAGCAGTTAACAGAGCTGCAAACCTTTTACCTTTCACTAAACAAAACCACAACTGGGACATCAAGGCCTTTGTTACCGCACTTCTTTTTTTCCTTGCACATCTTTGCATTTAGGGCTTGGAGCCCTGTGAAGGCAATGCATCCCAGACCAGTATAGTCCCGCTGGCCACTCTCCTCGAGCCACTAATGCAGTCCAGAAGACACGAAGCTACTGAATATATTTGGTCTCAAATACCCAGGATTGATGCAACAGGAAACACGTGTGGCCTCAGTGGTGTTGACCCTATTCATGCCACTGTCTGCGCAATATAAACACAAAGAAATAGCAGAGTAACCCACGAGATAGAGTACATTCCAAGCAAAAATAAAGAGAGCGGAAACCGAGAAGTGCAAGAGGTTTAGACACGTGGTTAATTTATTCATTCAACTTGATCATTTCCACACGTGTGTCTCTTTTCAAGAAAGTCTAAAGCAGATAAAAAAAATACTTCGCGTGCATTGTCATGATCATCCATGTTCAATCCACTGCTGAATAAGAGACTCACCAAACCGTCTCCACCCCTGACGATTATTCGATATAATAGTCGACTGAGTACCTGCACAAGAGCCGATTTCATTGCTCCATCACCCTGGTGAGACCACCTCTCCGACATGCACCGTCTCTTGGCTGCAGCACCTCCGTTATTATTCTCAACCATCATACCTTATGATGACATGCCCGTTATCAGACACACTTACTTTTCGTTAACTATTTGGGGCCGCAACATTGGCAGTTGTGCACAAGCACACATAACAAAAGCAACGTGTCAATAACAAATGTGTCAATAACACTGCCTTCAATATATAAGCGGTGGCATTTCAGGCAATGCGCTATGAAGAAGGCGCTTCACCATCCATCAGCAAGCTCTCATGATCTGACATCGCAACCATCCATCTAGCACCTGCACACACACACCAATTTAATCGGTCCATCTCCCTGGCGGAGGTCTCTCATGTGGACTTCTCGGATTTACGAAGGTAAATTTGCATATTTTTATAATAATTATTATCATTATTACATGGAAAGGGTGTGTTGGGAGGTGAGATGGAGTGACTTAAACCAGGGTAATTATAACAATTAGTACCGCAACAGATGTGTTCCTTGGTAACACTAATTAGTGCCTGACATTAGGTGCTATTACACAGAATTGTAGCAGAGGTGGGGAGAGGCAGTCTCTCTACCCGTTTCACATCACTCCTTTGCCCTGTGGAAATAACACTGGCTGCACAGCGAGTGCCTGTTTCACTTGGGCTCTTTGCGTGTCAACAAATGCTGTAGCAATAATCACGGTTGAGTGGGGAGCTGCGTGGGAGGGTAGCAAGGGAGCTTTGTTAACAGAATCTGTGTGCTACACAGACACCCTCAACCTTTCTTATTGGAAGGAACATGTGCTCATGCGGTACCTTTATACAGGCAATCGCTCGTATATTAACAGAGACCGAAATGAATGTATTATTTCAACAAAAATGAAATTTTGATAGTCAACGGGATCGATTCATTAATTTGACACTCTAAAAGCAACAATGTTATTATTTTTGAGGAGCAGTGAAAAGGCTTCGTCAACAAAGTGGCATTAACACTATGAACACGCATTCCTGTAATGTTACTGTATTGTTTTTTCAACTACGGGCACGCAATATCATCCAAGCATGTGTTAATATGAGTACTTTATTAATCATGTAATATAATAAACATTCCAGTTTCTGAAACAGACTGCCTTTTTTTCATTAACTGTATCTTCCGCGAGTGTGTTTGTGTACCGGCGTGCTTGTGACGGTGGAAATTGTCTCTGCACTGCGCTATCAGCTTGTACTTAATCAATGCCGCTTAAATTATGCATTTCTATATTCCCATTGGACTGATGTGTTGTTTGAGAAATACTTTATTTTCATGAAGAGACAGATAAATAGATGAGCTGACTTGTGTCTGCTTATTTATTTTGTTAAACCTCTCGGAAACCACCTTAAATGTTGCGAAAGTTGAACGCAGAGGTACAGCCCTTGCAAACTCTTGCTCATGTCAAGATTTTGCAGTTTTTTCCTGGATTTTTCTGTTTGCGCATAGTCACTTTAAGATGTTTTCTTGTTCATGTTTTATTTTTTGTTTGTTGCGGTTGCACCCGATTCAAGAGCCGAATGGCTCACAGGGCTATATCAAATAAATGAAACTGAAATAAATGAAACTGAAACTGAATGTGAGTGCAGGCAGAAGGCCCTCTAATCGAGAGCCCCTCTAGAGTGTATCTGGTCTATCTTCCACGCTGATCAGACGTGTTCGAAGAGTTCGGAGTACCACCCACTCATTAACAGTTCCTATGATTGCTTTTTCATTGCTTTCAATAGCTTTATTTTGGTGATTTCGAAAAGTGTATTGGTTTAGCCATGTTTGTTTGTTGTAGTACAGAGTTAGACTGATGGCCTTAATCTAAGTTGTCTTGTGGTTGTTGTTGTTGTTGTTTGACTTGCATCCCACTGGGATTTTTGCACACAGCGTTGGTGTACGGTGGTTTTTCTGCAATATTTTGCTGTCTTTTCTTGGATTTTCTGTTTGCACTTAGTCACATATTCACTTTAAGATGTTTTTTGTTCATGTTTTTGTTTTTTGTTTGTTGCGGTTGCATCCGATTCAAGAGCCGAATAGCTCACAGGGCTATACCAAATAAATGAACTTGAACTTGAATTCCACTGCACCACTTCATACTGCCGTGTGGACAGAGATGGGGGGATTTAATCAATCTAGATTTTAGAGTTTTCGTGACTGCAAGGATCCATACTCTTTGGTCTCTTTCGGTAAAGTCACGTGACTTTACCGAAAGAACCAAAGAGTATGGATTTAAGAAACTTGGGCGCCGAGGTGGCGAGATGTTAACTCCTTCGCCTGGTATAAAGAAGGTCGTGAGTTTCATCCTGACACCTGGATATTTGAAATTCTCCCCGTGGTCGCGTGGATTTTTCTCCGGGTTCTCCGCTTCTCCCCTCCACATTTAGAAACGTGCGTTTAGAGTATTTGGCTGCTATAAGTGTCCACATGATAAGCCACTTCGTTGAGCTAACATTTGTGGCCAGGTCGCTTCTGAAAAAGAGCTGAAACCCACAGTGGGTCTTACCTGGTAGAATAAAAATAAATGTTTAGTTTTAGTAGTTGAGTTCACATTTGTCCAGTGTCTCAGCCACTACGCCGGAAGACAGAATTGAACCGGCAACACTCTAGATTGCAAATCCAGTGCGCAAACCATGACACCAGGGTTAGCTACGTGTCTGTTATATGGTTTGAAATGTAACAATAATCACGTAGGAGACAATGGTAAGTGGCGAGCGTTGTTGAATACATCGATCTGTTAATGTACCATGCTGGCAGTGAATGCTTGTATTTGTTTGTGTGAGTCTGGAGTGATATCAGAACCTGTCCTGGGCCTAATCTAGTTCGTCTTCAGTGAGCACATTTTGTACTGTGTGTAAATATCGGCAACGGGGGGGGGAAGTCGGGTGCACATAGTACAAACCAGCACCACGTGGTGCACCGTGTCGGCCTTAATAGGTCCTCTCTAACATGAATTGATTAGAAAAGTCTACACAGGCGATGCAGAGTATCGTTGCCTTCATGGATGTGAGTTGCAGCGCACGTGCAAGTGTCGTAATGCTAAACATACAGTAGATATATCCAGGTAAGTAGCTAGACAAACAAAAAAGCAGATGGACTGGCTGAGAGGAAAACATCCCATATGAACAATGACCACTATATACACCCACATAAAGTCACGGCTAGCGACTGTGTGTGCATTTGACAGAAATGACAAAATACGATTGGCTGAAATGTACATTTGGCCATATCGCAGATTTGTTTTGAGCAATGCCTTAACTGATGCCAATTGACCACTCATCTCTCATGGGTTCCCCGTGTGTAGGGCCTCGCCTTGTTTCCTTCATTCGCTTCCCCTCGTGTTCATCTTCGTCCCCCCCCCCACCACCACCCCACACTATCGTGAGGCGCCTTGAGACGTGGTTGCATTTCATTGCTCAGAACATTAAATCGCTGTTGCTTTTCTCGAATGAGGCTGGCGACCGGGTGGTGGCACGTATTAGAGCGCTGGACTCACACTCGTGAGGTTACCCCCTCGCCGCTGAAATACTGAACGGGGAATGACTCTGGCCATCATCCCTCTCAGTGATCAATAGGTTTGCCTGGCACCACTCTGTGGGCGGTCAACCATTGCCGTTGCATAATCCGACCAGGCTGCTCGGCAGTAGGGGGAGCGGTTCGCGAGTGGAAGGTCGCGAGTTCAAACCCTGGTCGGGGGTTGACTCAGCCCATCGTCCCTCCGAGGTCGATGAAATGAGGGCCGCTTTGTGGAGAAATCAACAGCAGTTCGTCTTTGGGGCCGTCCATAAATGACGTCACGCCCCTAGGGGGGTGGGGGGTGGGTCAGACATTTGTGACGATGTGTGACGAGGGGGTGGGGGGTTGAGAAATATGACGTCACATCAAAATGCGCAACTTTAAATAAATATAGACGACACGTTCTACTTAATTAAATATATTTTTTAATAAATGTTTTCTCCTACAACATCAGAGTGCAGCGCCACATTAAATACGCACTACAATGACAATAGTTTAAAGCGAGTTGAAGCATGTTTTTTTTTTGGGGGGGGGGGGCAGAACTTTGTGACGTCATATTTGAGGGGGGTCTGACCTTTTGTGACTCCGTGTAACGAGGGGGGGGGGGGGTCAAAAATTGTCCAAAATCGTGTGACGTCATTTATGGACGGCCCCTTATGGATAAACTCGCCCCTGTCATAGGAATGTGGAATGAGCAGCACTGAATTAGGTCTTTAAACAGGAGATGAGCACCGTGACGGTGCTTATTTGAGCAGAAATCGATTTGAAATCTACTTTTTATAGAGACTGACCCCTGTCATGGAAATATGGAATTTCCTCCACTGGCTATGGGACACGAATTGAGATGAGTTTTACCTCTGTGAGCCAGGCGAGATGTTAACCTTGAACTTGCGAACTGACTCAAAGCTTGGCGCGTATTATATATGGAATGGGACTGTGTTGTAGAAGAGAAAAAGACAGATCGGTTGTGCAATCTCAGAAATAAATGAAGACACCTGCATGTAGATCACAGCGTCATTCCTGGAGATATGGACAGAGATGAACACGCGGGTTGATGGATGACAGTGTGTTGCAGCGGACTCCACTCAGGTAATCCAACACACACGCTCATCAATAGCTCAAATCCCAGTTTATCTTGCAAACACGTTCCCTTGCACCTCACGTGAATACATAATGCCCTGATTTGAATTGATCACACGTTCCCCTCGTTTGAGGTGCGATCAAAGTTGTCCGTCTCCCAGTGCTCTTGGTTTATATCCAGGTTGTGAGTACATTGGTGCCATAATCTCTCTTGCAGAGACAATGTGGGAACAACGAGGCGGTTTGGAGGACAGACTGGTGGATGAAAGAGCCTACAGATGTACGCAGCCCAATGCCTTTCATGTGTATATTCAGGACATACATTTTGTATTAGTCTGTTTCGAGTTGAAACACACACCTGTTCCTATGGACCACTGGAGTAACACGAAGACCCCTGGGGAGAGGTTGCGTTATTTATAGTGAACGTTTCGGCATGGAAATAAACCCCCAGAGGTGGCCAGCAAACGTCTGGCCTCCAAATGTTGTAATTTCATCGATTGAAAATAAGTCCGAAAGGCCACAAATAATCTGCACGCGGTGAAAACCGACGTGCTGCTCGCAATGCGCAACTGCCTGTACAGAACATCGCTGCACTAAACATCTTAGTTGGATTGTGTTAAGGGTTCAAACGTCGCCCTGTTGCACAGGTGGTGACTTGCCGTCCGTCCATAGTGCAACTCAGCACACAGGAGGCACGAGCGTTACACATCAAGCAACTCCTGGTGCCATCGGATGGATTCTCAGACTCAACAAACAGGTATAGAACTCTGCCAGTTGCTTATAAAATTCCATACGAACGAGGGAGAAGGGTTAGAATAAATTAGCGCTGCTAATATCTCCATTGCCACGTGGTAGTGATAACATTTCCACGTGAGGTGCCATAGAAATGTGGACCGCTGAGTGGTATCTATTTTGATTTGAAACTTTCGTGACTGCAGGAATTCATACTCTTTGTTTTTTTCGGTAAAGTCACGTGAGTAGAGAAATAATAGTTCATAACGTTTCGATCGCAACACAAGCGATCATCATCAGGTGGGATAATCGTCATCAACAGTTTTTTCTTGCTGTGGTTGTCCCACCTTATGACGACTGCTTGCGTTGCGATCGAAACGTCGTGATCGATTATTGTTCTATCTACGTGACTTCCCCGAAAGAACCAAAGAGTATTGTATCTTTTGATTTAAAGCTTTCGTAACTGCAGGGATTCATATTCTTGGTTATTTCGGTAAAGTTACGTAGAAGGGAAATAATAAAATAATAAAAATATAAAACAATATTTACAATACTACGTAGAAGGGAAATAATAAAATAATAAAAATATTAAACAATTTTTTATTATTTCCCTTCTACGTAATATTGTATCTATTTTATTGACCACAGAGGGATGATGACCCAAGTCAAGCCCCAATCTAAATTGAACTTCAGACCTTCTGGTCGTGTCAAGAACTCCAGCTTGGGCAGAATTTGTCGAGAATTGGAAGCAAATAAACACGATGAATTGTCTTTGTTGTGATTTTAAAAAAAAACCTTTACTTTCGTCTAGTTTGCAGGTCAATTCAGACACCGGTGGAATACATAGCAGGGCAAGCAGTCACAAGCTGCAATGTTTAATTTATTTTATTCCCCCACCCCCCTGTGAATTTAATTCCATACAATGTTTGCCAACTGTGCTGAGTGGATTAGCGGAACTACAGTAGTGCATAATAAATAAAATTACGGCGATGTAATGACAACATCGCATCTGTGTGTGGGGAAATTGTGAGAATGCTCGCTTTTAAGCTGGCGTGTCTGAACGCTTACTTAAATGCCCTATCATGCATCATCTCTAGCCAGCTGTGGCACGCTTAAGTTTAAGTCGAAACAGATGAAAATTTCAACGATTATAACATGACTCCGAAGCTCCTTTTGAAACATTTGAACTGATGGAGTAGTGCTGAAGAGTGATTGGAGTTCTTCGCTCACAGTGGGAAGGCTTCGACTCCTTAATCCCGGCCACAGGAGTTGATCGGGCGAGTAAAATGCGTTCTATCATTACATTCGCAACGAATTACTACCTAGATTGTGCATGCGCAGCCCTTTCAACAAACTCGCTGCTGGATGAGGGGGCCTCCGCACACACTGTGGGCCCCATGGGGGTTCATCTTCTTGGTTTTTTTGGTAAAGTCACGTAGAAGGGAAATAATAAAATGATAAAAATATCAAACATAATAAAATAAAATAATAAAAACAAAACAAAATAACATAATTATTTCATTATATTTTATTTGTATTATTATTCAATAATAAACATTATTATTAAATAATAAAAATAATACGTAATAAAATATTTATTTCATTATGTTTTATTTTTATTATTTTATTATTTCCCTTCTACGTGACTTTACCGAAAGAACCAAAAAGATGAACCCCTGCAGTCACGAAAGCTTTAAATCGAAATTTAACCCATGGGGGTTGTTTGCCAAACTTCAGCACGCTGGTCAGTAAACATGGTGAGCAAAGACTTGGGAGCGTAAAAGTGCAGTTCAACAATTGATTGTTTTGCTTTACTCTCCTCTTGCATATGCCCGCAGCCTATATCACATATTCTGTGCAGGGTGGTCACGAACTATTGTACTATAATATAACATCGTAAATGTAGGGTAGCCAAAGTAGGGAGGGGGCTGCTTCCGTTGGCAACTTTAAAAATCACACCGCCATCATAGCGATTGGCAATTATTCAAGCTCAACCTGCGACTTGGAATTTGATCAGAATCTCGGATATGAATGAAACAAATTAGACGAGAGTGGAAATCTACACAGTTGGACCCCCCCCACCCCACCCCCCCGTAAGGAAAACCTCGGTGATGTGTGCACAGGTTTTTATCACACCGGCCCAGCATGGCAAACGGGAGTTGGGTGGGGGGGAGTTTAGAGTGACAAATGGGATTTCGACGTGAGCACCTTAGAGGCCGTCCATAAATGACGTCGCGCACCTGGGGGGGGGGGGGGGGGTTAGACAATTGTGACGATGTGTGACGAGGGGGGGGGGGGTTTGAGAAATATGACTTCACGTAAAAATGTGCAACTTTAAATAAATATAGCCAACACGTTCTACTTAATTAAATATACTTTTGAATACATGTCTTCTCCTACAACATCAGAGTGCAGCGCCACATTAAATACGCACTACAATGACAATAGTTTAAAGCGATTTGAAGCATGTTTTATTTTATTTTGGGGGGGAGGCAGAGCATTGTAACGTCATATTTGAGGGGGGGGTCTGACTTTTCGTGACGCCGTGTGACGAAGGGGGGGGGGGGTCAAAAATCGTCCAAAATCGCGTGACGTCATTTATGGACGGCCCCTTACTGCTCCTCTTGCCCTCGGGGAACATGATGCACATCGCCTGCATATGATTAGCAAGCACATTTTGTTTGTTTTTACGGAGTCTGATTCTTAGGCACGTTCTCATAAGATCCAAAGAACACGCGCGCGCTCCTCGCATTGTTAACGCAGCTCCGCACGATGCAGGTGTTACTTCGCAGGCATTGAGGAATGTGCGTTATATTGAACGAAAGTGACGAATGCGCTTCGCTGCGCGTGTGTCGGTATATGTACACGGCAGAATATTGTGAAATTCAATATCGTACCGAAACCACTCCTCCCGCCCAAATGTACTCGGACTAAAATTGTGTTTATTCTGACTTGTACTCCGCAAACAAGGACATGCCATGCTGACTAAATCTGTGCAAGTCACGGAAGAGTTCTTTTATAAAGTTTGCATCACTGTGCCATGGTGCCTTCATCAGAAGTTTAGCGCACGGTTTGTTTGTGTGTGTGAGAGAGTTCATGTGCATTCAGTGTATTATGCTACTTTCTGGGTGACTTGGTTTCAATTTCCAGCCGTGGGTAACACCGGTGGAAAGTGCTATCTGAATCTATGCCAGGCCTCCATCAACTCAGCCTTGTAAACGAGTAGCTGGTGGACGATGTGAACGTCAGAACTTGCCACACTACTGGCCCTGTCTGTCAATCCGGCTTCAGTTTGCCAACCGCACTTGTCCCAATGATCTACTTTACATCAAGATTGACCGACCAATTCTGATCGATCTCATGGATTCATGGATCGGGGGTTTGACGTTGTTGAGAATGACATGTTCATTACAATCCAAAAGCCACGTGATTACTTAAAAATCTCACCAAAGAACCATACATGCCCACGAGCCAAGCACAGCAATGGAATTTTGCAATGTAGGACATGTTCTGGACTTCTCAAATAACTCACTCTTCGTGTGTTGTCACCATCACCACTCATGAGAAAAAGGCAGCCAGGCATTGTGCGAACCGCATCACCCTCTGTATGCCATGACAGCCTTCATAGCCACTTGCTCACAGCACTTTCTGCAAAATGTTGTACTGCTGCACGAGCATCGTTGCCTTTGTATGTGTGTGTGTGTGTTTAACACATCAGATTAGGTATATAACAAAGCAGATTAATTACCGAGAGACTGAAACAAACATCTTGAGAATTGTGTTTAAAAAAAGATAAAGTCTACAAATAGAAACCGTCAACGTGTTTCTTCTATCTATGCACACAGCAGCCCAGAATGCTTGAAATGCAAATAACACAATATTTGTTTCCCTATAAACACCAAGTCTTTACCATCGGGGATGCCTTCCTTTCAACCCATCTCTTCCGACAATATAAATCCAATCTTACTTGTGTCTGTTCTCCCTCGTATGTGTTGCACGTCTCAAAATAATTCAAGTTACTATTGTTTGTTGCATAATATTAACATTAAAGTTTATGTGATAGCGGTCACACAAAACAAGAGAGAGAACAAACGCACAAAAGATTTTATTGAAAAATTTCTACATGTGTGCTATCTGAAACCTTTATTATGAATGTGTAAGCATTCATAATGAAGGTGGTCGCGTGCATTTTTTCTCCGGTTTTTTTCCCTCCACATTTACAAACATGCATTGAGATTATTTCGATTATTTTGGTGCTATAAATGTCCAAATGGTGGCCCACTTTGTTGAGCTATCATTTGTGGCCAGGTCGCTTCTGAAAAATTAGTTAATACCTCGGTGGGCTTTGCCTGGTAGGGTGGGGATGGTTTAGTTGTATTTGTACGTGTTTGGGTGATTTGTTTAACTTTGTTATACTTTGCACTACTCTCATGGCTGTGTACTGGTTGTTGTTGTGACGTTCTTACCCACCCCTGCTGGACATCTGTGAAAAAGAGCTGCATAACTCATCAAATTTCTCCAGTGGAAATAAATATTCTCATTCTGACTCTGATGATTAAACCCCGAAACGCCATCACTGCCACATTCCTTCTACGCACATTTGTTCAAATAAGACGCCGTGGCTCGGCGAAAACAGTTTGCAAGCAATTGTTGCTACGCTTAAAAGGCACAGGCTCACACCTGCAATTGTTGCTCATGCCACTGCTAGCAGAAGGGCCTCTGGTGTCGATTCCTGTCACCTCGCGACTTAGAGATGCTGGCCTACGCTTTTGTGTTCTCCCGACTTGCGTTACTGTTTGTGATTCCGAGTAAGGGGGCTGGGTTAGACTCCAACTTGTTGATAATGCAGCTGCTAGAGTGCTTACGACAACACTGTTTTGCAAGCACATCACGCACCTGCTGCTCTATTGTCTTTGCATTGGCTACCAGGCAAGTTTCGAGTGTATTAAAAGATTCTGCTGCTGAGGTGCAAGGCTCTCAATTGGTTAGCCCCACAATATTTGCAGGAATTTATCCATTTTTATACTCCAACAAAATCCCTGAGATTTTCGGATCGCCTTCTAAGGGCTCCGAGGCCATGAATAAGACAATCAAAATCGTTAGAACTATTTAAGACTATCTTGAAAACTCACCTCTTTAAACTGGGCTTTATCCCCCTAGTTCTGGCCATTTACCCTGGTTCTGTTTATTTTCTGCTTTCCATACACGGCGCATTGGAATCTCCGGATGAAATGTACCTTTACAAATTATTATGATTGTTACTAGCTCCTCTACAGGATATTGTTGGCCTGCCTACTCTTCCACGCTGACCAGACAACTTTGATGGCAGTGAGAGTACTCACACTCTACCCAATCACACACGACCTGCTGATCGACCCCCTGTGGTTACCCACTTCTGCTGCTCGGTAGACAGAGGCAGGCGAAGATTTCAGAAACCTTCACCCATTGTTTCAACTGTCGCGCCGGGAGATGGAATCGAACGGGTGAACTCCGGATTGCAAGTCCAGTGTATAGACCATCATGCCATGTCAGCATTCCTCTAACATTTAAACCTGTTTCATATTTACCAAGCGTTGCAATAGCGGTTGATGTTGGATTCTATTGAATACAGATGTAACTTTGACGTTGGCCCCCAAAGTGAAATTACTTTTTGTATATCCTACCTCGATGTATTATGTTCAATGTTGGGCAATGTCTTGCAAATTATCCTCCGTCTTAATAAGCAGAGCGAGAGCAGTGCGGATAGCTTTTTGGAAAACTGAACTTAGTAATGAAAAGCAACGTACCACTGTGCCCAGGGCCTATTAGCTACCATAACATGCGTCAGAAATATTAACAAAAACAAACCAAATGGAACAAACTCAAAAAGTGTGGATATATGCATGATGAAAAACATCCTTAGAATTGCACTGAGGAATAGTAAAAAGAACACATGTGGAGTGAGTCACTTCTGAGACACTATTTTAGGAGGCAACAACGTTCATTCTCCACTATATGTCTTACACACTTGTAATGCGGGCGTAAGCGACCTTCCGGATGTGACGTCACGGGGGGTGGAGTCATGTGACGTGGGTGGAAGGTTCGGGTCCTTAAGCGGGTAAACCGGAAGGGGAAGTCAGTCGGGGTGTGAGCGGAAAAGAGTGAGGCCACGCGGGCGAGTGAGAAGAGGGGGGGCACCGACGGCCATCGGGAGCCAACCCCGAAGACAAGAGGAAGCTGCGGAGTGGTGTGCAGCTGCAGAGGAGACAGCCAGAAGGGCTGCGTGTTAGAGGCAGCGGTGTGGCTGCCAGGAAGAGCTGCGGAGAGAGAGAGAGACAGCACGAGGCTGTCAGAGCTGCGGAGGGAGAGAGGGAGACAGCACGAGGCTGTCAGAGCTGTGGAGAGAGAGGAGTTGCAGCGAGTACAGCCAAGGGGGGCTGTGTGAGAGAAACAGCAGCGGGGCTGCTGTTGTGGATCGGGCCGACATTGGAGTCAGCACCGTGGAGAAGCTACAGAGTAAAGACAGCCGTGTGGGTGTACAGCACGAACCGAATAAAGGACACTGAGCCAGACATCGTGGTCCAGTCGTTTATTACACTGGTGTCGGAAGTGCAACGGCATGTCGAAACAAGTGAGGAAGAAAGTTAATCCGGCGCCTGCATCGGCTTCTTCGGCCGACGACGACGAACTCCCTCCAACCACGGATCCTGTTGGGGTGGTGGAGGAGAGCCCGGCTGAGGCGACCACGGGAACGGGAGTGGAGGATGTTGGCGCGGTGGCGGGTCCGTCGACATCATCAGACGCGGATCAACGATGGCAAGCGATGGCGGTACAACTGGAGGCACTTAAGGACGTCCTGGCGCATCTATGCCATTTCGTCGCGCCAGGGACGATGGATGATGCAATTGGTGCTCCGCGGGCCGCCACGTTGCCTGTCCTGCCGCCGCCATTGCCCACGCGGCAAGAGGCCGCCATTTTGCGCGCTCCGTGGCGCCAAACCGCCATCTTGGCCACGCCGCGGGCCGACGCCATTTTGAATTTGCCATCACAACCACCACCATTGGAAGACGGCGGGAAGAGGAGTCGGAGTCGCCACCTTACAACGGTTAAAGAATTTTCCGTCGGTGGGGACTGGAGCGCGTTCGCCTGCCGCTTCTTGGCGGCGGTACGCACAGCAAGATGGACCGATGCGGAGGCTTTGGAGGTGTTGCCGACTCTCCTGGACGACGAATCTGTCCGATTCTTCCGTTCCATAACGACCGATAAGAAGGCAACTTTATGTGGTGTTTTTCAAGAAATGGCCGATGCTTATGAGCCACCAGATGATGCGCATCGGCGATTCGCTCAACGACAACGAGCACCAGAGGAGTCGCCCGTGGCGTTCAGGGGTGCGGTGCTGGAGCTGGCCATGGCAGCTTATCCTGAGACGCCACAGGACCTGCTCGAGCCTCTCATATTAGGGAAAATGTTGGAGCTGTCTCGGGATCTAGGGATCTCCATGCCTGTGTGTGGGCATGAGAAGCTAACTTCCCGGACGGCTGCTAAGTGTCTCGATGCGCAATTCAACCTCCGTCGCTGGAAACAAGTGACGGCGTGGACGGGGGGGCCCGTCAAAGAAGGGGATGCGCTGGGGTGGAACCCTGCGCAGGCTGTCTATGTTCCGGATGACCGGGGCCCTCAACAACTGACGGCCGCCTCCGCTCCATGGACGGGACGCGGCGGGCCGAGACCGCGCGCGGCGCTACCAGAACGGGGCCGTCAGGAGGCGAGGCCTGCGCTTCGGCGCAACGAGGCCGAATGTTTCCGCTGCGGGCGTAGGGGCCACTACGCCAGAGACTGCTGGGCCCGCTTCCCGGCTCCGCCGCAGCAGGAGGCCTCGGCACCGGTCAAGTCGGCTAAAGATCCTCCGAAACAGGCATGTCGGCACGCACCAGACACTCGGCAAGGCTTTACACCTCACCCATCACCGTCGTTGCGCCATCCTAACGTTGTGGTTAAAGCATGCCCTTCGACGGGGCCTTGTCGCTCGGTCACGCAGTGGCGCAAGTTGGCACGGAGAGTCGTCGCGGCCGCTACGGGCTCGTCCACTGTACCGGGGTCTATACAAGGGGTGGACGTACGCATTTTGGTCGACTCCGGCGCGTCTGCGACTATTATTTCGGATGTCATTTTCCATCTGTTGGGCATCCCGCCGGGGGCTGTGCGTCCGGTTTATGGGTCGTGCGTCGCTGCGAACGGGGGTAGCATGGGTATCGTGGGTCAGGTGGATGCTAAGATATCTATTGGGGATGTGTCGGCCTCGGGTGTTGTGTTGATATCGAGATCTTTGGCGGTTCCTTGTTTGTTAGGCACCGATTTTTTGGCTAAGATGCCCATTTTGATCAAAATCAATGAGAATTGTATTGAACTGCCGGGGGGCCGTCAAATCTCGTTTCTGCCGTCGCCCTGGGGGCGACCTGCTTCGGCCGTACAAGTGCAGGCGCTGTCCGTCGCATCTGTGGACATCCCACCTGGTACACAGATGCTTATACCCTTGCGGTATCGGAAGCCCCTGCCTGATCGGCTAGGAGCAGTAGGGGTCTTGTTGTCACCGTCCGCCACGATAACAACCGGGTTGGCGTTAGTGGGGGCACAGACCATCGTCCGGCCGGATCAATTACCGTTTTTACAGGTGCTTAATGCGGGGGGAGAAAACGTCCGTGTCCCGGCCGGTACGGTTGTGGCACATGCCACTACGGCGTTTGCGACCCATGATTGTCCACATAGCCGGGGAGTTGTTGCTGGGGTTTCCGAGCCAAGGAGTTCGGATGATCGTTGGGTTGCTCATTTATGTGACGGAAATTCTTCCCTGTCCATGGAGCAACGTGGTGCGCTGCGTAAATTGTTGTTGACATATTCCGATGTGTTCAGCTCCGATGATTTGGATTTGGGCCGCACTTCGTTGCTTTACCATCACATTGAGACGGGCGATGCTGCCCCTATTCGATTAAATTCGCATCGGATGAGTCCTGCGGAGCGAGAACACGTACGGGGGGCAGTGGAAGACATGTTGGCTGCGGACATTATATCGCCATCTAACAGCCCATGGGGCGCTCCAGTCGTCTTGGTTAAGAAGAAGGATGGCAAATTGCGATTTTGTGTTGATTTCCGCAAATTGAATAAGATATCGGTGGCAGATGCGTACCCCCTGCCGCGTATGGATGACTCCCTCGACGCATTGTCGGGGGCTAAGTTCTTTTCCACACTGGACCTCTCTTCGGGATTTTGGCAGCTTCCCCTTGACGAGTCCTCACGGGAGAAAACCGCATTCCGTACGCCGCAGGGGTTATTTCAATTCAACTGTCTCCCGATGGGATTGAATGCGGCCCCTGCTACATTTCAAAGATTGATGGAGCTCGTTTTGACGGGGTTGCAGTGGGAGACGTGTCTTATATATTTGGACGATATTATTGTCTTCAGCCGCACATTTGATGAACATTTGACGCGGCTGGAGACAGTGTTCACGAGGATGCGTTCTGCCAAATTGAAATTCAAACCAAAGAAATGTCACCTACTGCAACGGTCCGTCCGCTATTTGGGGCACATTGTGAGTGCTGAGGGAGTGTCCACGAATCCGGAAAAGACGGCGTGCGTCCGGGATTGGCCGACTCCGGCCACCGTGGGGGATGTTCGGCGGTTTTTGGGATTTGCCTCGTATTACCGAAGATTTGTGCCGGGTTTTGCGACGATTGCGAGGCCCTTGCATCTCCTTACGGGTAAAGGACGGAAGTATGTTTGGGGACAGCCGGAGGAGGCGGCCTTTCGGAGTCTGCGTGATCTATTGGCCACGGCCCCAACATTGGATTATCCCGATTTCGATCACCCATTCATTCTTGATACGGACGCGAGTGACACAGGTATTGGGGCGGTGTTATCACAGTCTAAAGGGGGTGTAGAGCGTGTCGTGGCGTATGGTAGCCGAGTCTTGTCTCCTGCGGAAACCCGCTACTGTGTCACTCGCAGAGAACTATTGGCGGTTGTTTTTTTCCTACGGCAATTTCGACCATACCTCTACGGTCGTTCTTTTATTGTGCGTACGGATCATGCGGCCTTGCAATATGCCCTTAAAATTGACCAGCCATCCGGACAGTTGGCACGTTGGTTGGACACGCTACAGGAATTTTCCTTCCAAATTCAACATCGGAAGGGAGTGCGCCATGCGAACGCTGACGCACTTTCCAGATTACCGCGGCGCGCCCCTTGTAAATGTGAGTCGGGGACGCATAGGTGTTCGCCGATTCCAAACCCCCCTCAGCCGCTTACGTTGGCCGTCGAGAAGTCGGACACTCCGATGGAACCGGGACCGGCTGACGGGGTTTTGAATCTGCCGCGGTCTGTCTGGATCCGGGAACAGATGATGGATGAGTCATTGGTGTCCTTGCGGAAGCGGTCTGCTAGGGACAATGGGAGTCCGAGTACGGCTATGGGGCCGCAAACCGCTCTCCGAGATGGTCTGCTTATGTGGCGGGAGGGGTTCCAGGAACGTTGGCGCCTGGTGGTACCAACGTCCTTGCGATTCGAGTTGATTAGAACCCTCCATTGTGACACTCTCTTACATTTAGGGGTGCAGAAGACCTTGTTGACGTTGCAACGTCATTATTTTTGGCACGGCATGGCGACAGATGTCGTAGGGCACGTGCTCGCGTGCCCTGCGTGTGCACGACGTAAGCCGCCGAAACATCCTTACGTGCCGCCTCTCCAGTCGATTCAGGTGTCTCGAGTCAATGAATTGGTGGCACTGGACATATTGGGACCTTTTCCACCATCGGCGAGGGGTAATAAATATTTGCTGGTAGGGGTTGAGTACCTCTCCCGTTGGCCGATGGCCTGGCCGTTGCCCGATCAGTCGGCCGCGGCCATTACCGACGCCTTTTTGTTTGGGTATATTATGGATAAGGGGGCGCCTGAGAGACTCCTCACGGACCAGGGCAGGAATTTCTCTTCTAAATTATTGGCGGAAGTGTGCGCGGGCCTTGGGACTAAGAAAGTACGGACATCCCCATACCATCCGCAGACGGATGGTATGGTTGAACGGCTGAACAGGACATTGTCTGCCATGCTTTGCCATACCGTGAGTGAACAACAATCAGATTGGGATCTGCACATCCCCGGGGTGCTTTCGGCGTACAGGATGACGCCTCATGCGGCTACAGGATATTCGCCGTTTTACCTTATGTATGGTCGGGAAAACGTGCCGCCGGTGGATGTGCAATTGGGAACTGGGGTGAAGGGACCTCGTAAACCACTTCCTGAATACATTCAGGACACGGTTCGCCGAGTCACGGAGGCGCGGGAGAATGCCCGCGTGGCTACGGCCAAAGCCCAGGCCCGGAACGAGCGATATGCGCGACGGTCTGAGGGGGAGTGCCCTTGGAAGGTTGGGGACCTAGCCTGGCTTCATTGTCCACAGGTACGTCCGGGGACCTCGCCGAAATTGCACAAACCCTGGCATGGTCCCGTACGCCTCATTGCGGTTCCCAACCCACAGTCAGCACGCATCCAGATTGGGTCTCGTCGCTGGGTTGTGCATACGTCGCGCTTGAAACCATATGTTGCTCCCTTACATGATGCGTCATCCCCCAATGTTGCCTTGCCGGGGTCTGTTGCTGCTGACTCTCCCCTGCCTGCGTCCATTGATCTTGCTAGAGCGCCTGTCGTACCTGTTCCAGACAGGCCGGCCGTGACATTGCGGGGGACGAGGGGCCCTGCTCGGAGGACGCCTGCCAGGTCTGCGGGACCTTCGAGCCCTGCAGCCCTTCCGACCCAGCTGCGGGCACGGTCACAGGACAAGCCCAAGACTAACTCTTTAGGGACACGGGACGTCGGTGGACTTCCAGCTGCGACAGGGGGATTACCCCCTGTCATTCCTCGACTTTCATCGCGTTCCCGTTCTGCGAGTGGGCCGCCGACCATCCGGGACGGGCCGGCGACCCGCACACGTTCCAAATCGCTTACGTTTCGTTGATTGTTGCTGTCTTGTTATTTTTTTTCTTACAGTTGTATTTATTGCATGCTTTTTGTACGTTCGTTGATGTTAATTGCGTTGTTGTTGTTGTTCTTGCTGTTACATTGTATGCTTAGTGTCCTTTAGGGGGGGAAGCTCGGTTCGCCGCATTACGATTTGCTATTGGTCAGCCGAGGTCGGCTGGGATTTTTCTACGGGGGAGGGTGGTGTAATGCGGGCGTAAGCGACCTTCCGGATGTGACGTCACGGGGGGTGGAGTCATGTGACGTGGGTGGAAGGTTCGGGTCCTTAAGCGGGTAAACCGGAAGGGGAAGTCAGTCGGGGTGTGAGCGGAAAAGAGTGAGGCCACGCGGGCGAGTGAGAAGAGGGGGGGCACCGACGGCCATCGGGAGCCAACCCCGAAGACAAGAGGAAGCTGCGGAGTGGTGTGCAGCTGCAGAGGAGACAGCCAGAAGGGCTGCGTGTTAGAGGCAGCGGTGTGGCTGCCAGGAGGAGCTGCGGAGAGAGAGAGAGACAGCACGAGGCTGTCAGAGCTGCGGAGGGAGAGAGGGAGACAGCACGAGGCTGTCAGAGCTGTGGAGAGAGAGGAGTTGCAGCGAGTACAGCCAAGGGGGGCTGTGTGAGAGAAACAGCAGCGGGGCTGCTGTTGTGGATCGGGCCGACATTGGAGTCAGCACCGTGGAGAAGCTACAGAGTAAAGACAGCCGTGTGGGTGTACAGCACGAACCGAATAAAGGACACTGAGCCAGACATCGTGGTCCAGTCGTTTATTACACACTGTTCACACACGGGATCACTATTTACGGGTCAGAGCAGCCAACCTGCTGTGTGACCCACAACGCCAGAGACGGAGACGAAGACGTAGCACCTCGGGTTCTATTCCACCTGTAGACAGCCCCGATTCAGCCTCGGGCCTTCCCTTTTATGCCCCTTAGCGTGGCCTGGCTCCGCCCTCGGTCACGCCCCCTTCTGGACAAAGGGTTGAAAATGTCCTATCGGACAACCACCGTGGAGTTGATGGGGTTGATGATATCAGCTCATGTACGGGGGCAACATGGATTGTGGCATTGAGGGCCTATGAGGGATAGCAACGATGGGGGGGGGGGGAGACTTTTATCCAGCAGTGGCGATGTCATGGCTGAGGATAATTATAGTGAAGAAACAGAGACATTGTTTGCTTTGTGTTTTATCTTAAGTTCCATCCTTTTCACAAATCACAGCCATTTGCCAACACAAATTATTCGACAAAAATGTGTTTGCAGATATCCCATGATTCACATGCAATTATTCACAGAAATAGGCATTGCAAAAATATTTCTAAAAATAATAATCAATTGTGTTATGTATCACACAAATTTGAGTACAACTAGGACCAATTTTAACATAAATTAAGGGCCCTTGCCTTTAAGCAATGTGAAGTTCACTAGCATTTGTTTCAGAAAGTCGGATTCTGCTGATGAGAGATATATTACCAGGTAAGGGCCACTGCGCTATATAGCTTTTTCAGAAGCGACCTGCCCACATGTAATAGCTCAACGAAGTGGCTTATCAGGTGAAAACATATAGCAGCTAAATATTCTAAACGTTATTTTATTTTAAATGTGGAGGAAAAAGCCAGAGGACTCAGACATAAATCCACGCAATCATGGGGAGAACTACAAATATACAGGTGTCAGGGTTTGGTTCAAACCCACGACCTTCTGTATACTAGGTGAGGTAGTTAACATCTCACCACCGTGCGCCCTCTCGTCACCATGGCACCCATATGTAATCCCAGAAGGCTGTGCAGCTTTTCACTTAAATGTTTGTTTATACGGAGGAACATATTCTGGGAGTAAGTGTAATGTTTGCTGATATATTGTTAATTAATGTCTGTCAAATAGTTAATGCTTCGAAGGGTCCACATTGCTTGACACCACTGGATTAATTTCATTGCTTTATTTGTTGATAACCAAACGGTCTTATGAGGTCCTTATTTTAAAGCGGATTATGCATGAGGTATTATCAGGATTCATAATTCCGTTGTTGCTACAGTCCTCGATGGTGCAAGGTGGAGGCATAAGTACGTGACAAGTTAATGTTTAATATGCCAATAGCAGAATTGCTTTAATCACGTGAAAATTAAGCTATTTGTTACGTTTTAAATTTAATTGAATTTGAATCAAATTTGGATATTTTGAGCAAGACAGGAACAGGCTGGTGGCTTTACCTCTGAAAATTATAGTGTGACATTTCACACCTTCGGTGTGAAAGGTAACACCTCTATAAACCTTTGCACCTCTCTCAGTCGCAGGCCTGGTAACAACGAGGGGTCTGAAAAGGAGAAATCCTCGGTGTCACAATCTACACCAATGCACTTTTCAAAATCCTAAATTCAAACAATGTTTGCTAAACGGCGTACGTTTAAAATTAAACATTTAGCGTGTATATTTGCATTAATTGTGAGCACACTGGACGTGCAAGCCAGAGGCTTCAGTTGGATACCCCAGCACAGCCGCTGAAACAATGGTAGAAGTGTATTAAATCCCCCACCTTTGTACACCCAGCAGTATAAATTGGTAGAACCAATGGCAAATTGCATCCGGTTGGGGTGGGATAACGTGTGGGGTAATCCTACATCTTTCAAGATCCCTGGCCAGTGTAGAAGAGTAGGCCAAAATATCCTCTGGCGAGTTTCTCAAGCGCTCGTTCGACTGGATGCCCTTATGCCAACAGCGGCATGAGCAAGCAATTGCAGGACTGCACCTTTTCATTGCATGTTTGCATTAACGAACAGCAATGAGGGCTGTTATAATGCCCATGGAACACCGCATTTAAAATAAAAAAAAATGTAGCTGCTCAATACAGCTGCACAATAACAACAACAAAAACTGGGAATACTATTTCACAGCGGCTTGCAGCGAGGCCTGCAAGCTAAAATACATTTCCTGGATTTCTACTCAGCTAAATACCACATATGGCCTTAAATTCAGCATTCACTTTATTGTTACGAAGGGTATTACTCAAAGTGATGTCTTGCTCAAATGAGGATCAATGCAGCGATCGTCGCCTGTTTCACAGCCCTGGGCCAGTGGTCAAAATTCTACATTCATACAGTGGGGGTGAGCCTCTCCAAAAAGCACCGCTCGTAAATTCTCCACAAGGCGGTACGCATTTTTGTCAACCACAGAGGGATGATGGGTTGAGTCAACTCCCAACCCTCATTTCAACTCAGTTTTTTTGGGGGTTTTTACCAAGTAAGGCCCATCTATAACACTCTTTTTTCAGAAGCGACCTCGCTATCACAAATGATAGCTCAACAACGTGGCTCAGCACGTGGACATTTACAGCGGCCAAATGCTTAAAAAACGCGTGATGTTTCTAAATGTGGAGGGAGAAACCGGAAGACCCGGTGAAAAAAATCCACGCGACCACGGGGAGAGAGCCATGCAAAATCCAAATATACAGGCGTCAGGGTCGGGATCGAACCCACGACCTCCTTCATACCAGGCGATGTACTTAAATCTCGCCACCATGGTGCCTAAACTCGTCACCTTCCGATTGCGAGCCGCTCACTCTACAGCTGGACCGCATGGCGTGTCACATTGCAGTCACCGACTTCCCATGGCTATTTCATGATTTGATTAAATGTTCCAATTCAGGGTCACGAATCGATTTAAGATTCCATTTGATGTCGTCTTGTTTTTGCTTTTGTAACGTTTTGTAAAGTTGCGTCTACTCCACGAGGCAATATGTAAGAGCAGCATATGATTTTCATCAGATCTAACTCATGTGTTCTCACGCATACGATTTGATACGTGTACCATGAGCCGAAGAATCAATTTTAATAAATGAAGCAATGCATCACTACATGCTTATTATCCATAACATGCAGTGAGCATTTAAAAGAAAAATAGCCGATCGATGTGCAATTCTCCCAGTATACCGCCAGTGGCTGCCTTACAACGTGGCCAAAGCGGCAGGGGTAAGAATATGTCACAGCATGTATGTATGTATGTTGCATTTCTTTTGCACCGCACGTAGCAAATCGTGCTAATCGGAGGTGCGATTCGCTCGTTTGTAGTTGAGAATATACAGCAGGTTTGTACATGAGAATTCTACTTTGAGCTGTAATCATTAACCCATATGTGTGTGTTTCGCCTGTATGTTCATATGATGAGGCATGTGTTTCTAGGAAGAGAAGCTGTGTGGATTGCAGCGCCTAGAATGACTTACTATGCCACTTCTTGAGTGGCAATCCTTGCCACGGCTATTGCAGGTGAATGTGGTGGCAGCTCCAGAAGTGTTTGTCGCTTTCTCTTTACGGAGCTCCCTCCAGGGACTGATCTTGTCTGCAACATCTGGCCACCGGGCAGCAATTGTTGAACAGGATTTGCAATGCTTGTGAGCCTTTGAAAGTTTAAACTGGCCCAAGGTTTCTTTGCATATACACATGCTTCTGAAAAACCCGGGAAACATTTTCCCAGAATGCACATAGCCTGATGGATTAAAGCGTTATATTGTGTTGCTCTTTTGGTAAAGTCACATAGTTTGAAAAATAATAATAAAAAAGAAAGTGAATAAAAATAATAAACCACTAATGTAGACAGTAGCCTGGTTCTTAATTGGAGTGAGTGTACTTGCAATCTATAATGTGGACTGTAGCCTGGTTATTAAGTTTGGTGAGTATACTGGTAGTCTATAATGTAGATTGTAGCAATGGTTATTAAGCTGGGTGAGTGTACTGGCAGTCTATAATGTAGACTGTAACCTGGCTTTTAACCTCGGTGAGTGTAGTGGCAGTCTATAATGAAGACTGTAGCCTGGTTCTTAACCTGAGTAAGCGTACTGGCAGTCTATAATGTAGACGTATTGCTGGTTCTTTCAGTAATATTAAATAAAAAAACAAAAACCACGACATTTCGATCGCAACACAAGCAGTCGTCATCAGGAGAAGAGGGGTTAGACTCTAAAGGCAATCTGTTTATAAATGTTTAGAGATGGGCGTAGCCCAAGTGTGTCAGCAGCATGGGCGGGGCAGCTAATGTTAATGTAGGAGAAAGACAAGCAACTACACCAATCAAAGGACCGCCAGGCACTCATTGCACCTCGCTCCACATACCCACACTGCTGACGGTGGAGGTTGACAAGAAAACACAAATCAAATCATGACCCAAAGTGGTTGATGACATATTTCCGATAATTGCTGAGTTTATAACCATCCTCTCGGTTGAGATTGTGTCTGTGTCTGTATACATGGATGGATTAAAGCGTTATTGTATTTTTATTCGGCGATACAGACTTTTTTTATGTCGACGTATTATTTTCGAAGTCAATGTGATGTATTGCTCAAATCTCATTTCATATTTACAACATTGTGCCAACGATGGAAATTCCATGTTTATATGGCAGGAAATGAGTCGATTCATAGGACAGCCACGGTTGACTTCCCACCAAGCGATATTCGTTTTATTGACCCCGGAGGGATGATGGGCTGAGTCAACCTCCGACCTTGATTTAAACTCGCAACCTTCCGATTGCCAGCCACTCGCTCTGCCACTGAGCCACCCGGTCGAATGTATTATTTGTTGCCTAAAACCTTCCCCAAACAGACAATACCGGGCTTGACTACACCGTGTTTAAGAACTTTGGCCCATTACCCCAAAGAAAGGCCAACCTGAAAAAGGACCATGAGAAATGAAAGGCTACTCTGGGGAAAAATACCACTACACCCTTTTTGTATGGATTTGAAGCTTTCGTGACTGCAGGAATCTATACTCTTTGTTTCTTTCGGTACGTGACTTTACCGAAAGAACCAAATAGTATCTTATTGTATTGTTGTTTTAATGAGAAAGTACGCACGAGGTCTGAAAATAGAAATGTTCGACTCCTAACCACACCTGGGCATGTCCATCTCATAAGCCCCTCTGCTGCCTCCCAAACTAAACTCGCCCAGCACGCGTCTGTGACCTTTCACACTGCTGACGTAACCATCCGCGCTGCGTTCACGACGTTGTTATTCACATTAACGTGTGCGTTCAACTGATAAAGAGCTTATGGCAGCAACGCATTGATTTTCCGTGTCATCTTTGCCACTGCTTTGAAAATGAAAATCTTCATAAGCACCTGTCATGCGCACACACACAGAAGCATGGGTCTTCATTAAGTCGACTCAGCTTTAAATCGCGTAGGTTTTGCAAGACAATGGGTTCATCGTTAACAGCTCTAGCCACAACTAACAGTCAAACGTCAAAGCGATGTCTTTGACTTAAAGCTTTCGTGACTGCAGGAATTCACATTCTTTGGGTCTTTCGGTAAAGTCACGTAGATAGGTTCAAATAAAAAAAACTACGACGTTTCGATCGCAACACAAGCAATCGTCATCAGGATTTTTTTTTTATTTTCCTCCTGATGACGATTACTTGTGTTGCGATCGAAACGTCGTAGTTTTGTGTTCATTTTTTTTTGTTCTACGTGACTTTACCGAAAGACCCAAAGGATATGCGATGTCTTTGCTCAATTCCGCATTGGATGGAGATGCTCGTCTCAGCCCCCCCACCCCCATATACAACCTTTTGTTCCCGGGTGAGGCAATTCCACATTCCTATGGCAGGGGTGAGTCTCTCCATCAAACCACCACTGCTGAATTGCTTGTGTTGCAGTCGAAACGTCGTGAGAATTTTGTATTGTTTTATATTTTCATTCTTTTATTATTTCCCTTCTACGTGACTTTACCGAAAGAACCAAGAATATGAACCACTGCTGACTTCCCCACACAGGGGTGTCTCATGTGATCGACCCCCCTCCCTCCCCCCCCGGAGGGGACGGTGGACCGAGTGAACCACCCGTTCAGGAGTTGAGCTTCGCAACCTTCCGGTTGCAAGCCACTCGCCCCATACCGCCGTGCCACCTGGCCACAGCAATGCGCAAGGGTTCACGGGGGACCGTTGCATTTGTTTTTGCACGTCGACAGACACGTGCGCCGCTTGTTATATAATCAGCCCCATCAAAAGCTCCAGAGTCTTCGATAGATTAGTCATCTTTAAAATCTAGCGCATATCCAACTAATTTGACATGCAATCTACCGTTCCGTTCTCATTCTCAATTCCAATTTTCGATTGAGACTCAAGTAAAAAAATGAAACGTCACCTTTTCTGAGGAGTCCATTAAGCTATAAAAAAAATATTGAGGCAAGTGAGATTTTATACACAGCTTCCGTGAACACGCGCACACACACACACGCATACACACACGAAGTCGCAACATTGTCAATGAGCGAATGCATCCACGAATCACAGGGCAGAACAATCACATTTTAATTCAGAATTACTGCTTGAAATTAACACAAAATTAGTAACTCTGGCTTTGTGTGTACGTACATATATATGAAATAATATATGTATTCTCAAAGAACCGTATATGGAGTCCATCCCAACATCTACTATATATTGCAACAATTGAATTCCGCCAAACCCCCCCCCCCACCGCAAATTGTGAATTGTCAAGGATAATATTAATATCTGAATTTTAAGTTGTCAAGTTTCTAATGTATTTTATTTAACCAGGTGGTGAGAGCTCAAGGGACACAGGAGAGAAGCATCATTCGCGAGAGTGACCTGGGTTATCAAAATAACAATAACAACAACAATAACAACAACACTAATAACAAAAAAAAATAACGCACAGCAATTAAGCAGACAGAAATGGGAAGAGACAGGACACGTGTTTGTAAGGTTGTATTTGTATTGCCCGGCGAGTATGTTCCGTCTTGCTCCTTGTAGTAGCATAAAGAGAAATCCGCGTGGGTGCATTTTGATTTACAATTTCAAAATTGAAAATAATGAATACGTGCATGCATGACTCGGTGCATCGTGAGCGTAAGTGTTTACTTCAATGGCAGAATCGATTAATTGATAGATATTTGCTGCCCTGACTTACCCACACTTACAATTAAAACCCTTGAGCGCGTAAACTGATGAGATTGATACGTGAACAACAACTTTGAATTGCAATACATTTTGAAATGTTGTTGACAGTTACCCACTTTAAAATGCGCTGATCAGAGCTTCTGTTTGTGAATTTTCATTTGACAGTGTTGAGGGAGATAATACATTGAGCAAGCATTTTAATGCCATGCTATGCGAGTAAATATTTAACAGGTAAAGGCGCAGCCCTGCAACTGCTTGCTCACGCCCATGTTGGTGGGAAGGTCTGCACTAGAGAGATCTTGAGAAATGCCTTTTAGTCGGTAGTTTAGCCTACTCTTCCATGCTGGTCAGACGATGCAAACAAGATAATGATGTTTCAGTGTATGTGTGTTTGTTTAGAATCAGAAGATTTATTTATAGTGCTAGTGTTACGGTTAGAGCGCTGTGCTTCGAGCCAGGCGAGCCGAGTTTGATTCCTGCTCATGACCAACACCAGTGATGATTCTCGGAACAAGCCCTGGGCCTCCCCTAAGTCAACTTAGCATTAAATTAGTAACTTGGGCAATGCGTAAACATCACCACAAGGGAGATATAGGCAGCCAGGCGTGTTGTTTGCCACCAACCTCCTCCATGTGCCGTACTGGCCTTCATAGGTGCTCACTAACAACACTTGCCGCTACTGTCTGTCAAGGCTATACGGGGGGAGGATCTAAATATGTATCTTTACAGCAAGACACAATGAATATATTCAGCCAATTAAATAGATGTTTACATTTTCTCTGCATTGTCATCCGTTTGCGTATCGATTACAGTATTTCCAATTTCCAAATATGCTTCGCCAATACACAATGAGCCGAATATAATGAGCGAGACTGAATATAGGAGAAAGGCAAAATAAATAAGGCGGCACAAAGACAAGAAACATACTACGAAAGTACGATGATTAAACTTATTTCGTGTGCTGTTTTGCGTGAAGTAAAGACCAGAAATGCAGCAGCTGTGGTGTGATTTTAAGATTGGCTGAGGACCTTTGAGCCGACACTGCCACTCGTTCTTGTGAAACTAAAATGAAATTCTTATTGAACCACACAGACCATGCAAACACGCAATAAATGTTGTTGACAGCTGTAAGATATATATATATTTTTTCATTTTCGCAACCATTTTTTTCCCTTTTTTATTAAAAGGAGAAGAACACATTTATGTTTTATTAATGTCACTTTGCTAGAAATGTAAGATTTAGTTTTTCACTGTCCAACAATTATTACTAAATTGATTTCAACTGTGTCAGCACCTTTAATGTTGGGCACTTGTGCAGTTACTTTTCCAATATATAAGAATTGCAGTGGTTGGGTCAATATGGTGTTGAAAACTAATGTTGCGTGGGTGCCGGTTCCAGTACCTCCTTTCAACAACCTTCACTGACCGATATGGTGAAGTATGGTCAATTAATGCCAATGACTGACACGGCATGAGGATGCCTTCATCCAGCGGAGGCTTGCCAATGAGCAGCACATCATTGGTACTATTTGAACTGATGGGCGACGACCCCGGGGTCGGCCCAGGACACGCTGCTGGCGGGGCTGTGTCGCTCGGCTGGCCTGGGAACGCCTGGGAATTCCCCCAGGAAGAGCTTGGGAAGTCCGTCACCAGGGAGTGGGACGTGTGGACCGCCACTACTCAACATGCTGGAACCCTCACTGAGAAACGAACGAGCCAACGTATGCGTGGGCTTGGCTCTTTGGCGATTCGCTGAATAAGGGTGAGATGCAGATATGCAGACATGCAGACGCTCCCACGCAATAGGTAGTTTGTGGACTTATAGAGATGCTTTCCGAAATGCCTATAATATAACCTCACCGCTTATATAAGTCTAAAATTATTAACACAGAAATGGGGCAGTGCTCATCTTCATTATCATCCAGGAACTCTAGGTGGAATTTACATATTCGCGTGGTAGGGGGCAGTCCATCCTTTACCAGACCACTGTCAACGTTCTAAGAAAGTGGCACTTTTTTATTGACTTTGGAGGGACAATTAAATTTCGTCAACCATCGGCTGGGATCTGAACACACAACCTCATTAAACTAACACCAAATAAAACATTGCAAAATGTAGCATCCTATTGGGACAATGTAGAAATTGGAGTGTTTGTCTTTCAAAGTAAAACCCACACATTCAAGGGGCAAAAACGCTAAACATTCTGCACAGATGGAGTCATGAATCCATGTTTTTTTTAATTAAACATATTTGTTTTGATACTGTACCGGTCGCTGTGCATGAGCAAGAATGAGAAAAAATGCACAGCCCCGTCTGTCACTAAAACTGCTCCAAAGAAAGAACAGCGTACAACATGATCGCTGACATTTCTGGCAATGTCCCTTCTTCATCTCGCCGCTTCGAAAGAAAGGGGTCAATAGCTCAAAACATCACCACCTGCTTGTTCACTTTCTGCACCGCCGTATTCTGACCACTTCGCAACTGGCCATTTCATGGGCGGTGGTATTAGCCATAAGTATCCGAGCCGTCTGCTTCACAGTGCACGTTAATGACCCCATCCCTGGCAACATTCAAAACGCGTCGGCCACTGTGTGCCGGCATCATGCTCCAAATTTGTCAAGTTCAAAAAATGTATCACTAATTACTCGTTTGAGATTGCACGCGGAAATCATTTCCCCCTACTGGCAGACGAATGCCCATGTGCAGGCCAGGTGCAAGTCACATTGCGTTGCACAGGGACAGCTGCCACTGGGGGTGCCCATTTAATTGTCCGACATGAAATGCGATGACATGAGGTGCTTTCAGTTGCAGAGGCATACAAGCAAGCACCAAATACGGTAAATGCAAAGATTACTATATTTAATATCCACAATAATTCTCATTTGATGACGCCTCGTCCCCCGGTTGATGAAGTGAAACGGGGGAATGTGAGCGCATGAGAGACGGATGGGTGTTGGAACAGGGCAATAAGATTGGAGCGCGGGCGACAAATAACGTACCTGGACGCGCATGTGCGCGGACACATGTGTAATTGCGCGCAGATACCGGTCTCACAGCCCCTGACCCCAAGCATCAACTTTGGCTCTGGTCGTATCGAGACACGCGATGTCCACAAATCAGCGACTCGGCACTGGAGGACGCAGGAGAAACACGAGGAAAAAGTGCGCACATACAAGGACATGGATGTCAGCAGCACGGAGAGCTGGCCATCTGTTTAACAAACACTTTGAGAGTGGACATTGTTTACCTGCAAAAACCCCACAGAAGTGGCAGTATTTATCGCTCAATTTTGAAGTGCTATTCTACACTGCCGTAACGGAGGCAACAACACGGGATCCTGCTGCTGTATTAACGTGATGTTGTGCCTTTTTGTTAATGCTTTATTGTCATACACAGTAGAATTTTTTTAAATGTATTTATTTTGTCTAGGAAAGACACACATATTGTGTATTTACGCGTATATAAAGACCCAGGACAACCCCCTGATATAATATCGGCGATGATGAGGTCCTATTAAAGTGAGCTCGCAATACATTTAAATGATTGAGCTGTGTTGAAGGTTGTTTTTCTTAAATATGCAATTAAGGTGTAACCCTGCAATGTCTTTCTCATGCAAGTGCTGGCGGAAGGGGCCTCTACTAGAGGTAATTCTAAAGATCCCGGCTTAGAGAGTGCATTGGTCTACTCTTCCGCGCTGGCCAAACATCTTAGAAGAGGTGGAAAAACTCACAATACCCAAGCAGACGTGCCTTGCCGATCGACACCCCATGGGGTACTCATTCATGCTGCAATGACATATTATGCAAATGTCTCTCTACAGATACAATTCATCTCAGGCCAGTGTAGTTTATTGTGGCCAACTCAACATGAGTGCTTGCTGACAAGAGTTCATGCGAAATAGATAGTGCGGTGGTAAAGCAGTCAGGCACGTGAGCTTAAAATAGCACGTGCCTTGCGATTGCATTTTCAAGGCTGAGGTATGGTGTTCGGTAGAGACGTTAACAAGATTATATTGTGACACATGGCGATGTGGATTCTAAATTAAGCCCGTATGGATGTACACTTGTCGGGATCTCAGGCTTCTCTGTAATTTACTGGATTTGGATGAGAAAGACTGACTTCCTGGGATTATCTGAACTGGCGGAATGCTTAGAAACTGTCCTGCGTGGATCACAGAAGTCAGTAAGTTCACCTGCTCCATCCACAAAGTGGCTGTAAATGAAAGAAGCGTTTTAAAACAATGCATCACCCAACACGAGGAAGAATAAATGCACGCATGCACGCATGGCTGATTGCGCGTGCAAAATTAATTTACAATTGAATGCATTGGCCATAGCTCACAAGAGTGAGTGAATTGAGTTAACAAATATTGCATCAGCGAAAGTTACTGTGTTTTTAATAAGTAAAGGTTAGAAGGAACAAGCGCAGCCCTGCAATTGCTTGTTCATTCCCACTGCTGGCAGAAGAGCCCCCACGAGAGTGGGAGATCTAGACAGTCAATTTAGAGGGTATATGACCTTTCTCTTCCACCTTTACCAGGCACCTTGTAGAAGATGGGGGTACCCACACTTTAACCACTGCGGGGGCATTTACACTATGAGACCTCCTTCACCAGTGGCAAAATATAGTAATAGGTTTTGACCCTTTCAACTGGTACAAAAACTTTTATACAAGGCATCATGTTTGCAATAACCACAACACAGCAGTCAAAATGCAAACAAAAAGAAACAATAATGATGATGATATGCATTGTCCTTGAAGTTGATTGGTCCACACCCGAGACAGCTTTTCTTAGAGCCTAGTCTCCATTGGTGTTGGACCAGATGACGCCAAAAGGCGTACAACTCAAAGGTGTCAGTTTTTGTACCAGTTAAAAGGGTAAAAACCAATTACTACACTGCAGGGGGGTTAAATAAACTCACCGAATACTTCAAATACGGCACCGAAATCCAACCAACGGCCTGTGGATTTGTGTGTGATAACCATTGTTTCGTACATTGCATTTCAAAAGTTTTGAGACACTTTTTCATCCACATAAAGGTGAATATCCGCGGGTTTCAGCATTGCAAACTGTTAATGCGAGTGCGATTAGCGAGGGTCTATTAAGGACGGAAGACCACGCGTCGTCTGGCCGCAGCGCGCCCGGGCAGCTTTCTTGTACACGCACATGAAGGTCATCCAATTCAGCCATGTGTGTGTGGGGGGGGGGGGGGGGTGTGATGTAATATTGCTTAGCGCGCCACACTACGAACACAGCGAGTTGAATTCGATTGCAGGCCATGGCTAACATTTGCGGTGAGTGATAGTACCGGAACAAGTCCGGGGCCCCTAGCTTCGCCAACCTGCAGTGACCAGCGCGGTGAAGTATGGTCAAACACCCTCAATGACCGACATGGTAAGCGGATGTCGTCGTACAGACGAGTATTTACAAGGGTCTGCGAATTATAAAAAAAAAAGGTTTAAAACTGCCAGGACTAATGTGGTTCGTGACGACTTGTTGAGGCTGGAACTGCACACCAAGGTGGTGGAGACAGCACTTAGTTTTAAGCGTGCACCAGATGCTCGTGTTTTGCAACGTTCCTACAACCACTGCAAAGCGAACTGCCTCGCTTTAAGAAAAATGTAATTATATATTTCTCCACCACAGCATACAATCAGTTGTATGCAATTGGCCCTGGCTTTATCCAGACAGGGCCAGGGATTGTACCCAAGTCATCGTGTGCTAACTTTTCCAAGAGCAGTGCACAAACTACTGTGGCACTGTCCACCCCTAGCCAGTGCACTTGCACTCCTAAGGGAAGGAAAAAATGACTTTCAAGAAATTCAACAAATGCATGATTCAATTCAGAGCCGCTTGGGTAGTTTAAACATGCCGAATTATCAGAAGAATAAAGGTCAAAGGATGGCAATTAAATTTAAACTATAGGTAACACAAACGCGGCTTTCATTTAAAGTGAAAATCAGAAATGCTCCTTTGAAACAGACAAATGCTGGCACCGTCCTTTTCCTATAAAACATATTTACGCGTCTTCTTTGTAACAGTGCCAACATCACTGCGCTAAAAACAGAGTGAGCATTGTCTGCCTCGTGGCCGCTTCCAGCAGTACATTAACCATCGGAGAAAATTGAGCCAGAAGGCATCCCACCATGCAAAATCCAAAAGATAAGTGAAAATTCTAGATTTGAAGCTTTCGTGACTGCAAGGATTCATATTCTTAGGTTTTTTCGGTAAAGTCACGTAGGTAAAACATCAAAATTAATAAAAATAAAATAAAAATTACGACGTTTCGGAGGCAACACAAGTCTCCGTCATCAGGTGGGACCGTCACAGCTAATCTGGCTGTGACGGTCCCACCTGATGACGGAGACTTGTGTTGCCTCCGAAACGTCGTGATTTTTATTTTATTTTATTTTTTATTAATTTTGATGTTTTACCTACGTGACTTTACCGAAAAAACCTAAGAATATAAGTGAAAATGTACCACAACAAAAAACCTTACCAATGCTCGTGATGACGTAATAATTCCGAAACAATTCACACATCTCTTTCAATCCAATATTGTTGGATTAGGGCCTCCAACACCATGTCGATGAAGGAGATGGTTTGACCATACTTCACCGTGATAGTGCAGTTTCGTGTATGGGGGAGGGGGATGGGGACCAAGATGGGGCTGACATAGGGAGGGTCTGTAAATTCACAACTTGTCCCGGAAGAGACTCCGAGGAATGTCGCAGTTGTGAATAATCCATTAGCACAAACGCGTGCTCAACTGTTCATACAAAAGCCACGAACCTGATGCGGGGCCCTCAGACACGCATCAGGCCATTGAATACCTTCCTCGCGCATGCTTTCTGGGTCTCACACTGAGCTTGACCAGAACAAAAAAAAAACGAGAACACTTGCACCGATCAACGCCAGATCCCATACCCGGCTAATACGTGGCCATTTTCCCACAATGCACGCCTAAATCAACCTTCCATTTTGGAAAGTGCCGCATTTTTTGCAAGTCGAATTCTATTCACGCGACAAAACTGTGCGGCAAAAGTAATTTTGTCGACAAAGCCTGAAAACCCCAATTTTAAAGAGCCATTTTCAGGTAATGTACTTTGAGCTCACATTTGTTTAGTGGCACTAGAGAGAAAGACTGTGCAGTGTGTGATACATTGTACATTCTGCGGCATTCTGTGATACATTCTGCGGCCGTCTGGAATGCTCTTTCTTCCTATTTTAGGAAGCCACTAGAGACATGCACTTTTAAATCTAGATTCAAAACCAATGTATTTAGAACAGTTTTTTTGTGTTTAGTTTGTTGTCCTTCCCCCGCATCTTTGATTAGCACGGCTTGCTACGTACGGTGCGAAAAACGTCCAACATACATGCACACGAAATAGGCAGACACACAGAGATAGTGAGAGAATTGAGACTTATGGAGGGAAAGGATATTCTGTAAGGGCATTGTGGTGAGCCAGCACAGGGCCCTCATGATACAGGTGGCTTTACACTCGCTATTTGCCAACCGAGACAGAACGAAATCATGCTTCACAATGCTTCAACAAGTTTGAATTTGGCTTTGGGGGTCATGAGCCAATGAACAAAATCTAGCATTCTTGCGAAGAGAACTAGTTTCGCTTTAGTACTGCCACGTAATAAAAAGAGATCAGATGCACAGCAATATTCCATTTACAAAACAATAACTGCCACACTGTTAACAAAAGAAAGTGGCCTTCGACAGGATACTTTGTTCGAAGGGATGATGGCCGTTAGTTTAATAATAATAATAACGGGGTGGCAGCCAAGGAATGAAATGTGTCCAAAAGAACGTCCACTGAAGAGATGTCGCGATGAAATCAGTTTGCCTCTAGGTGTCAGGCAGATTATTACATTGCAGAATCGTGACAGGTGGCGGTGGCTTGGGAGTTTTTCATGCAGCAGTGGACTGATCATGGCTGATGATGACGATGATGAAACAACAAAGGCACTACATGCTACATAACAGACAAAAACCGCATTAAACAGGACTCGAATTAGACGGATGTAGGGGGTATCATTTGCATGCACACTGGGACTACGGTGCTTTTTTGCCATGGGACATGATTGAATTAGCGGCAAATGGAGCTCCAGTGCAGTGCACACGCATCAAACAGAGAGAGCCAAATGGCGCGATTGGGCTGTGTGTGTGTCAGAGTGGCGTCAAAGGCACAACGGGATGCTTTAGAGTGGTTTGCTGCTTGTCCATGCCCAAAATCTCGCCCGACATGACGGAATGAAAATTAGAGCTATGCTCTGTCCCCCCCCCCCCCCCCCCATTGCAACCCCATTCCTGGCCGCGGATGAATAAGATGAGGCTGGCATTGTATACAACCTCGTGGTTCAGCGCGATAGCGAGCGGCTCGCAATCGTAAGGCAGCGAGCTCGATTCCAGGTTGGGGATTGACTCGGCCATCATCGCTCCCAGGCTGTTAAAATGAGTACCACTTTGTGGAAAAGCAAATAATGGTTGTCCTGTGGGTTAGACTAGCCCCTGCCCGAGGAGTGTGAATTTCCCACCGCTAGCTATAAGCAGAAGATGAGCACCACCTCAATGCTCATTTGAGCAAGAAATCACTTTGACTTTTGACATCGGTGTTTGCCTGGTTAAACACAATTTCTATCGGACTGCAGGATCAGCAGAACCAATGAGTGTGCATGAATATAACACCACTTTCTTTTGGCACTTGTCCACTGCCATATGGAACACGAGCCCATGGTTTAATCTTGGTGAATGTCTTTGTGCAGAGGAGTAATTTCACTTTGCGCTCCCAGCGGTAGCCAAGGCCGCAATAGCCACTTACATGCGTGTGTGTGTTTGTGGGTTATATTGTTTTCCATATTGATGGCAAAACCAATGTGTTTGAGACTGGCATTTTGTGGAGACGCACACTTTCATACACGAGTGTCCAGAGACTATGTGCCTTGGTATAGCCTCAAATCTGAAATGAAACAAATAACTTATATCCATTCATATTCTGTGTGCTGCTGTGTAGTGGGGTGGAGCAGGTGGTGTGCGGTGAGCGCTACTACTCTACGTGCACATTGGACATCTATGAAAAAGAGCTTCATAGCTCATCGGATTTCTCCAGCCGAAATAAAAATTCTGATTCTGAGTGCTATGACCAGCCATGGCGAACATCAGTGATGAGTGATATCTGAACTGGTTTTGGACTCCCTTTCACCAATCCACTCTGATCGTCCCCATGACCGACAGGGCATGGGGGAGTCTTTCATTCAGCAGTGGATTAAAACACATCTGGCATTATCATTAATTTCCAACTGTACAGTATAGTGCACTATAGGCAAAGACGTACGTCCCCCATTTAGCCTTTATGTTGATGGGGCAAGTGTCATTGGCAAGCACCTATTAATGCTGGCATGGAACAAAATAGGATCAGGTGGTTAGTACCAAGCATAGCTGCCGCTCATTCAATGCATAGACACGTTCATCGCACACCACGTCAGGTACTCATTTTCGGCAAAGGTTACCGAGAGGAGTCCCAGGTTAAATTGAGACAGGACTTGCCACTGGTGTGTTTGGACAAAAGAAAATAAACGAACCTAGTTTGCTGGTCCCGTTGTTAAATCGGGTGCTCTTGCCAAAAATGTCTGGTAATCCGGCAGCATTTAAACAAGCCTGTCGAAATAAGTCCACAGGCTGCTTGCTTCAACAAATTCTGCTTGATAATATTGGCATGGAAAGCCAATAGGCTGATATACAGTATTTTATATACTCTATGGTTTTTTCGATGAAGTTTTGCGCCCGAAACGTCGTGATTTAATTTAGTTGTTTTCATTTATTTTATTTTATTTTTTACCTACGTGACTTTACCGAAAAAAACAAAGAGTATGAATCCTTACAGTCACGAAAGCTTCAAATATAGTATGTTATATATATAATGCATCCATATATATGTGGGGACAAAATGGAGTTCTGCTTATATTTACTATATGACTGTAATCAAGTGAACCATTCAAAGTGCTACGCCTCTCTTATTTATGGTTCAACAATCATATTAATCATAAAAAAACATGTAACAACACGTGTAGTTGCCCAAAGAATGTGAACAGTTTTCATTCATCATCATCAGCAGCAGCCATGGTCAAACCACTGCTGGATGAAGGTCTCCCTCACCTGCACATTGACTCATGTCATTACTCAATTTCCTCAGTCGATGTAATCTCAGATTCGTTTCTTTCCTTGCATTCGTTCTAGACGGATTGTTAATTTCACATCTTATTTTCCTCTGCTTTTTCTCCCGAGTGCAGACACTTTTTCTGACTTTTATATAACCCTCTGCCAAATTTTCAATTATGTATGCTTTGCGTTTTGCCCACCGAATTTCTAATTGCGCTTTAGTACTGTGCAAATGATGCCTAATGGATCGTTGCTTACTTAATAGCCGCGATCTTTACCGCATTGATATTGCACGATATATAAATATAGTTTGCAGCTGTCTAATTGAAGTAAAGCTTTTAGCAATCACTTAGTCCACATGTTGAATTTCGTTGATAATAGCATTTAGTAATTTTTCTGGACAGTTTATGCATCGGGTGGAGAAGTTATCCTTTTTTTCGTGGCCCACCTGTTGCGCGTTGTACACGCTGCCTTCAGCACAGCCGAGCACCACGATCCGTGGTGCCGCTTGCGACCGAGCCGTGCGACAGGATCCTCCGCTCGAGGCCCCCGGCGAAGATCCGCAGGACCAGTGGCCAGGAGGGCGCTGCGTTCTTGCTGCCGCCCCGGCCGTGCCAAGCCGTCAAACAGCACCGGTGGAAGCAGGGCCGGATACAGAGAACGGGGGCTTTAGGGGCTGCGGCCCAGGGGCCTCCGCCAGCTGGAGGGCCTCCAGAGATGAAGTGAAAAGTTATTTAATTTGTGAATGCTGAATTTTATTTGTTGTTAGCCTTGTAAAAAATCTAAATTTTTTTTTCAACTTTGTTTTCCTTTTGACAATATTACTGGGGGCCCTCACAGTTCATGTAGCCCGAGGCCTACAAAATCTTAATCAATCCTTGGGTGGAAGGGAGCTGAGGGGCTTTTCCCTCCGACAGGCACCGGCCTGATGTGAACACTCGGCGAGTCGTACAACGTTTGGCTCCTGGAACGTTCTTGCTCTGTTGGATGATGATACTCCTCCTATCAAGGGAACTGTGCAGACTAAATAAGGTGAAATTGTCCGGTGAGGGTGGGGGGGGGCGGTGTCCTCGTGGCTGCAGCAAGAGCTGCAGGCTGATGGTCACCTCCAGGGGTTGGGACTGGGGATGGAGATGACCTTGCGGCTCGTAGCCGTGGGGGAGCCGAAGGGCAGGACCCGGATGGTGATCGTGGTGGCCACGCGCTGTGTAGGAACCTCCGTTTAGCACCATTGGCAGCGTACGGTGCTAAAGAAATGTAACATAAATACATACATAGGCGTATGCCCCCAAGTATTCATTCATGTTATCAGTCTGTTCAGCCTGCTTAAAATAGTTAACAAAGTGTAATACGTAAAAATGTTCATCTTCATCTTAGTCACGACCGAATATACACAAATTGCATCAGCGTTGCGTGCAATGTCACTTCCAATTTAATTCCCAAACAGAATGTTGGAGCTATATCGTTGCCATTGTCATTTTCGGAATAAAGCAAAATAATTGTCAAGGGCATTTATTCAACAATTATATTGTCTAACTGAGCAACAATATTTAATGGGTCCAAATTCCATGTTTGTTCCAGCAGAATAAATAAATAAATGTGGTACGTACGTGTGCACATAGGAAACCCAAGTTATAGTTCATTACAGTCGGTTGCTTGTGTTTGTGTGTGCGTGTGCATGCGTGCATAACGTACAACACGAGCTGATTAGCGCCAATGCACATGTTTTGCCACTTGCACGCCACAGGAACACACTTGCAGCACTTGCCCCGCTAATCGCATGCTGTGCAGACAATGGCACATCGGCAATGCAATATATTACATGTTGAGGGAAAACACCGCAAACAGGCTGCTCAGCGATAGGGTAAATCCAACGATTACTGTGTGGCAGGGCATACACAATTATGTCTCTGTCGCATATCTGCCGAGTGGGACGCTGCCGTGATGTGATGGCCAGCACACCCGGTCTTTCAATCCCGAGGTCACTGCTTCGATTTCATATTCCGGTATAAATGGGCACACTGCGGTCTGGGGATCAGCAGGTCACGTGTGGTTTGGAATTGGTGGGAGATCGTGAGTTCAAATCCGTGTCAAAAAATCAACACAGCCCATCATTCCTTCCTGGATTGAAGTGAACAAATTCACGATATGTATTCATCCTGGAGCAAAAAAAAATCCGATGAGCTATAATGCTCTTTTTCACAGATCTCCAGTAGGAGCGGCTCAGAAAGTGGCAACAACAAATTAAACAAAAACGATAGGAGTGCAAAGTATAATAAAGGTAAGCACATCACTAAAATTTAATACGTAAAATAGATAAAGCATATAAGTTCAAATTGCCTAAGTACACCGGTTTCCAAGCTTGAGCAAAGCAGCAAACCCACAGCAAGAACAGTCCCGGACTGCAAGAAGACAACACACAGTCCCTCGATAAAATTGCACATTAAAATAGTGGTCACCCTATGGGAAAAATTGGCACTTGGAATGAGAATGCAATGTCCATTGATAGTTCAATGGAGATATTTGCTGGCCCAATGCTTATTTGAGATTATTTGAGCAAGGAAATACTTGAAGTCTTTATACCGACAATGCAGTCTAGATATGCAACAAGTACATTTGAAGTCACACCCTTTACTTGTATATACAACTATACTGACTCCACGACCGTTATTTACAATAACTTGTGTTTCCTTGAGCATCACACAGCAAATTATATCTTAGTTTAACACGTAGGCTTTTACGACCAATATTATCCATATCAGAAGTTGTTTTTTTAGGGTTAGCTCACGTAAATGTGAATAGGTAGGTAAACCTGCCGTTGACAATTCGTGTACTGAATTTGTGAATGTTGTTGGGTTCACTCTCCAACACACCGGTGTGCTGAACTCGTGACTAATTTACATGTTTTGTTTACGTGATAAACCTTAGTAATTGTCTGTCGGGTGGTGGTGGGTTTAACGGCACATTTATATTTACGTAATCTAACAAAAAAAACTGTTATGGCAATAATGGGAGATATTAGTATGAATAAAAAGGCTATGGTCTTGAGGCTACAAGTCGGAGGGAGTTTAATGCTTAATATTAGCAAATCAAACTGATTGTGTGCTCAAACAGCATGAGGAGGTGCTCATCTCCTCATCATAGCCACGGTGACGTGGCACGTTCACCACGTCGATGCATTAGCCGCGATGCTCTGCGCCGTCTACTGCACAGTGGACAATAAAGGTCACCTGACATCATTTGCAATAGTGTAGGCCACTGTGTGCTGGCATTAGAGTCCAAATTCGAAAATTACCCTAATTGGGACTCTACATAGCAATCGGCACCGCCAATTAGCACGGTTGGCTTCGTATGGTGTGAACGAAGTTCAATATATTGTACGTACATGCAGACTAATGCCGTGCCCAAGGTAACTCTTGCAAATAGGACAATGCTGGTCTTTTGAGTTATCAACTTGAAACATGATAGCTCTAAGCAAGGGGTGGAAATTACACGTTCCTATGGTGGGGTTGAGTCTCTCCAATGGACAATTGCTGCTGAGACCAGAGGGATGAGTCAACCTATGTACACCATGGAGATGGAGTGTTAAAATCAGTTTGTGTGCAGGAGCTAGATGAGGCTAGGATGGTGAGAGGTGGCACCGGCTTACAATAGCTGACCATGTCTCTCCAGTGCTCGCCGAGCTGCATTGGCTTCCGGTTGCCAAACAAATGCATCATGAGGTTGCACTCATTACGCACAAAGTGCTTTCCACAAATGAACCACAATACCATGCTGATGTCGTCAAGGAGCATAAACCATCACGCGAACTCTGATCATCCTTGCAGCAGCGGCTTTTGACAAGCTATCAAACCGAGACGGTCACTGCATCACACACTTTCAGGTGCGCTTCTTTAGCCGTCTGGAACGCTCTTCCTTCCGATATTAGGAAGCAACTGGAGCTATGCATTTTTAAATATAGATTGGAAATGGCTTTTTGTGTTTAGTTTCTTGTCCTTACCCCATTACCTCCGATTATCACGGTTGGCTACATACGGTATAACAAAGTTCAACATACATACATAGCTGCTCATGATGATGATTATGAATTCTACACCAAACACATGGGAAATTATGATATTACTGTGACAAAGGCAATCACATCTCATGGCATGTTTTGTAGGCTTGGGGGCATGGTGGATTGAAACTGTATTGCACCATCTCTCTCTTGAAAATCCCTTGTTAGGCATCAACATTCTCCCAGCATTCTTGACAAAGGTTGAATGCCAGGGTCAGAGCTGAGCCAACCACCCACAATCAGACATAAATTATCTGCCATAAACACAGGGCCCCCTCTGTACAACCGTCCACATCAAAACTCCATGTAAAACGATTCGTTTCTCCAATCAAATGACATTCCCACCCTATCCTGGATGATGATATCACTCAAGAACTACATTATAACATGCATATGTAAGATTCTTCCAACATTTCATAACATCAGAATTACAAATGCAATGTGATGCATGGCATAATAAATGTTGGACATATTGTCGTCATGATCATCTTCAGCCATGGTCAATCCACTGCTGGATCAAGGCCTCGCCAAGCTGCCACCTCCTGCTATGACACTGCAATTAAAACCATCCTATGGGCACCAGAACACCAACTGATTTCATTGCTCCATCTCCATGGTGGACGTGCACTCGGTTTTGTTGGAAATTTGTGAGTTAGTTTTACGTTAAGCAGTTGAACCAAATGAGCGGGCATATCTGTACCTATTAGGAAAAAGTCTGGCACAGCAAAATTGTGTGATCATGAACTGTAAAGAACATGCCTATGGCCAATGAGATACATAGCTCTTTTTCAGAAGAAACCTGGCCACAAATGAGAGCTCATCGAAGTGGAAATGTACAGCAGCCTAATAGTCTAAACATTGCATACGTGCCAAGCAATGTTGAGGCTGGATATTGCTTGGACAAGGCGACCACCGTGCACGCAATATTGCTTTCAGCCGGGGGAGAGTAGCTGTTGGGGTTAAGGGCCTGGGTAAGGGGTTGTTGTTGGGTGTGTTGCCGGTTTGCGGTGGGGATGCTGTGTTGTGTGAGGGTGTTGCCGGTTCCCGGGGGGGGCGCCGCATTGTGTGAGGGTGTTGCGGGTTCACGGAGATGGGGGGGCGCCTTGTTGTGTGAGGATGTTGCAGGTTCGCAGGGGGGGGGTGCCGCGTTTTGTGTGTGTACTGTTGGGGGCACCGTGGTTGTGTTGTGATTGTAAACAAATATATTATTCCTTCTTTTGTATGTTCAGTTGTGTCGGTGTTCAGGGTGTTCCTGGGGATTGGGATTGCTCTGCCTGTCCACCGGTTGTGGCTGCTGTATTGGCAGCCAGGACGGATGGTTTTTTAACGGAAGGGGGGGGGCGGGTGATGTAGTGACACAGCGCCGACTGCTGTCTAGCGGCGGCAACTGCGGTGAACAGATACCGCACACGCCGTTGAGCATATACACGGCTGTGGCCCGGCAGAGTGGAGGAACTGGGGCAAGGGTCATGGAAGATCTCATCAGGAAGCGCCTGAAACCCACTAGTGGGTTCGAGAAGGGAGGCTCGGCCAGGGCGGAGTCAGGCCGCGCCGAGTAGAATAAAAGCAGCGGAGAGTGAGAGCTCTGGGCTGCCGGCTCTGGGAGTGGACTCGTCTCGTCGTCGCTGTCGTCTTCGCCGCCTTCGTCGCTGCCGCCTTCGCCCGATAATTGCGCGGCCGGACAATAGTTGTCTGTCTCGGTCGACGCCGTTGGTAGAATACAGTCAGGGTTGTGTCTAGGCCGGGCTGTACGGCAACGTGGTCGAGAGAGGAGGCGATCCTGTGAGTCCGAATGGCTGGAATGGTGTAACGGAATAAAAGAAGGTGCCTCTTGCAACTGTCTCGTCTCCGACTGTGTGCTACACACACACCGACACTACACTGGTATAGAACTTGACTGATTCAATTGCATTTAGCATCTTCACTGGCCAAAAGGCATGCGTGAAACATAATGGGGTAGTGCGTTGTCATCATGGTAGTTCTGAGCCAATGATATACAACTTGCAAGGTAATCTTCTTGTGTAAAGGTGCGTTTGTATGGTTAAACAACGCTCAAGTTTAACACTGGTGCATCTGAACATAAATGACAAATAACGCAAAGTACTACATCATCCAGACCATGCCGATGAATCGAGTGGGCTTGGGCAGGACATGTTGCTGAGAAAGGATGATGGACCATGGTCAAGATTAGTAATAGAGTGGCAGCCAAGGAATGGATTGTGTCTTAGAGGGAAACCGCCAAGGACATGGAATGATGGAATCAGTTCATGTGCAGGTGCTGAGAGGATTGTTACATCGCTGGACCACGATAGGTGGCAGCAGCTTGGGGAGGCATTCATCCAGCAGTGGATTGGCCATGGCTGATGATGATGCACATCATTAACGTTAAACACAGCAATCATTGGAGAATATTAACACAAGTTGTATCTGTATTCGTTTTTGCGAAAATGCAATGGATGAAAGCATTCAGGATTCCAAGTTCAAATAGCCATGAAATGCAACTCACTATACATCAGGATTATGGCATATACACATCTGATCATGTCATGCCTTTATTTTATCTCTTTTTTCAAGAAAAAATCCGTCACGTATACTGCCGTTAAATTGACATAGAACTGTCATAAGGACTCTCCAAGAAAATGCATCTTCATGTGCCGCATTGTGGGTGGTAAAAAGAAGTATTTATAATGAGACACTTAAAAAAGTCAAAACAATTTCATGTTAGGCTTGTGTTTTAGTGGCCCTCATTAAATAAAAAAGTAAAACAAAAGTCAAGAGTTAAGATAATTGCGCAAATTAACTTTGGACAGCTCATTTGTGTTCTCGGCGAGGTACAAAGACGTAAAGGCTCAGCCCTGCAATAGCTTTCTCGCAACACTGCAACTGGAAGAGCCTCGACGAGATCCAATTTCCAGAGAACCCCTCCAGATGGGGACGTTGGCCTACTCTTCCACGCTGGCCAGTCGTCTGGGAAGAGGCAGGAGTACCCACGCATTACCCCACCACACGCGAACTGCCGAACGACTAACCCTGGATTACCCAATTATCGAACGCTGAGTGGACAGAAGCATGGACAACGTGCTCACACCTGCCCCTCGTTTCAACTTCTATGCCAGGAGATGTGTGGATGGCCAGTCCGGTGCGCTAACCATTACACAAGACGAGCAGCTGTACTTGTATGTCTTTTTTGTTGATGTATCAGATTTATAATTGGCCTGCTACAGATTAAGATAATGTGCTTAACACAAGATAACTAAATACTGCAGCACCGCAGATTCCACAGACCTCAGTGATGCCCCCAGTGTGCATTGCACATTGTCTTTCACTCACCTCCTCCCTTACATTACAAAAGAGCGAATGTATGCACTCTCTCACACTATACATGCAAATATAACCACTGTCAGCAACTTCTGCCTTCATTGGTGTTAAGCCAATTACAGAAAGAGTTCCGAGTTTAAAGATTCGCTTCATAAATGATTTCTAAATATTACTTTTTCCACAGGGGCAGATGGGTGGTATGCAAGTCCCTCGGTGTTCTAATAGGCGTCACTACCAATAAATCGAGCCGTTTATTATATTGGGCCAGATACGAAAATAATATTCCCATACTAACATATATTTTTGAGATTTTCTTTTACACGACTGTACTGCGATTGTCATAACAGCAGAAACACATGGAGAATACGTGAGCAAGGTTTCTTGGAACAAACTCAACACATTTGTTTTATGTATGTATGTTGAACTTCTTCTTGGTTCTTTCGGTAAAGTCCTCAGGCGAAGAGGACGGCTGTTTGCGTTGTGGCCGAAACGTCGTGAGAATTGTTTTATTATGTTTTATTTTTATTATTGTATTACTTCCCTTCTACGTGACTTTACCGAAAGAACCAAGAAGATGAATCCCTGCAGTCACGAAAGCTTTAAATCGAAATATGTTGAACTTATTTTTGCACCGTATGTAGCCACACGTGCTAACAAGAGGTGTGAGAGAAGAACAGCAAGCTAAACACAAAAGCAGTTCTCAAGAAATGAGTTTGCAATTCAGATTTGAAAGGGCATAGCTCCAGTGGCTTCCTAATGTCAGAAGAGCGTTCCAGACGGCCGCAGAAGCACATCTGAAAGTGCGCGATCTAGTGACCATCTGTGTTCGATCGTTAGTCAAAAGCCACTGCTGCGAGGATGACCGGAGTTTGCATCAATAACACCGTGTATGGCCTGAAGATAAGCATGTAATAGGTGACATTTCAGGCAATGGGCCATTCTTCATGACATGTGAAGAATGGTAACACCATTTCCGAAAACGTCAATTACATTGCTCGAGAGGAATAATAATAATAAGGGACGTTTTGGGCAATGGGCCTTTTCGTAGCAGAGAGATAGAAAAGGTCGAGAGATAATTAGTTTTTTTTTTATAGTTAGAGGCTGGTATATATACAGTTACCAATTATATTCAACGGCACTCAAAGATGTGCATTGTGTTGATAGAAAATATTTGTTTCCTGGCCTGCGCTGTTTCTATTGTAATGTTTTTTCTCTTCATTTACAGATTCGAATTGACTAGCCGTTCGTAGAAATTGAATAGCATACAAACCTTTCCAAATTGAAACATCTATGCATAACCCCATGTTTATTGGGTCAAATAATTATCAAACGTTGCTGACACAATGCACCGGAGGTAACCGTGATGCAGTGATTCTTAAACTAGGTTCTGATCGATCAGTTGGACAACTTGGTTTCATACAACTGATTTGCTTCTACTGGATGTGGACAAACTCTGCAACCAGTGGCAAGCAACTGCTTACAATTGGTTTCCTGCTTCCGTTCCTGCTTTAAAACCCTTCCATTGTCCCTTGTTCATTCTGCTGCTTCTCCCTTCCCCCCAGCTACGACCAGGCCTAGTCTAACCCTTATCATTACCCCTGTCACTACCCCAACCCCTATCACTACCCCTGTCACTACCCCAACCCCTATCACTACCCCTGTAGCTACGCCAACCCCTATCACTACCCCTGTAGCTACCCGAACCCCTATCACTATCTCTATCGAGACCCCAACCCCTATCACTATCCCTATCGCTACCCCAACTCCTATCACTACCCCAACCCCTATCACTATCCCTATCACTACCCCAACCCCTATCACTACCCCTATCGCTACCCAACCCCTATCACTACCCCAACCCCTATCACTATCCGTATCGCTACACCAACCCCTATCACTATCCCTGTCACTACCCAACCCCTATCACTACCCCAACCCCTATCACTACCCCTATCGCTACCCAACCCCTATCACTACCCCTGTAGCTACCCCAACCCCTATCACTACCCAACCCCTATCACTATCCCTACCACTACCCCAACCCCTATCACTATCTCTATCGAGACCCCAACCCCTATCACTATCCCTATCGCTACCCCAACCCCGATCACTACCCCTGTAGCTACCCCAACCCCTATCACTATCTCTATCGAGACCCCAACCCCTATCACTAACCCAACGCCTATCACTATCCCTATCGCTACACCAACCCCTATCACTATCCCTATCACTACCCCCAACCGCTATCACTATACCTATTGCTAACTCAACCCCTATCACTACCCCTGTAGCTACCCCAACCCCAGCACTATCGCGATATCCACCCCTAACTCTCTCACGACCCCAACCCCTCCTTAACCACTCCCAACCTATTTTCCTGTCACCACAACTACACCACCACTTTTAATAACCCCGCTCTTTATTTCAACCACTATCACCTCACGCACAATTTCATAATGTCTTGCAGAGTGCTGTCTCTAAGATAGAGACAGACTCTATTTTTTCGAGCAGACTCTACTTTCAATCATCGATCTGCTCAGCGATTTGTAGTGACGCATGTCATCACGTGACTGCACATTTGTAAGCCTTGGTTGTTACAATTCTGAATATTATGTTTTCTTCTTTGTCGTGGCAGTCGCTCGGGGAGGCCTTCATCCGGCAGTGGATTGACCATGGCCGACGATGAACATCATCTCAAGTTAAGCACAGAAATCACTGGGTAAATATAAACACGAGTTGCATCTGCACTCGTTTTGCGAAAATACAGTGGACGAAAACAAAGTGGTTGCAGGAGATCACGTTGCGCGCTTTCAAAGAGCGATTGAGTACATGAACTAATCGCTGAGGTGTGCGCCCGGCTAAACACACGGGAGATGCGATGCAAATATCATGAGCTGGACAAAAAAAGAATCCACATTTGTCGATGAATCGGCTTGCATTGTTCCTGCTCCAGCAGACGTATGACACACACACACAACACACACACAACACACACACACACAGATTGAAGAGGCAATGCACCACGGACAAACAAAACACACGAGACAGTTTTGAGAATAAAATCGTATTTAATTTGCATAAATTAAAACATAATGTAGGCTAATACTCGAAATGGGAAGGCTGCTTTATTGGTATTGGGTGCACCCGTAAGTGCTATTTTTATATCCAATCCAGATATTTCACCATAATGGCTTCTTCACAGCGGTTGCCACCTGTGTGTAATTGCTAAAGCATGGCGCTCTCCCACCCATTTCCCGGGCATCTGCTAATGCAAAACAAAAATTGTCCACAATTCTAATTGAAAAAAGTTAACATATACGTATATGATGGTGGAAATTAATGGAAACGTTACGCCGATAATTGCTGGGCTTTTTTTTTTTTACATAAAATACATATGTGCATACAATGATCGTGTTGACCTACGTAAGGTGACGGCAAAAGGTGCAGCGCTACAATTCCCTGCTCGAGCCACTGCTGGCGGAAGGACCTCCACGAGAGGGGAAGCTCTCGAGATCCCCAATGGAGGGTATCTTGGTCTATTCTCCAAGCTGGCCAGGTGTCTTGGATGAGGTGGGAGAACCCACACTTTACCCTACCATGTGCATCCTGCCGGTCGACTGACTGTGCGCTACCCATCTCTACCGCTGAGTGGACAGAGGTGGAGGAATTAAATAAGGTTGCACCATTTTTGCAACTGCCGTGCCGGGAGATCGAACAGAACTGGCAAACCTACGGATTGCAAGTCCACTCTTTGGTTCTTTCGGTAAAGTCACGTAGAAAAAAATACAAAATAAAATGTTTTTAAATTTATTTTCTTTCTACTTGACTTTACCGATAGAACCAAAGAGTAATTCCTGCAGTCACGAAAGCTCAAAATCAAATTTTTTGCACGTATCTAATGTAGCACTGTCGTCATTGAGACAATGGTCCCTACCACAGGAATGTGGACTTTCCACCGGTGACTCAGCGCGGCCTGTGGAGATTAGGAACGCCCAATATTCGATTCAGACTTCAGTCGATGAAACTGCAATGCACGTAAATGCTGTGAACAGATATGCATGCTGAGAATATCGGTTAAAATAATGACTATTGTTTTGTACCATCATTCATTATTCCTTCTCGGGGATTGTGCAAGACGCATTGCTCAAAGGAATGTAACGCGTCTCCCAAGGGTTTTCATGAAACTCAGTGGAGCTTTCCTAGATATATATTTCGACCACGTAGTTCGTGAAGTATTCAATAGCTGCACCGGAGGAATTTTCATCAGGTACAGATACAATGGGAGGCTGATCGATGTCCGGGTGCGGTCAAGAGTGGCTCCCAATTACTCAACCATGTTATGTATGCCGATGATCTGGTAATTGCTGCTCCCTCAGAGGAGGAGTTGGAGGTGCTGCTGCTGAACCTGGAGCTTGCCACGCAGAGGTGGGGCCTTACCATCAGCCCCACCAAAACTAAGCACCTGCCTGGGTATTTTGTACCATCGGACACTCCACCCCCACAACTCCCAATTGGTCATAGGGCAGTTGTGGAGAGAGTGGAGAGTTTCCCCGACCTGCGCACTCCAAATCAGTCGAGCGTAATGCTGTGTGGAAGCTACCTGGTCTGTCGCTCCGCACGAAGCTTCAAGTCTTCTCGGCCACAGTCATTCCATCCCTTCTCTACAATTGCGAAACGTGGACCCCCCTAAAGGAACATCTTCGCCGGTTAGAAACATTTAGGCTGGCCTGCCTACGATCCATCCTGGGTTTAACCAGGCTGGATTGTGTGAGGAGCTCACAAATCCTTGAAAGATCTGGGCAAAGTCCCATCGGTAAGCTCCTCCGGCAGGCAAGGCTGCGTTGGCTGGGTCATGTAGCCCACATGCCCAGCCACCGCATGCCTAAACAGCTTTTGTTCGGCCGGATCGAGGTGGCTAAATTGGTGCGGCATGGGCTAGAGAAGAGATAGAGTTATGTGGTACAGGAGGATATGGAGTTGAGTGGACTTGCCGATGACTGGTATCAGTGGTGTCAATATCGGCCTATGTGGAGGAGGCTCGTGAAGGGCGCAACTGGGAAGTTGGAGGCAGTCGCCCTCCAACAACAATAGAGGGTGGAGGAGCGACGCTCACAACAACGAGCAGAGAGCTGGGTGGCTAAAGCGCAGTCATCTCAGTCAGTCGACTTGTGGCATCTGGGTCTGCCCCGTGACCTCCTGCAAGTGGACGATCGACACATCACGTGGCCTCAAAGTGCACATCGCCTGGCACCAGCATCGTGGTGACGTCACCACCACGTAGTGGTGAATGGCGGTTGTTGTTGTTGTTGCATGATAGGCGAATGACTATATTATTAATAACCCCCCCCCCCCACTGAAAATAATGAAAAACAGTTATGGATTATAATATAGGAACCAGCTTTATACAAAACTAGCATCATTATGATTATCAGTAGCGTACATATTTTTATTCAATATGGGGTTATGGCCTCATCGTGGCACCATTACCTGGTATCTTATACCACATTAATATAATAATAATATACCATATATATCTCTTGGAAAGCTCCACTGAGTCTCAAGACTCTTCCTGGAGGTTTCAAGCATTTGGAAAATTTGACAATTTCTTATAAATGAGTGTTTAGCATTTGGAAATAAATGCAGGAAACCGTGCGGTTAAAAGGGATGACACTCAATTGTTCACATAGATGGGTTCATGAACAGCCTTGATATCTTGCCATTTCGTTATAACCCCACAGTACAGATGGTTTATGAGTTTCATAAATCTACATGACCCATGCACCCTGTGTCCAAAGATCTGGATTACATGTTTGCACGATTGGACCGTCAGAATAAGGCACTACTACAAGAGTACAAGGTACATCGATCTATAATCATCCTACATTATTGTACCCTATGTTGCTATACTCATTAAAATGTTTGTATAAATTGTGAGGACAAAATGAGGTGAGATTGGATATGGTGTGGCAAACGAATTGCTCGAACATTGTTCCAGACTGTTTCAGTTTAAATGAAGCACTGCTTACAAGGATGCACAACCATGCCTGGTTTAGGCCTCACTAACAAGCAGTGGCCGGTTTTCATAAATGCATCTCTACGTCAGTGACTCTCTCGACAGCATTCCGTCTCTCGGCCACTCAGCATTGGTTTCCATCCATTCAGCGGCCATACTCGCTTGTAATACGTTCTGTCAAACCCAATTTGCTAATCTTAATAGTCAATGCACTAACCGTGGCAGCCTCCACAATATGAGCCCAAAATCTCGTTCTGATTTCCCAATTGGCGCCCAGGTCAATTGGAAGTTTCAAGAACCCTGTTAGTGATCCCGCGAGGATTCGTGTAATACACGGGAGCTTTCAGCGGAGCTGTGCGTAATGTTCGGCAACTGTGTCCTCTTGCCTCTGATGCGAGCAATAACCCTTTTGTTGAAAGTCATGTGCTGCAGTGACTCCTATGAGAAATGTCAAGGTTATTATAATTCTCTCTCACACCTCTCTGAGCTAAACTTGATTTGTCAAAGGTGCTGTGTTTTGTTTTTTACCCATATTTGCTGAACTGGATTCAAATGAATAATGGCAACTTGTTATGCGCAGAGTGTTCGCTCAAGGTCCTTCAGTTTTCCCCTCCACAGTTAGAATCAACATGAATTTAGAGTATTTGTGTTGCGATAAAATGTAACGCGATAAGCCACGTAGTTGAGCAACCATTTGTATGCATGAATGTTCTCACCGTACGTACCCAAACGTGCTAATCGGAGATGCTCTTCTGACAAAAGAGCCATAAATCTCTTACCTTGTAGAATAAAAATTGTGGGTCATTTTGATTTTTATTGGAAAAATGAAGAATAGTTTCGCTTATGAAACGAAACTATTTTTAGTTTTAGTTTAAAGTTGGAGGTAGACTCAGCCCATCCTTCCTCTTGGGGTCAGTAGAACAAGCACCGCCGTGTAGAAATTCAACAGTCGTTGGTCCTTTGGAGAAATTGGCTTCCAGTATTGGAGACGGGAATGTCAGCATAGACTAAGTGCCATCAAAAGATGAAGCACCAGTCCAGTGCTCATTTGAGCACATGGGACATTTGGACTTTCAGTTTTAAATTCAGGATATTAACTCAACGTGTGTATGTGGAAAAGACAGCTGTGCTCATAAATGAAACAAAAAATGGCTATTTTCCAATAAAATGCATGTATATATTTTTTTACGTATCCTGTCGGCAACATGGCCTTCTGGGAGTACATCTCATCAGCAGAATCAGTTCAATACACGCAAACTCTGAACAGTTTTGAAATTCAGTATCTGATCAGCTGAGTGGGGCTTGCTTGAATTAATGCTGATGAACTGCCCAAAGTCTCTAGGCAAAGACCCATTCTTTATGAAATGGGGCCTAGTTTGAAGCAAAACTACGTAATTATAATGTTGTGCTATGTTAAAAAAATGTAAGTGATTATAATTAGATAAGTATCGAAGCCATAACTGTGAAATCTAGCACGGGTCATTCTGTTGAGTTTCACAATGGAATATTAGCATTTAACTAGCATAGACCTTCAAGGACAATTATTTTAAACACATTAATCACACATGTCCCCCTTACTGCACGGATTATGCAACAGATGAAAAGCATTGATACTTCAATGAACATCACCTCACCTGCCCCACATGCGCATTTAAGCACGTACGCATACAATTTGCATGTAATCTATATCGGGGCTTGTAAACAGCTGAGACAATGTGATTGTTAATTCCGCAGTGATTCCCGTTGAGAAGTTCCCAGAGGGGAGACAGATGTGGGGAGGAGAGGGAGGGGTCAGCAGAGGTGACTTATAAGAACCTTACTTAATGTGACGGAGAGTAAAGCTTTAATCCACCATCACCATTTCAGTGGTTACCCTGGGGTATGGTCTATCAGTAGCCACACACAGCCGTTCATGTCAGTATTAATAGCAAGGCATGCGTTACATTTACCCCGTGTTGTTTAATAAATCTAAACTTTCAAACAAAAGTAAATGTGCCAAGAGAACGTCGATCTCTTGTACCCTGGTCCTGTCCTCACGTTTTGCGTTGTTGAAATATCTATTAAATGTGACAAGGTCTACACAGAGGCTGAATGTCTGTATTAAATCGACTAAAATGTGAGGAAGTGTGTATGTCCATCAAAAACATGTAAATTATGCATTCCCGTGACAAGAGCCGATATTTCTATCGGATAAATATTGTCGACTCCCCACAAGGCGGTATTTATTTTACCGACACTTCAGGAATGATGGGCTGACCGGAATTTGAACTCACAACCTTCTGACCGTAATTTAAAGACTTGGTCAAAGCGCCACCCAACTGCAAATACAAATGTCGACGTGAGAATTTAACAGTGATGTAAACTGCAGATGCATATAGAAAGAACCAATTTTGTTCAAAGCTAAGTAGCTCTGCAACATTTGAACCGTACTAGCTCAATGGCCTGTGCTGTGCGTGGGACAAATTACAACGTGCCATCACGGTCCACAGCACAGGATCTGTGTGTCCACGCAGGGTTTCCCCTCCGTACGCCGACATCAAAACCCACGCCACCTCACACCGCCTATGCATTATTGAGGCTGCTCTCTCGTTTTTTTCCGCCGAAATGTTGTTTTTTTTTTCAAACAACTTGTCACACAGCACAGCCTTTGATGGAGGAGGCAGAGAGGTGGGTGCAGGGAGACTCGGGCAGCCGAACACACGAAAATGTGGGCACAGCGGCCGTAATGAGGAGGCCTTAATTGATTGTAAATAACGAGGACCTGCACGAATGTCATCAGCAGTCTGACTTCCGAAAGCTAAGCGGGTTTTTGTTTTGCAGGCCGTTTGAATAGACATTGGAAATGGAGCAGCCAAATCTGCACCTGCAGTAACGGTGCCACCGTGGCAAGATGTTAAGTGCCTCGCCTGGTATACAGGAGGTCGTGAGTTTGATCCCCGACCATAACGCCTGCATATTCGGAGTTTGCTCTCCCCGTGGTCACGTGGATTTTTCGGTGTTTCTCTCCACATTTTTAGAAACATGCATTTAAAGTATTTGGCTGCAATACATTTCCACGTGATAAGCCACTTCGTTGAGCCATTATTTGTTGTGCATGTATGTTGAACTTCTTTCGCACAATACGTGGCCAACCGCTTCTGGTAAAATAACCTATCCATCTCAGTGGGCCTTACCTGATAAAATAAAAATTAAATTTAGTGTATAGTTTTATTATAGTGACGGTAGATGAAGCCCTCGACACGAGCGGTGTCCTGCTGCACTCGGGCTCATTAGGTCCATGACTGCTCGGCTTGTGCATTATAACCAATTCGCCATTGCTTAATTGCACTGTAATGCGTATGACCTCCTAAGTAGGTGTCTCTGTCTTTCTGATTAGGACAGTTAAGATATGCGTAACCTTTATACCTTAAGTAATGACCATTATGCTCCGTATTGCCTAATTGTGGTTGTATGTTTAATGACCTGTTTAGCGAGGCTTATTTTGGTAGATTAGAACAGTTTAGATATGCATAGTCCATAATTTAAAATCTCATTTAAAATGTAACTGACCTTCCTATTACGCTTTAAAAACACACCATCATGCTGATTACTGGTACACCTGCCACCGTAATGTGGCAGTAGATGTCCACGTCAATATCTGCACAAAGCCTCCGCAGATTTCATGCAGCAGTTACATGGCAGCGTTTAGGGCAGAGGCAAAGGTGCAGCCCTGCAATTGCTAAATCACCCAACTTCCGGTAGAATGGCCTCCATTAGAAGCAGCTCTGGAGAACTTCTCTCTCTCTCGAGGGTATTTTGCGTTGTCTACTCTCTATGCTGGCCAGACGTCTTGCAAGAGTTACATTGTAGCCAAATGCTCATTGGGAATGTGCTAATGCGAGTGATTAAAATTCAAAATCTCTCTGGCGGTGACCTGTCTCTTGGCAGGTGTTATGGTTGGCGAGATGTTAACTACCTCGCTTGATATGCAGGAGGTCGTGGGTTCGATCCCAACCGTGATGCCTGCTGTATATTTGGAGTTTGCATGTACTCCACGTGGTCACAAGTATTTTTATCTAGGTCCTCCAGTTTTTTCCCTCCACACTTAGAAACAAGCGATTAGAGTATTTGGCTGCTAAAGATTTCCACGTGATAAACCACTTCGTTGAGCCTTCATTTGTGACCATGTCGCTTCTGAAAAACAGCTACAGTATGTAGTGCAGTTGGCCTTACCTGGTAAAATAAAAAAAAGCATAGTTTTACTTTAAACTTCCCATCAAGGGAGGCAGCCCCGCCGGGTGGTGTTCATTTCACCGAACCCAGGAGGATGATGACAATGAGGACAAGTTAACCTTGGACAGGATTTGAACCGGGACGCCTGCAGCTCGGGAGATTTGCTTCCCTACCAGCTAAGTTGGGGCAGTGCAGGTGTGAAATTATTTCATGAGAAGTGAACAATCACGCAGCACTTTTGCTCTGATTGTACCACAGAACGCGTTCACCGCCGTGTCCCAAATATAGAATTCGTGTTGGGTTGTGCTGCGTGATGTGCCTGCATACTGCTGATGTACACAAGTAAACACTGCAAACTGTGGAGATGAATTCATAGACAGATGGCTGCTTTGGCAGTTGGACGGATAGACGTCTTGACAGATGAGTTCATTCGTATAAGTACTCAATATAAATGCATACATGGGTGGCGGCCAATGTCCTTTGAGAATTAAGTAGCTGATGGAGGCACGCTGAATGAAAACTACCCCACCCCCACCCTCCTGTTGAAAAGCCACGTCTTCATATTCTACGCATGTGTTAGATTTAAATATTTTTAAAAACACATGCAGCTCTGTCAATCCACTGCTGGATTAAGCCATCCTCATACAGTGTCCCCCGTGGGGTTAGGTGTTATAGTATGTAAATATAGTATACGAACTGACACCTCGGATATCCCTTTCACGTTTTAACTGTGAATTTGACCACAGATATGCACGAATATAAATGTAGGGATGTGTGCATTCATGTACAGTTAGGTAATCCTGCTGGGTGCTAGGTATGTGCCTGCTAAGTCCGTTTCATTACGCAATTAGTGTTCTTCCTGACAATTAGGACGAGGCTTTATTTACCTGTATGTGTGCAACGCGTGTACATGCAACGGATACCAAGGTATAAATGTATTAACGAAGAGATTGATAGACAGCCTCGGCACGTGGACGGGTGTGTTATGAACGTATAAATAAATGTATGAAAGACGGACGTGTGAATGACGGCATGACGGACGCTTGCATGAACACGTGGACAGGTGAACAGGGGTAAAGTGTGTGCTATATATGCACACTGAACACCAGCAAGCCATGCCGCTGCACCGATGTATTATGCACAGTGTTGTATTACAGGCATGACACACCTACTGCGCAATTGCATGCGAACTGAACGCTGATAAGTGCAATCACTCCAATTAAAAAAAAAACTTCAAAAGCGCAATGTACAGAGACAGGGCTTAATTGCGCTCTTGATATGGCACAATGGTATTCCTTCCAGGTGCAGCGAAGGATGAAGTTGCACAAACGTGCGTATGGTGGAAATATTTTAGCAAAATCACCCGATCAGTGTGTTGGTGTAACCCATGTCTTATTGTCAGACTTGTTTTTTTTGTTTTTGGAATGTTGTTCGGTTGTCTTGGAGCAGGGATTATCAGCATGAGGCTCTACAACTGGCGTACAAGGTGCGCATATAAATAATGTGTGGACACCTTTTGTTACACACCACGCCAGAATCAGAATCAGAATTTCTACTGGAGGAATCCGATGAGCTTTGAAGTTATTTTTTGACAGATGTCCAGTGGCCGGTCCTGTACACCCGTGTCATGAGACACAATAAGGTGAGATGGATGTGGCTGAGTGCCAAAATAAATCCTGCAACTGCATTCCGGACCGTGCTGACTGAAAGTAAGCCTTGCATATACACATCCATTTATAACTGTACTGTAATTATAAAAGCCAAATAAAGAATACTGCACTAGCGTTCATGAAAAAATGTTTAGATACTTTCGTCTTTTTTGTATGGTTATATGTAGAAAAATAGATGTGACCACAGTGCAAAGCGTATAAAAAAGAATTTGCGAGTGATATTAGAAAGCAATTTTAAATGCAATGCCGAGAAGAATGCACGTGGGTTTTTTTCTTCCCTCCTAGAAATTGGCTGTATTTTGTGGAACAGCATACACACACACACGCGCACACATTTACACAGAGTCTTAGTCTAACTTAATGCAACAACGTTTCACTAAATAGTGCCACTCAGTCCCAACGAGCATGCACCACTGTTCATCTCTGAATAAGCAGCTCTGCACCACGGGTAGAAACTCCACTTGCCTGTGGCAAGGATTACTGCAGCTCATTTCCTCCAGAGCGGTTCTCATTGTATCGTTCCCAATGCAATGATGGGCTGAGTCAATCCCTGACCGGGATTGGATCTCACCTCCTTACACTCGTGGGCTGCTCAGTGCAGGCTCGTGAAGGCAGCACATTTGGTCACACATCTTGCCGAGCACATCACTCGCGCGGGGGCCCATATCCAGAGCAGCCCTTCAAGCCACAAGGCACTCCGGCTGATTTGCCAAGTCCAGCCAGTGCTCATCTAAGGAGAAGGTGGTGGCCTTTAGGGCTCAATATTAAAATTAATCTGCTGTTAAGGTGATTGTTGTTTGGCGATTATAGCGAGACTGGGTACATTTATGAGACATAATATATGACCAATGTAGCACACAGCACCCAATTGAAAAATAAGCAGATGCAGAATTCGAAAACCCACTAAAAGTCAGGCCACTGTGCTTTTTATACACACACCGATGCGATTGACATTGCTTCGTAGTTGCTGACTTGGCTGTTTCGAGTATATTTATGCATTTATTAATGCACTATAGCTGTCATACTGTACTCACTGAATTACTTGAAATGTGTGTAAGAGAATGCATACACACAATCAAGATCCCATTTTGCATCCTCAATAATGAATGTAATAAAAAAAAATGGGAGTGAAAATCAAATGTTGAAATATTGAAAAATGCAGGTATCATCGCAGTTCTGACTCAAGATCACACGTTCTCGTTTAAATATGCAGACTGGCCCTCTCTTCCCCATTATTAAAAATGCACTCGAAAGGGAATTAGGTCTCTTAAAAATTATCTGCAGGTTCCGAAGCCATATCACTTAATCAGCAGATTACCTAACCTGCAATAAACCTCACAGTTATTGGCCGTGCTTAATAAATGTCACACTTTAGCGATGGCTTCAGGCAGCATAGGTGCCACCGACGGTGGGAGATTTTCAAGAATTTTTTTTTTTAGAGCGATATCTCCTTCTGTAACTTCGGCTACTTAACCATATTCACCTTTGTTAAATGAGCCTTCACATTCTTCACTTGAACCCGCGTATTAATTTCATTAACACCGCCGGTGCATTGCGTGTGCAACAGCAGAGACAAGGTTACTAGTGTATGCAGTGTGAGACTTCAATTTGGCCCGAGCTTCATTCTCACTGCAATCTAAAGGAAACCGATGGCTTGTTTTTGTTCCACCGTTGTATTCAGCTGGGTACCCAACCAAGGGTGGCTGAGCCTTTAATAATAAAGTGATTACAGTTTTTTTTTTGCCGATTGCGATATCGCTGGGGACAAAAGTGAAAAAGGCTTACCTGCTTACCTTCTACCCTTATTAATAAATGTGCGCACTGATAGCGCCTAATCTCAGTTATTATAAGGTCAATGCCAGTCACATGAAGGGGTTGGTAGCTCATTCAATGATGGTACGAAACATTCCTTGCCCCACTGTAAACCTGCACATATGTACTAACTATTATAAATCCGATACATGTGGATATTGTTCATTGTGTGTATTCATACGTGACTGTGGATAAGATACACAACGACGAACCTTTTAGATTGGCGGTAGAATTGATGATCGCGAGCATGTATGATGCACGCGAGGAGATAGTCTGGCTGGCAACATACTCTGCCACCTTTGTATTTCCAGTGCTATCCTTCAACACAGTGCAGTTACTCGTTATAAATCCGAGTCAGTCAAGAGTAGATTCAGTATAGGTTCAGATACCACTTGCCACTGATGTTGTCTATGGCCAGGGATCGAACCCACACGTCGCTCAGATGAGAGCAGAGAAACGTGAACCACTATTCCCAACCACACAAACGAAGACAAAGATCCCCCTAAAACCGTAGAGATTGTTGAGGCAAGTGCCAGTAGCGAGCGCCTGTGAAAGCTGGCACAGTGCAGGAAGGGGTGGTGTGGTCAGGGCCATGCCTGGCCAACCTTTGTCTCCCCAGTGGCGATGTTTACGCACCACATCAGGTATTCATTTGACCAAAGGGAGGCCCAAGACTGGTTCAGATAATCGTCACTAGTGTTGGCCATCAGCAGGAATCAAACTCATGTTTCTGGGTCCATAGCACAATACGCTAACCGCTGCGCCGCCGCTCCCACAGCAACAACAACAACCGCCATTCGCCACTAAGTGGCGGTGACGTCACCACGACGCTTGTGCCAGGCCATGTGCACCCTGAGGCCACGTGAAGTGTCGAACGCCCGCTGGCAGGAGGTCACGGGTAAGACCCAGGTGCCACAGGTCGACTGACCGAGATGACCGAGATGACTGGCTGATGCACCACCTGTGCCCCCTACTGTGCCAACTTGCTGTGCTTTAGCCACCCGGCGCTCCGCTCGTTGTTGTGAGCGTCGCTCCTCCGCCCTCCGTTGTTGTTGGAGGGCGACTGCCTCCAACTGCCCAGTAGCGTCCTTCACGGGCCTCCTCCACTGAGGCCGATCTTGACACCGCTGGTACCAGTCATCGGCAAGTTCACTCAGCTCCACGTCCTCCTGTACCACATCACTCCATCTCTTCTCTAGCCCGTGCCGCGCCCGTTTAGCCCCCTCGATCCGGCCGAACAAAAGCTGTTAGGCATGCGGTGGCTGGGCATGCGGGCAACATGACCCAGCCAACGCAGCCTTGCCTGCCGGAGGAGCTCACTGATGGGACTTTGCCCAGATCTTTCAAGGACTTGTGAGCTCCTCACACAATCCAGCCTGGTTAAACCCAGGATGGATCGTAGGCAGGCCAGCCTAAATGTTTCCAACCGGCTCCCACAGCACACACACAGACACACGTTACACCCACCATGGTGACAAAAAGATATTCAATAAAAGTCACAGACTAACTGAGATTGCATTACTCTGTGTATTTTGCCGTTTGAGCCAGCAACATTGTTTCAGCTGAAAATTCATTCTCAAGGGTAAATACTGTACTGGGCTGCAAAGGCCAGATCCGGCTACAAAGGTGTGCAGAGCAACAGTTTAGATGCAAGCCGTGACTCCTCCACGCGGCTCCCAGAATTTAATATGAGACGGGAAAAACGGATTCCCACCTTGTTGAATCACACGGCACAATTGAGCGCCGCTCAATCGGGCAGCTAGCGGCAGCCTCGGAAATTTGGCGCAAATTTCAGATCTCGTCGCAGCTCGTTCTGAGATCAGTGACAGATTGAGTATAGATTTGTAACAAAGTGCCTGACGCGCTTGCGACACATTTCACGGACAGCAAAGCGCGGCTGAGGCTTAACATCCTTTGGCTAAATGGCGATGAAATTTGCTTGTTCGCAAGCAAAGGCAGCAAAAAGCATGAATAATGATGAATCTCTCATAGAGGGGAGGGGGGATGAAACTGCTGCAACAAAAGTGTTTATTCATCTTGTCAAGCATGCCTAATATGATTTTATGCTCAAGTCTTCTCCCTAATACACCGTGTCTCTCGGTTGATGTAATTGCTGTACATCAAACCGTTTGTTCGTAGCGCATCGATTAACCTTAAACACGGGCCCCACGTTCTGAGACACTTTTCATGTCACACTCTGAAATGCGTGGCTTGCTTTGGCTTACCGTTGAGGCTTTGTGAGAGAAAAAAAATATTCGGACAAACACGAGGAAGAGACTCTTTGTCATCAAAACCTTCCAAAGTCACGACAAAACCGGTCAAATTAAATAACTATGTGCGTGCATGTCATCTCAAACCATGCAGCTGTAAACAACACAAATTGCTACTAAAATGAATCAAAATAATTCATGCTGTATGGATGCATTCACTATATGCATTGGGGAAAGATATATTTTACTCTTAAGCAGCATTCAGTCTCAAATGGGCTTCAGTTTGACTAAAACATACCCTTTGTATTACCCAAGACTAAGCGTGCTTACTGGCATTGAGCATGTCATTAATATTCCACACGGCATGTGGTTTTTTTAAATGCCCTTTACTGAACTTGGCCTAACCCCAATAACCTTACTCAAAGTTCACAAAGTTAGTTTCCAATCTGAGATTTGTAAAATATGCCTACTATCATTGAACCTTAAACTAAGAGCAAATGCCAACACGGTTCGAGAAGAAAAAATAAATAAAATAACACGTCCAGACAGCGTGTATAATTGTGCAGTGTACGGCGTGATACAGACAGACAACACAGCTGAATCGAGACACCCAATGACCGAGAGAACCAAGATGACACTCCAGAGGGGGCATCACCATCAACCTCAGCCACGGCCAATCCACTGCTGGATGAAGCCCCGCCCCAGGCCGCAGCCACCTCTCACGATCCTGCAGGTGTAATAATCCACGTGGCACCTGCACACGAACCGATGTAATCGCTCCATCTCCTCGGCGGCCGTGAATCCTGGTGGGCACGTTCCCTTCCTTGGCAGCACTCTGTTGTTATTCTTGACCGTCGTGCAAAGGCCAAAGAGGGATTCGTGTTATCAAAACGAATTCCCCTGGGAAATAAGTGGTGCCCTTGTTAAGCTGTGGTCAAAGTGCGATTGCAATTCTTCCGCTGTACTACGGCGTTTGCACTGGAACCGTGGCTGCCTGTCGAGCGACAACTTCGTGGTCCGCGGTGTCGTTTAAAGGAGCAGCAAGAATGCGAAGCGCGCAACTCTGGAACAACGAGTTCAGCAATTTGCATCGCGGGCAGCCTGGTGCAAGAAGCACGCTGTACTTGCATCTCAACCAGAGCCGGACGTTCTGAGCTGGGGGGGGGGGAAAGAGAGGTGGGGGGGGGGCTGTACTCAGACGAGCGGGGAAATTCGAAATGCATGCGTGCGTGCGTGGGTGGGTTGGGTGGGTGGGTGTGCTTGCGTGGTGTACACGTGTGAACGCGCGCGCGCGCGTGCTCCTGTGCGTACGCATTAATGCGTGGGCATGCACACGGGGTGAGGGGGGGGGGGAGTTTACACGGTGCACAGTGAGTGGGAGCGCGCGTCCGCGTGTGGCTGTGCATGCCAACGAGGCCCCGAAACCACCGAACGCACCCGGCGCGGACTGCAAGTACAGCGGACGCCCCGAGGGGGGGGGGGGGGCGCCTTGACAGCGCATCGCCACTCCGGCGAGACGCAGAACTCGAGCAAGTTTGCTACGGGTAGCAACCCACCCGTGCAGTCAAAATAATCGAACTGTCATTTTATGGATCACAATTAAGTCTACTATTTTATTTTTGACTTAAAACGTTCGTGACTGCAGGGATTCATGTTCGTCGGTTCTTTCGGTAAAGTCACGTAGATGGAAAATTAGAATAAAATTAAAATAAAAGCAAAAAAAACCCACGACGTTTCGATCGCAATACAAGATTCCTTGTAAAAGGTTTCAGTTTGGTGTTTTAACATCTTAACACCTGTTTTGTTACCAGAAAAAAGGGGAAAACTCTTCTCATATTTTGGTACTGACAAAGGAGGTCCCATTATGTAGCTGCTCACCCCGAGTTTTCATTACTCTGATAGTGAATTGTCTTTGTGCTGTACGCCTTTTGGCGTCCTCTGGCCTAAAACCCTTTGAGAAGAGGCTCAAAAGAAAGCTGTCTCTGGTGTGGACCAATCAGTTTCAAAGACAATGCATATATTATCAGAGTATGTGTTTTGCTTGCATTCTAACCACAAGGATTGTGGTTAACGCAGGCATGATTCCTTGTAAAAGGTTTCAGTTTGGTGTTTTAACATCATAACACCTGTTTTGTTGCCAGAAAAAAGGGGAAAACTCTTCTCATATTTTGGTACTGACAAAGGAGGTCCCATTATGTAGCTGCTCACCCCGAGTTTTCATTACTCTGATAGTGAATTGTCTTTGTGCTGTACGCCTTTTGGCGTCCTCTGGCCTAAAACCCTTTGAGAAGAGGCTCAAAAGAAAGCTGTCTCTGGTGTGGACCAATCAGTTTCAAAGACAATGCATATATTATCAGAGTATGTGTTTTGCTTGCATTCTAACCACAAGGATTGTGGTTAACGCAGGCATGATTCCTTGTAAAAGGTTTCCGTTTGGTGTTTTAACATCATGTTTTGTTGCCAGAAAAAAAGGGGGAAACCTATTATCAAGCGGCCTTTATATTTTCTCTCCGCCTGATGAAGACCGCTTGTGTTACGATCGAAACGTCGTGGGGTTTTTGTTTTTTTTAATTAATTTTTCTTTTATTTTCTACCTACGTGGCGTTACCGAAAGAACCAAAGAATATGAGCTATATTATTTGTATTAATACAAATAAAACAATTAATCTGAGGCGGCGACTTTACTGAACATCCGTCTTTAATTAGGCAGCATGTGAACAATACACTCCGATGTGTGACTGCCAACTCGCTTTGTTTTTTGTTTACCCCAATCTTGGATGTGTGGTCTGAGTAATCCCTCGTAGACCTCATGCAGAGCCTAATGAAAAACTAGTTGGGCCATTTTCACTCGGAGTTGACTCTGTCGTCTCTCTGTTTCACGATTAAGAGCTCTCCTCTTAGTGGTAAACATGAATTTATGTTTGTACATTGAAAAAAAGAACAATCACGCGGCCTTACATTTGTATATCTCGGTGGGAGGCAACGCTCCTGTAATTCAACAGCTGTGATGAATAACCGATGACATTAATTATCCGTGTCTATCCATGCAAAGAATGTGTGTTTAGCCTGATCATGACTACACTTCTGTAGGACCCAGCGCACAGCAAGTAGAATGCAGGCGTATTTGCTGAGAATTCACAAACTTCCGTCTTTCCCTCACGTGTTTTTTTTTCCTTCCAGGCACTTTCATGGTCTCTCACGGGTGAAAAAAAAGACATTGAAAGGAATTGGCCAAGCATCAGAAATGGTACCTTCATGAAAGTCTAGAGACTCGTAAACATAAACGAAACTTGAAGTTAATGTAAGAGTCTCCATTCAATTCTCGATATATATTTTTTCTCGTTGGGTTTATGCTTCTTCATCCTCTACTTTATGTAGCTGACAACTCAAGCATTTCAGCTTAACTGTGTATGCGACCAATACACTTTGATTTATTGATCCACTAATGTATGTAATGTGTGTTTTTTGTTTATTTGGTGCAACTGTGAAGGTGGCTCGAAATCAGAAGGTCGCAAGTTCAAACCCTGCATGGTAGTAGACACAGCCCATCCATCATCCCTCCTGGGTCGATAAATTGTGCACCACTTTGTGGAAAAGCCAATGGGGGTGATCCAATGGAGAGACTGACCCCCACCAGAGGAAAGTGGAATTTCCACTACTAGCTCATGGCTGTAAAGAATGACCAAGCACCGCCTCAATGCCTTGTTGGGCAGGAAATCATTTTGACTTTTGAATTGTGCAAAGCATGCTATCCAGCCACTCACAGCAACGTAAAAAATAGATAATATAATTTTGTTTTACCAGGTAAGGCCCTCTACTTTATATATATAACTCTTTTTCAGAAGCGACCTGGCCACAAATGACATCTCAGCGAAGGGGGCTTATCACGTGGACATGTGCAGTGGCATAGTGCTGGCTGCTGCCGAAACATGGAAACTGCGTTGTACGGCAGTATTGAAGTCAGCAGGCCACGATAGCCACGAGAGGGGGGCATCTAAAGGGGAAAGGTCACAGAGGATGCCCCATCGGGAAGCCTCGGGAACCCAAGGGTGGCACAGTCGGGTTTTTTACAATCGGGTTTAATTGTCTTTTTATATTAAACCCAATCATCTGAGAATGGGAGAAATCCGGTTTAATTGGTTCTAATTACAGAACCGCACTTCGCCAGCGGTCAGCCGGATATCGCGCCTGCTTCTGCCCATTTGCGCAATTGACGCCATTTTCTTATTGAGTGATTTCCATTTTCCAACAACGATGTCCGACAGCGGCGCCCGCACGGCTCTCAGCCCCGACGTTGATGATGACAGCAGCGCCGTGTTGCTCGTCTCCGGTGGCGACGAGATCATGTTGATCGACAACTATGACGAAGAAGACGCCGACGGCCCCGAGCAACGGCCCAAGAAGCGTGGCCGTAAGACAGCCGACGTTTGGGAGCTCTTCACCGAGGCCAGCCAGCCGCACAAGGCCAAGTCGAACATGTGCAAGCACTGCAAGACGCTCATCAATTATCACAAGAAGATTGAGTGGGTCAAGGGGAAGAAGACCGCTTTGCAGTGGTGGCAGACTGACGGCTCGGAGTGGCCCGACCTGAAGAAGATCGCCATCATGCTATTCAGCATGGCCACGTCGAGCGCGGCATCCGAGCGGAACTTCTCACCGATGGGCTTCATCCATTCAAAGCTAAGGAACTCACTGGCACCCACGATTGTGGAAAAGCTCGTGTTCATCACGACCAACCGGCCCACATTCTACGACTACCCCGTGCCCGAAGGCCCCGAGTACGATAGCAGCACCGACGAGGAAGCAGCCTAATTCTATCAGAGTTTCGTATTCATTAAACCGGGTTTTAATTCCCCGAAATCGGGTTTAATTGTATTAAAGAAAAAACACGATGCCTGCCGCTGGAAAAATCGGGTTTTTTCCAGCCATGCGGGAACCCGCTCGTAAGGTTCCAGAGAGGGGGCGCGGCCGGGGCGGAGCTAGGCCACGCTGAGAGTCTAAGAGGGCCCCTGTTGAGGGACCTCGTGGCTGTTGTTGGAGTGGGATCCCCATCGTGCTTCCCAAGATCGTTGCCATCGTCGCTGTCGTCTTCACTCGATGTTACACTGATAGATTGTTAACTTCAAATCTAGATCAAATCCAGACTGATATATAGTTGTTGGCTGTCTCGGTTCAGCACCGTCATTGTTAGAGGGTTAGAGTTGTGTGTAGGCTAGCAACAGTAATAGTGTGTACCCACGTGGCGTTGTGTGTAGGCTAGCAACAGTGATAGTGTGTACCCACGTGGTGTTGTGTGTAGGCTAGCAACAGCAATAGTGTGTACCCACGTGGTGTTGTGTGTAGGCTAGCAACAGTGACAGTGTGTACCCACGTGGTGTTGTGTGTAGGCTAGCAACAGCAATAGTGTGTACCCACGTGGTGTTGTGTGTAGGCTAGCAACAGTGACAGTGTGTACCCACGTGGTGTTGTGTGTAGACTAGCAACAGTGATAGTGTGTACCCACGTGGTGTTGTGTGTAGGCTAGCAACAGCAATAGTGTGTACCCACGTGGTGTTGTGTGTAGACTAGCAACAGTGATAGTGTGTACCACATGGTGTTGTGTGCAGGCTAGCAACAGTGACAGTGTGTACCCACGTGGTGTTGTGTGTAGGCTAGCAACAGTGACAGTGTGTACCCACGTGGTGTTGTGTGTAGGCTAGCAACAGTGACAGTGTGTACCCACGTGGTGTTGTGTGTAGGCTAGCAACAGTAATAGTGTGTACCCACGTGGTGTTGTGTGTAGACTAGCAACAGTGATAGTGTGTACCACGTGGTGTTGTGTGCAGGCTAGCAACAGTGATAGTGTGTACCCACGTGGTGTTGTGTGTAGGCTAGCAACAGTGATAGTGTGTACCCACGTGGTGTGTGTAGGCTAGCAACAGTGATAGTGTGTACCACGTGGTGTTGTGTGTAGGCTAGCAACAGCAATAGTGTGTACCACGTGGCGTTGTGTGTAGGCTACCAACAGTAATAGTGTGTACCACGTAGCGTTGTGTGTAGGCTAGCAACAGTGATAGTGTGTACCCACGTGGCGTTGTGTGTAGGCTAGCAACAGTGATAGTGTGTACCCACGTGGCGTTGTGTGTAGGCTACCAACAGTAATAGTGTGTACCACGTAGCGTTGTGTGTAGGCTAGCAACAGTAATAGTGTGTACCCACGTGGCGTTGTGTGTAGGCTAGCAACAGCAATAGTGTGTACCCACGTGGTGTTGTGTGTAGGCTTGCAACAGTAATAGTGTGTACCACGTAGCGTTGTGTGTAGGCTAGCAACAGTAATAGTGTGTACCACGTAGCGTTGTATGTAGGCTAGCAACAGTAATAGTGTGTACCACGTAGCGTTGTGTGTAGGCTAGCAACAGTAATAGTGTGTACCACGTAGGGTGGTGTATTATACCGATAATCAAATAAGTGCCTCTGAATCATACTGTCTTCGAGTTAGTCACTACACATGTTTAGCAGCCAAATACTCTAATACCCATGGTTGTGGTGTCCTGCAAAGCAAAGATCGAGAATTTAAACGATATTATAATCCAACATTAGGCTGACGGCGCTTATGTTTGGACTTAGAATAATTTAACTTAACAAAAAAAATTAAGCAAAAGATGCGATGTATTATGTTGCCAGTCTCATGTTAAATTATAATTGGTGAAAATATTTACAAGAACTATTAATATTTTGCAGTGATGACAGCATATGCAGTGCTTATGAACATGTAATGTAATTAACTCTGACAATCCAATTATTAATGCAAAACAAACGAAATATAACTCACTGTGAAAATGTCTGCATGCATTATGAAGAGTTATGTATGATACTGGTAGGAATCTCCTGGTTCCACCAGCCCACAGGTGATTATTGTGTCCGTCCGTCGTGCAGGGAGGGGCGGGGTTGGGAAGGAGTGGCTGGGTGGAAAGGGGAGGGTGGGGAGGGGCTGGGTGGGGAGGGAGGGGCTGGGTGGAGAGGGGAGGGTGGGGAGGGGCTGGGTGGGGAGGGTGGGGCTGGGTTGGGAGGGTGGGGAGGGGCTGGGTGGGGAGGGTGGGGGGTGGGAGGGGTGGGGCTGAGTGGGGAGGGGCTGGTCACCCCGTGGTGCCCTTATAAAACTCAACGTTTAACCTACTCACGCCGGCTTGTGCCCGCCCTCACAGTCGGGCATATTTGCGGAATACACCACGCCGCCGTTGACCCTGGCCATTGACCGAGCAACCCAACGTTCCTACCAGCTCCCTCCGCAGGAATGTGTTTTCCCAGGTTGTGTGTGCACATTTAGTGACACCCACGTAACACCATGCATCACACTGTGAAGTGTGTTGTGTATGGAGTAAAACGTATCTCCCTTAGGCTTAGCAATAGTCGACACACTCACATCGACTGTATTCTCCAGCTCATGCCGTGCACTCTTTTCCCCTATATTCGAAAGAAAAACTAGGAGGCGTGTCTCACAATCTAGAAGGTGCATGAGCGCGTGTGACCAGATTCACGTAATGTTAACGACCACGGGAACAACCTTGGGGTTGCGTTTTACTTTCCAGATTGACTCATTATCCTGAGAATATGGTATAGCGTGCGCTCTCATTCCCCTGCAAAACAATAAGGAAACTGCTGAAAAAAACCGACATTGTAAAAGACGTTTAGATGTTGCTGACAGCTGCTCATTTTAAACTACGACGTTCTGCGTGGCTATTTATTTACATGGCCCGAGGGAGCAGCACGCAAGAAGACGAAGAACAAAAGTGAAAATTACGAACAAACGAAGAGGTTTTGCTGCGCTTTGGAGCTTTTGGATAAAGAAACGGCATCTCAAAGCACAAAGTGTCAATGTGTCTAGGGAGGAATATCTTCAAGCGTTGCATTCTGCCAACTGTGACGCACGGGGTCAGACGCAAGGTCACTTCCAGAGAAATGGATTTTGAGCTTAAAAGCCGCTATAATAGCAAGTGGAGGGAATCATTCTCGTTAGAATACCCGGTGCAAGTGCTCAGTGCTTGTTGGTGAGCACCTATTAAGAGCAAGGCAAGGTGGTGCGCTCCAGGCACCTTTGGTGCCAGCTTGACACAAACACACACACAGGATTTTATGCGAAAGTGACCTATAGGAGTCCGGAACCTATTGTCATGGATATACAGAGCCAAGTACTGAAACTCAAATATTGCCCAAATGTATGAACCTTCCCCTGCGCCTCCGATTAGCACGGCTGGCTAAAAACGGTGCGAAAGAAGTCAAACATACGGACATACATACATGATACAACATGCATCCTTTACCCTGGAGGGAAAATGTTGTTAGCGACCATCTATTAAGGTCAGCATAGTAGGATCTAGGGTGCTGAAGACTCCTTATACCCAGTACTCGCGTTAGGCTAAGTAAACCCTAGCAGAGCTCCAGATCAGATGCAATTGCCATTTGCCACCGGTGTTGCGTATGACCAAGAATCATATCCAGGGCAGTGGCATAATAATGTATCGTATTTACCACTGCACCACGACTCCCAATATAGTGTATACAAAAGACAGAGATTCCCCTTAAAGCCATACAGACGTTGGGGAAATCACTGTTAATGAGTACCCATTAAGACCAGAATGGCAGACAAGTGTGTGGCATGGCCACCCCACACTCCATTGCTGATGTTACACACAACACAGAGTGCTCATTTTGTGCTGATGTGACCTAGGGGAGGCCCAGAACTGTTACAGATTACAATTTGCCACTGGTTGTTCCTGAGGATACAGAGTTGAACCCATGTTACAGGGATTGTAAGGCAGCATCCTAACCAATAGACTACTGCTTTACCCATAAATGTAGAGCATATTGTGTCGTTTATAGGCGAGTCATCCACACACACACATCACTTGGTACAATGAGCTGCTTGAAACTTCACCTAAGCACAAAATAAGCATGAGGGTCATTGTGGAGAATAAGCAAATCCAACACACGACAACGCGCCTCATTCCCATACTTATCCCTCCACATAAAAGATAAGGTTTGTTTTCGTTTAGACACCATATCGGCAACACTGCCTTCTGGGAGTGATTTTCTTTCGCGAGCATAAGTTTAGTACGGATGAACTCTGGACCGATTTCAACATTCAGCGTCTCATCACACATTTTGAAAGTCTGCCAGGGTCTCCTCGCGAGCCATTTTTGCTTCTGCCCATGGCATGCGGATTAGACGCCTGGCGCTCACTTAACGTAATGGGTCTGCCACAGATGGGAGTTGAATGGGTGACCTGTGTCCGCCTATGACCTGCAGTGTGCCACAGCTGAATTTATCCTCTGCTCCATCTCCCCTTTGCCCTGACTGCGGTGTGCCCCTACTCAGCCATTTTCTGGAGAAGACATTGATGTTTGCTTGCCACGCATAGGCCTCATGTGAATGGGTGCACACACACTGAGTTGGAATGGGTTCCTGACGATAATAATGTAGAAATAATGATTCCCTTTATTTACTCAGGAAAGGCTCACCAGGTATCATAACTCTTTTTCAAGAGGCACCTGGATTGAGATGTTTTACCGATTCCATTAGCGAGCGTTTGGATTGTGGGAGGAAACTGGAGAAAGCAAGGAAAACCAACACATACCAGGGGGTTCATTCCCAAAGCTCTGCACAGATGGATTTAATAAATTATGTACCGCCATATTCTGACCATCTCACATCCCAGGTCCTACAACACACAGTCTTTTCCCAGGCAGTGTCTCATGAGGACTAACAATGTGTGATGAGATCAGGCACCGAACGATTTGGTGACAGGCTGGGGATGCCAAGGTTCTTGTTCAATTTGTGACATCTGCGTTGTGACATCGCTGGGAATTAAAATAATTGCTTGCCTTGTGTTCTATCTGCGCAAAAGTTCATCTGCAGCTTGTCTTTTATACGAACGCCCCAAGTCTGCTATTCGAGAACTCGAATAAAAAAAAAGTGAAGAGTGATTCCCTGCTCAAATTAGCATTAAGCTTGTGCTCATCTTCTGTATACAGCCTTGAACCAGTGCTATACATTACACAGTCCTAAGTTGGGGACACGTCTCTAAATAGGACCACTGTTCCCTTATTGTATTTACGGCAGAGAGATGAATCAACAACCGAACAGGATTTGAACTGAAAGCTTTCTGATTGCGACCAGCCATCTCTACAGCAGAGTCCCAGCATTATATTTACCCATCCAAATACTGCCCACCAACAATGCTTCCGGATGGTCATTAACGTTTGTATTGTTAATAATATTATTAAGTGTGCGAAGGGTTTCTTAAACCAGTTGAACCTCTCTTAGTGTAAAGCCTTCTATGACACCATTCGAGTGCAAACATCCTCACTGGACAGTGTAGTGCACTAACCAGTACATCACCACTCGTGTGGCCACGCATCTAACTCAAGTCATCCCCCCCCCGCCACCTTCAACTTAAAGGGCGCCATTGTGGCTAAGGGATGTTAACTACCTCGCCTGGTATACACGAGATCGTGGGTTCGATCCCGACTCTGACACCTGAAAATTTGGAGATTGCATGTTTTCCCCGTGATCGCGTCGATTTTTTTCTCTGGGTCATCCAGTTTTTCCCTCCACATTTAGAAACGTGCGTGTACAGTATTTGGCTGCTTTAATTGTCCACGTGATAAGCCACTTCGTTGATATATCATTTGCTTCTGAAAAGAGCCATATATCTCAGTGGACCTTACCTGGTAAAATAAAAAAAAAATAGTTTAGCTTAAAAATAACTTGATACATTGTATTTGTTTGGAACAAACATTGGTATGGCTCGTACACATATAAACTGTGAGGATTTTTCCACAAATCTGGCTGTTGCCTGATGAAGCGAGTTGTAATTAATGGCGAAACGTCGTTCTCAGATTGTCAATCCTGTGGCTTTGCTCTCCAACACACCCGGTGTGCTGTACTAGTAACAAATTGGCATGTTATTTTACGTGAACAAACCTTACTAATTATCTGTGCTGGGTGGTGGCGGGTTTAACGACACTTTTATATATTTACGTGATCTTACCCCAAAAACCTGTATTATGGATGACACTGGTCGCGAAAGCCTACGTGTTAAACATACACTGTGAAGCATGCGTGGAGAAAAAAGGTTTGCTAAATATTACCCAAAAAACGCAACTCCGACAGCAACTCCACTGCTATTTACACTTCTGCATTTGACAGCTTAATACCTGAACTTATCTACTCATATCTGTGCGGAGTATGCGAGACCGGTTACCCTTGAATCATCTCACTCAGGCAGAGCTGCAGTGCTGCCCTACTCGAGCGCAATATACAGTCGCCGCATTACATCTTCACCGTGCTCTGCATTCACATCACATGCTGTAAGTGATGTTTACATTCACAGCAAAGAGCTCAACTTGTAGTCAGAGGGTTCCAAGTTCAAATCCCAGACGGGGTTTTACGAAGCCGAGTCATAAAAAAATACTGCTTTTTTACAGAATCAACAGAGGATGTGCGATGTTTCGAACAGCCTCCATCATGTGAATGTGGAATTTCCACCACTGGCTACAGGTCTGGAATTGAAGCGAGCAGCACCCCTGCGTTTGTTTGAGCAGGCAGCCGCGCTGTTATTTTGATTCAAAGCTGCCCTCCAAGTCCATTGCAAGCCGCGTAAAAATCCTTTCTCAAATCCAAAAAGTTAAACAAGCAATTCTTACTTCAAATCTTGGATCAACACGAGCAGAATGACGGAGTGAGCATTTAACTCGTGAAGACGAAGAAGTGAACTTGGTGGGGGTGGGGGGGGTGAAAGTAATCTAATTCCCACACTTTTTATGCCAGCGAAGCAACAGTGCACAATAGCCAAGGCTTATCCTTGCATCAAGCGGGTCATTCGTTCTCTATCTATCCCCCTGCAGACTGAAAGGAAGAGAGAAGTTTTAAAACATCAGGTGTCGCGCAATATAGGAGGAGGAGGAGAGAGGGCATGTTTGTCCGAACCCAGTGTTTGCTTTGCCATCTGTTGAAATAACACGTCGCTTCGGGGAAATAAAAACAACTCCACCTGCACTGGCAAGGAGGCATCTGTCCACCACGGAGACGAAACGTCGCAGTGGCGGAGGCACCGCAAGAGAGCGTGTCGGGTTACTCCGACAGGGAAAGCGCAAAACGAGAACACCCCCCCCCCATCTCCTCCACCCCCTCCCATTAAAAATGCAGCTCGGAGGCAGGTGAGGGAGGAGAGGGAGGCTATAACAGCGCTGAAAAGAGGTGGGAGGTTTGCTCTAACCCTCCCCCCGCCGCTAACAAAAGGAGGTGTCAGGGCGAGAGAGAACGGCTGCCAACAGGTGCAAGTGAGGTCTCATTTTCCACCGGTGAAAAGTCTGCGCTGCCCACCGCCCAACACTTTGGACAAAAGACACACACACACGGCACGAACAGCTTCGTGCAACGGTTCTCAAACGCATGGGTCAGCACCCACTAAAGCCTTTCACGGGGGGAGGGGTGGGGGCACAGGCTGCGGAATGGATACCGTGAAGGAGAAACGTTGAATGTGTGTGTGTGTGGGGAATATTAGTGCCACTTTGCCACGGCGATACAAAGCATCGGCAACATGAAATAAATGCGTTACTAATAACGCATTGACGAGAGACGCGGACACGTGATCTCCCTGTGTATTGTGGCCTTAGTAACCACAGTTGTGCTTTATTTTATTTAAAGCTGGTGGGAGCCCACTGAGACTAAGACTGTACTCTTTTCAAAAGCCACACGGCTCACGTGTATACTTAAGGCAAATGACACCCATTGGCTAATCCGTGCAAAATTATCAGCTTGCTGCAGCCATCAACATATGCTGCAAGCTTGAATAGAGCTCCCACAAGCTTACCACTTTGACATCCATTCATTGCGGTTCGTATGGTAACGCAGACGGATTCTGCCACGGAGAAGTGGTTATCACACTGCACGTGCAATCCAGAGATTTCCGGTTATATTTGATCTCCCAATGCAGCAGTGGAAAATAACTACAGTATGCGAGTTTCCTAAATCCTGTCCGCCCAGTAGATTCCCTCACTTTACGCGCGTTTCGGTTGTTGCGATTTCGCGTCTACGCGACTCACCTATTTCTACCCAAAAGAAATGCTCTATGCGGTTGGAATTCACTCACATTGGCGATGCAGTCGGTCGTGGCACCACGTTTGTGGTTGCACCGTACCTTGTGCGCCACTGGCGCGCTTGTGCCACACAAAGCGAGGTAAACCTGTACACCTGTGTACAGCACAGTTCGTCGATCTGCAGATCGCTGGTGGTGGTGGGGTAAAGCGCGGGTACCCCCACCTCTTGCCAACAACGTCCGGCTATCGGCGAAGAGTTTTCCAGTGGTATGGGCAAGCAATTGCAGGGCTGCGCCTTTAACCCCTTTTATGGTACAAGGAGGGGTGGGTGGCTAGCACAGAAGCAAAGCGTCCTTTATTTCGCAAGAGCTAATATTGACACTGCAATACAGTACAACATAAGATCCAAGTCCGATTCAGTACAGTACATAAAATCCGTGATCTAATTCCATCTGTGAAGGATGTCATTCCTGACTTGCAATACCCTGGAGTCTATAAACTGAGTTGCAGCTGTGGTGATTGTTACATTGGGGAAACGAAACGTCATATCTCTGATCGTGTCCGCGAGCACAAGTCAGATCTGAAACACGGCAAAATTGAGTCTTCCGCCATTGCCGATCATTGCTACAACGCTGTGGGTTCTCATGAGATTGTCTTTTCCGAGACCAAGGTGCTCTGCAAACCTTCTGGCTACCATCAGAGGTTTGTACACGAAGCCATCCAGATATACAAACACAGACATAACTTCAACCGTGATGATGGGTACAAACTAAGTAATCATTGGAAAGATGTCATTAACCATGTAAAAAATAAAAATTAACTACACATATTTGTACCATCTTATCTGACAGGTACTATTCTACTTTACCGAGTGTTGACATCCCCAGCGTTTAGCAGTATTGCTTACTTTTATTCATATTATCAGCTAACACCGGCCACAACCATGAGCCGATGTGCACCATTGTTCTCTTTTAGCCCCGCTCCCCAGGACCATCAGGCCATACCCCTGGCTACCACATTCAGACAAGCCCCCCCCACCCCCCCTCCCTCCCCCCCTTAACTTGTATTTAAGGGCTTGCCTCTTGGATTTTGTCCTCACTTAATACAGTAAATTCAGCTGTGACGGTCCCACCTGATGACGGAGACTTGTGTTGCCTCCGAAACGTCGTGATTTATTATTTTATTTCTATTATTATTTTTATTATTTATTTTTATTATTTACTTTTACCTACGTGACTTTACCGAAACAACCTAAGAGTATGAGGATACCGAGTTGGCAGCGGTGAACAAGTGCAGCCAGCAAACACCTCAATGCATTCATCGACAACACTGTGGCCTTAAAAGGTGAAATATATAATGGGTGACATTTTGAGCATTGGCCCTTCTTCACAGCACAAGCACATATAGAAAATACTCAAACGTTTCATGCAACCGTGGTGTAAAGTTCAGTCTCCAGTTCTAATTAGGCACTTCGTCACTCTGGCCTCTCTATTCGCGTGATGATGCCCCAAACGTCGCCAAACATGGGCCGAGGTGATCCACTGACCTTGCACACCGTGCATGCCCTGCTCCTGAACTGTTGCTGAAGAGCGGAAATAAAATATGAAGACTTAATAGATCTGTCAGCATACATAGTTGCATTGGTAACCAGTGTAAACCATTTCATCATTGATTTACTAGCGCATGTCACGTGCCATGGGACCAATAAGTTATCCCTAGAACTTACGCTCATGACATAGACGGAAACATACCTTGAGTAAATTCAACAAAGCAATCTTGAATAGAAACAACAGTGCAGGTGGATGAGGGCAGGAAGATGCTGTTGTATAGCTTATTGGTTGGTACAATATATTTATTTTCGTTTCATACCAAAAAAATAACTGTACCGCCTATAAGGTTGACCTTTGTATTTCAACATCTGAAAAGTCCGTATTTGCTTGGATAGTTCCTGCCCTCTGCCTGCCTAATCTCACCCTTCAAAGAACATCCCCCTGCCTCAATGCAGACCTGATAAGGGTTGAGGAGATATAGCTTTGCCCATTGAGCATATATATGTTATTTTTTTTAAAGGCACATTAATGTATTCCTAGACACAGACCAATGTGGTCACGCTCCAGGTGAACAGTTTTGCTGGTACGTTGACTTTGTTGTAAAGGCATTTTCACAGTGAATGCACACGTGCGCACATACTCCACACACGTACACATGCATGGGCCCACTCAGATCTTCTCTGAAAGAAATTGCTAAAACATCCCCTCCCCGTTCCCCGTGTGAGTGTTACAGGCTGCATGAAAAAGTGCAGTTAGAAAATGCCTATAAGGTCAGCCGGCCACAGCAGCAGAGCGAGCGGCTCGCAATCGGTAGGGTTGCGAGTTCAAATTGTGAACCGGGGGGGGGGGGGGGGGGTTCCACTCAGCCCATCATCCCTGAGGTGTCAATAAATTGAGTATCACATTATGGTGAAGTCAAAAACGGTCGTCCTCTGGATAGGAGTATGGCACTTCAGCCGCTGGCTTTGGGGCTGTGAATTAGGATATGGGCATCGCCTCAACGCTCATCTCAGCAGGAAATCAGTGGCTTTTGACAGCAATGCAAAGTGCAGTCGTGGCCAGTGTCCCACCAAGCCACTTAAATTTCTTTGTGCGGATTTTCCAACACACTGTAGCGGTGAGCCAACCTAGGGGGAGATTCGTTCGAATCTATGCAACCAGACGCCGCTGATCTGCATCTGGCCAGGAATTGATGCCAGGTAAGCAGGATCTCGTGCAGTGTGGACAACCTTGAACGCCACACTCCACAATAAAACTAACATTCCCCCTAATAGCCTTTTGCAGACGTTTGGGCAAGGTCCGTTAGTGAGCACCTATGAAGGCCGGCACGGCACACTCGGGTGTGGCCTGCACTATGCACGGCAACCTTCCTCTTCTCTCTCCCGTGCTGATGTGTACACACCGCACCAGGTAGTCATTTAAGGTTGAGTCTACCTGGGGGAGGCCCAGGACCGGTTCGGTTATTCATTCAGATATTTATCACAAATAGACAACGACAAAGATCCCCCGTATAGCCTTAACAGACTGTAGAGGCAAGTGCTGTTAGCAAACACCTATCAAGGCCGGAACGGTACACGAGGGTGGCCAGCACCACGCCCGACCGCCTTTGTCTCCCCAGTGGCGATGTTTAGACACCGCACCAGTTACTCACACATACTGACATACACACAGACATACTGACATACACAAAAATACACAGGCACCTGAAAGTACACGTGTGCAGACGCAAGTTTCTCAGCCACTGACTCGATCAGACACAAGCCCCAAGACGTTGCACTGCATGTATCCGCATGCACACGATGCGAGTGGCCTACTTTGTTTTCACCAGCTTTGTCTTCCCCGTTTGTTGGCGAAGTGCAGCATTAGACGATTGCAGGCCACGTGAAATGGGGATGGAGCACAGCGAGCCTGAGACAAGTGACTTACAAACTTGCCGTTCAGCCAAAAATGTGGTGCTCCGTTATATGTCAGTGTCATTCTTGACATACAGGCATCGCGGTTATGGATGTCAGCATGCGCTCCCACCTGCAGGTGGATAATCGCGGTGCACAACGCACACGCGAGTGTTACGAACACATTCCTGCGGAGGGAGCTGGTAGGAACGTTGGGTTGCTCGGTCAATGGCCAGGGTCAACGGCGGCGTGGTGTATTCCGCAAATATGCCCGACTGTGAGGGCGGTCACAAGCCGGCGTGAGTAGGTTAAACGTTGAGTTTTATAAGGGCACCACGGTGTGACCAGCCCCTCCCCACTCAGCCTCTCCACACTCTCCCCACTCAGCCCCTCCCTCCCCACCCAACCCCTCCCTGCACGACGGACGGACGGACACAATAATCCCCTGTGGGCTGGTGTAATCAGGAGGTTCCTACCAGTATAAGCATATATGTACAACGTGTATGCACACATGTACAATTAACAATAACAACAACAAAGAAAGCTCAACACATTCGTCGATAGATAACACTGTGGCGTTACAATGAAAACATGTCCGAGGTGATGTGTTGGGCAATGGCCCCGTCTTCATAGCGCCATGACTGGCGACGCCAGAGAGATGGAATGGAATATAATAAGAGTTGAAGACTGCACTTCACTGCACAACAAGGGCCACCGCCTGAAACGTCGCCTACTAGAAAAAAAAATGTCATTTTAAATCAGTTTTTTTTTATAAATCTGTTTTTTTATATATATATAATTGCGCCTGGACACCATTGCCAACGCGGAATTGCCAAGCAGTCACTGCGACATCCAGGTCCAGTTTGTTTTGCCTCCACCAATTGTGCAAGGCGTATTATTAAGTCAAAGGTGTCTCCACTGCTCGCGCAACACATGGCTGCAGGTGCTTATCTCCATCGGTGGCTCGAAGCAAGTGCTGGAAATTGCACATTCCAATGGCAAGAGCTATTATCCTTCAATGGCCATTTTGCTCCCCTCTGTGAGACTGCGATTGTCAACACCTACTGTGTTTGCTCATTTGTGCGGAAATAAGAGACATGCGGCACATGTATGTTTGTGGAGCTGAACGCAGATGCACAACCCGTTCGTGAATCCTCTGCCGGATGAGGGCCTCCCCATAATACGCAGCCAGTGAGGGTCATTTGACCATTCTTCACCACACTGGTCAGGGTGAATTGGTGAACGTGGGGTGACTAAAGAGCAACAACGGAGCTTGCTGCACCGCCCTCTGCTGCACATGATGCCTAATACACCTGTTTGTAAGCATGGTGGTCACCTATGCAATGACTATCCAGGCTGAAGCCTTCGAGGTCCGACGAGATGTGGATGCATTCACATGCCCGGAACCGATAAACATACATGATAGTCACAGTACTCGTAACGCATTTACGGAATCTAGAGATTTGCATGAACATATGTAAATATTTGCATCGACTTTAATGTCGATAGCACGATATTTATGCACATATGTAATGCCTGGTGTATGTGTCTGTGTGTGCACGAACACCATCACGTTTGGACACAAATTCGATATGGGTCAATGTTATCTCGTGTTGTCGGCGCACAGCAGCGGTTCGCTGCGACATTGCCTAACCCCATTTCAATCGGACACCGCGAGTCCAAGGCTCCCAACAGATCTTACAATGCGACAAAAACACTCATTTAAAAGTTTCTATCACCCGATGATAGTGCCGCTTGCAGGCTATTACTTGCTTTTGCGAGGTAACAATAGTGGGGACACATTCGTGGGGACCGAACACGATATATTTTGAGGCGGCGGTGGGGGGAAGCTATGAGCAATAATTAAACACTGTTCCACCATGTCGTCAGTTTTTTTGCTGTGTTCCTCCTGTAGATTGTAGAGTATCTTAGGCATGCCCTACAGGCTTACACCATATGTTTGCTAAAGGCCCTGGGGAAATGCGCCATGCTAAAGTGTTGCATGAAAATTAAATGCTTAATGGGCCCTGTGGCTGTTTGTAGCATGAGTTGGGATTTAAAAAATGAAATGAAATACATTTGAAAGGTGTCGTGCAAAAGAAATGTCGCATTTTATGAGAATCTTGCAAACTTCCTTGTTTTCTCTTGACTTAAAGCTTCTTTCGTGACTGCAGGAATTCATATTCTTTGGTTCTTTCGGTAAAGAAACGTAGATAGATTCTTGTTTTGTTTCTCCATTGCTATCTTGTCACGTCAGATTAAGCGTCCAAAACTGCTTTGAGTCTTTGGTTTTATGTAAAACAAGGGAGAGCATGTTACGTACGTGATAAACTCCATCACTCGCAATTAAAACGTCGTAAATAAGACTGTAAATAATCGAAATAAAAACCATCGGAGGTGAAAATTGAAGTAATTGCAACTTAGAAAAGAAAAACAACAATAACACTGTGTTTAGTATTGACATAAAAATAGATTCAAAATAAAAAATATGCAATTTCCGTCCAACAACAAACGTACTGCTTGTCGCTGGCCGCATTCCGTATTGAGCATTTGAGCCCGTGGCTGGGCAATCGTGAGTTCAAAATTAATCTTGTTGTATATTTTTGACTGCATTCAATTCGTACAGATTAACATACCGATGACGCGATGTGGGCGTGTCCTCACGTGACACGCGCTCGCAGCAAAACGGAACGTGCAGCCACGGCGCAAACAAGTCAACAAACTCGGGACATTATTCTCATTTGTTACATTTTTCACATTCTTACCATTAATTCGTCGTCAAGCAATGTGCTGCTGTGACCTTGGAAGTATCTGCTCAAATTTGACCGGTGGCACCTGGCACACCCGCTGGTAAAAAAAAAGTCAACTTGCTGCAGTTTCAAGCGGCCCGAGTGGAGTGGTCCTGCTGTTGGACTGCAGCCTTCTGTGAATTCAACCCACTAACCTGCTGTTACGAATTGGCACTGGGAGTTGTCGAGTAGACAGTATAGCGTGCAAACGCAGCTGCTGCAGCCCTCCTTTGCCGGATCTAAGTGCAGCGCGGTGCGGTGGTCGTGCCACTCAAAAATAATTGAATTAATGCGCGGCGACCAGTCGTGGTGTCTAAGTTCGTACTCAGTGGCGGAGACACGTGTCTTCCAACGGCACGCACACGTGTGACGTGAGGGTACCCAAGATGCAGGGAAGCTATGAACTGAAGTCGCATATTTGTATGATGTGCGTGCATGTGTGTACAGGATCATTCGAATTCTCTACATGCCAATATACAAATTGCGTACCATCTTTGCATTGAACCCATATCTTTTTTGTTTACACGCTTTTATTTAACTCACTCTGTCTATTGTTGTTGTCGTATCCTCAAATCTTGTAACTCAATTTTAACCCACTTCCCAATGTGCTATCGACTGCAAACTTCGTATACTTACGTCTTACTCATGACAATACTATATTCTATCATTAAAAATAAAAGAATAAAATATTTTTAAACCATCATTTTCATATGTTATGTTTCACCTTGGCTCAAATTGTCCACGCTCGACTCACGTTGGCTGTAAATCACCACGGCCCTTACGTTATGGCAAGCTTCGGTGCCACTTCCTGGAGTTGTGGAGTTCCGCCATTACTTGTACGGTACATTTCATTAAAGCGTGTTTTTAAAAAAGTATTTTTAAATATTACTTGTTTTAATTAGCAGTGGTGGATAAGCACAAAAAAGCTAAACCAAAACATTCAACAATTAATAATAGGACACTTTTAGGGAAATCGTGTGTTCTATCAGAAGGGGCAATGCTCTAAGCATCACCTTTAATGTGTTTCGTTTAGGGCAGTGTTATTGACCAATTTGTTGAGTTTTCATCCATCTCTATGGTGCACTTGCACAAACGTGAACATGTTCAGAAGTAAATGGGCACATGCACATACGTGATCGATACGGTGGCATATCTGTATACTTTACGAGTAATACAACATTGCCATGCCTTTAACACATCAAAAGATACAAATACACTGTGTCCAGTATGCATCTACGGAGTATAGGTGGACATTTGCTCCCAACTAATTCACTTTTTGGGGATGTACACAAAATTGTGATGATTATACCAAGAGGGATCGTGTAATGGCTCGCACACTAGACTTGCAATCTAGAAGTCACCGGTTTGATTCAATATTCGAGAGCAGTTTAAATTTAATCCGGAGGTCACTGGTTCGAATTGATCTTCTAGTGCGGCAATTTAAATGATGGTGAGATTTTATCAGATCTCGCCCACCTCTGCCCCCCCTCAATCAGTATAAATGGGTTCAGAATCAAAATCCAAATATGTATTCATACTAGAGGAATCCGATGAGCTATAAAGTTATTTTTCACATGTGTCCAGTAGGGGCGGGTAAGAACGTTACAAGAACAAACAGTACAAAATCATGATAGTCGTGCAAAGTACAAGAAAGTTAAACAAATCACCCAAACACATATACAAATACAACTAAAACATCCCCACCCTGCCAGGCAAAGCCCACTGAGGTGTTCACGTCCTTTTCAGGAGCAACCTGGCCATATGTGATAGCTCATTAAAGTGGCCCACCATTTGGACATTTGTAGTACCAATATAATCTAAATAATCTCAATGCATGTTTCTAAATGTGGAGGGGAAAATCGGAAAAAATCCACATTAACCCTTATATACCAACAGTACGGTGCATTGTTACATGATAACCGTACTCCTATAAACACTCTGTTCAGTGGCTAAGCCACATTGTTCATTAATATTGGAACCGGTTTTTTTTCACGACTGTGGGAATCCCCCAGGGTAGGAGAGCATGGTAACAACCACCACGACCTTAGAATGTTAAACATTCACAGAACACGTGTCTATAGGAAACAAACCTTACCTGCCATGGTTACCTACCATGCTGTCACCTTAAGTTTAGTTGGCGACGTAAAGTTGACAGTTATAATGTCCTGAAATATGTGTCATGTCCAGCATCAGCTTACGATTGCTCGGTATTTCTGAACTGATTCACCGACTCAAGTGCGTGCGGGTTGAGCAGAACTTCTGCAAAGCTGAAAAAAAATAATTGCAAACAATTGTGACCTCAAGTGTACTTGGGGGATTTTTGTGCTATTTCGTAACAAAAATTGACGAACAAAAAAAAGGTGACTTTTCGAACCATTACAATCGTTCACGTTTATATATATTTTTTTTTTTATAGTGTTCTCGCTCTCTGATAGTTTGGCAATTTGAGAGTTATTGGTATAAGCCATGAAACAAGTCAAACCAAAATAATCATCATAACCCCAACAATGTAATCATCATCAATATATGCCCAATTAACGTATTAGGAACATATCCATATTTTCACCTACTTTTGGTGCTGAGTATCTGCCATCCACTTTATTTCATGTTACCCTCCATGTTAATTAAAATCCAAAAGTCCCGTTATGCACGGGGGCTGCTAATAAGCGTGTCTTTCTCCATGAGCTTCTCTTCTGTGGCTCTTCTATCATCACGTCATCTGTCTTCACATCTCGTTCCAACCGCAACCTCCCATCTCATCCTCAGCCTCCCTCTACCCTGCGGCGGTGGCATCTCCATCGGCCTTCTCATTGCATCTTCATTGTTTTTTCTCAGCACGTATCCAAACCATCCGAGTCTCACCTCCATTATCTTCTCGAGAATATTAGTAACCCCCATCAAGGCTCGAACTTATTCATTCCTCCTTTCCCTTTAGATATATCCTCGACGTCGATCTCACCATTCTCATATCTGTTCTTTCCATCACTATTTCTCTCTTCTGTCTTCCTTAGTGCCCACGTCTCTGATTCATCTGTAGTGACTGACTCAGAGACACTAAGCGTAGGAGGCATTCTGTTTATTAACACGGCTTGACAGTTCACACTTGGTAACTACGGCTCCCAGTCAGGACAGCTGGTAGACTGCCTGACTGGCGACGCCGAGATGGTGACGGCTGAGACGACGGTGAAGACTCCAGCAGCAGCACGACGGGGACCCCCCCACTCCACACGACAGCCCCGAGCTCCCCTCCCGGGGCCCCTCTTATACTGTCGGCCTGGCCAGGCTCCGCCCCCGGCCACACCCCCTTCTGGAACCTACTAGCGGGTTCTCGGTGTGCCCCTTCCGTGACCTTTCCCCTAGATTGTTCTCTGGTCTATCACATGACCTGCTGTCAGTCAGGGCTGCTGTAAGCTGCAGATCCCCTTCCCTGCCAGCAGCCAGCACTATGCTGCTACGTGACCGATTCTATGTCACTACAAATGTAACACCACTCGTCACATCACTGTTGTACAGATGTTCACTTTCAGTTTGACCGGCACCTTTCTATCACAATCTAATTCCTGAAACCTCTCTCCATTTATCCCATCATGCCTCGACCCATGTCCTCTCTTCACTCTGTCCTGCTGACCAATGCCTCTATATTCTGAGCGCTTGACTTAATCCCCCCCTCCCTTCTGCAGACTTTCCTGCCACTTCACCCACCTAGCCTGAATTTGCCATATCAGCCAAGTCATCAGGAAACAAAAGCTCTCACAACAGCCCAACACTTTTAGAAACATCAGTGGATTACAACCCAATCCCTGATGCAGCCCCACCAACTTCAATTTTTTTCCCATCACTCCTCTATTTGCCCTGCTCGCTGTCTGTGTGCCAGTTTACAGCGGCGTAACTTTTCTCACCAGTTTCTCCAACACGTCCTTTTCTCTAAAGACTCCAATACAATACAAAACAAAACGCTCGTCTCACTGGCTATTTATTTACCACACTCTTGTATGAAATGATGTGTCCTTCCCTCGTTTCAAATACCCTATTCACAATTATCGGCTCAAAACTTTCTGCAATCTTCACTTTTTCTCACTGCCGTTCAATAACATTTTCTTCATCCTATCCAGTGAGATGTTCACCCCATTTATTTTTTTCTCTGAGTAAGATTAATGTCCCGGCTACATCTTTCCTGAACGTTTTTTTTCCTACAAACATTCTTCTTCGCAATGCGTTTTATATGTGTCTGTATATATTTAACTTCCAAGAAGCATGCGTGAGTCACACGAAACCTAATGTGCTCCACTCCACAAAAAAAACTAACCCGTAAAAACTAAGTTTTTCACTATAAATCCTTTATATGCGTGGCATCGGTTTTATTTTATTATTCATTTCTGTTTTTCTTGAGTAAGAGTTTCATTTTTATCACATTGGTATTTTAAATGAAATTTGAAAAAAAATATTTCCTAAAAAGTGGAAAATTTTGGAAAAATGTTTTCACGAAAATAAATTGTCACGCACAACGAGGCTGTGTGCAAAATTTCAGCTCGATTGGATCACGGGAAGTGGGTTAAAAAACGACCGAAAGATTTGCACGGTCGTAAGCGCGCAAGCAAGTGAACTTAATATAAAGGATTTAAAAAAAGTATATTTATTTCTACATCACCAATGTTTTAGAAATATCTAACATTACAAACATTTATATTAACATGCCACTCTGGCAATTCAAAGTATTGCATTGAACTGTTGATTATGTTATATTGAATATAAAGTGCTGCTTTTTGACCAATGGCGGAGCCAGGATTTTCAGGTAGGGGGGGGAACCCCTCCACCAATGAAAAATGATAGAGGAGTTGTTAGTAAGTAAAGAGTTGTTAGTAAGTAAGGACTTGCCCCTTTATTTTTATTCTACGCGTGTGCGGCGATGGCGCAGCCATCGATCGAGGGTCGAATTCGAACCGCGTTGTGTGATCGGCATCGCGTTTGCTGAAGGGGAATGCCTTCAGAGAAGTCGTGTAATGTATACGCAACTGCGCACAATTCTGAGTCACTTATAACTGCTTTGCCGTAACTTATTGCCAGTTATGGACTCAGACTATTGTCCTATCATCTCATAGAGTCCCTGGCACGTAATAATATGCTACACAGTGGCAGTGGGGGTCGCAAAATGCCGATTTATTACAATAAACCCCAATGATCTGATCTAAATTAGGGATTTCGATCGGATCATTGGGGGGGGGGGGGCACGTGCCACCACACCCCGCCCCCCTTATTGGCTTCGCCAGTGTTTTTGACCTATTGTTTGATACAAAGTGCTGCATTTTCAAAATTTTCAGCCGATAGCGTTGCATTGCAGGAGGCTTGATTTTTTTTTATTGCTGGAGTATTATACATTAACGAGCCTTTTGCCTGTCCAAAGATGGGTGTATTGCAGTAAATCTGAAACTTGCAAGCGAAAGCAGATTGCGACGTGATATTGATTGCATCTAATCGTGTGCAATTTGTAAGGGCGCGGTGACACAGACTTATTTAATTTTAAGGTTATAATTCCTTGTTGATCACGACATCCGTTTTACTTCTATGTCTCAACAGTGTTACGGAGATCGCGTGACGTGAGGGTTCTGCCTTTGTAGTGAGGGCTGTAAGTTGACGCCGAGGAGGGGGGAGGAGGCGCCTTGCCCCCCCATGTGGAGTGACGTCACCCGCTAATTATTATGAATGGTGCGTAGGTGTCCATTTGGAGGACGTCACCCGCTCATGATTATTAATGAGGGGGGCTGGTCAACGTGGAGTGACGTCACGTGCGTTACACACTGACATTCTTGGGTAAAAATAGTAGTCAATGGCACATCCACACCTAAGCAATATTTTGCGACAACTTCGTCGCACGCAACTATATAACTCGTGCTTGGAAGACCGTTGCCAGTTGTGAGCGGTTGCGCAACCGGTCACTGCTTACAAAAGAGGCAGACGCCACGTCCAATCTTTCTCAGACGTGCACGTGTGCTTACTGCGATTGGTCGTTACGATCCTGATGCGAGCGGCAGTGGGTGGGGCTAACCAGAATAAGGGCGGGGCCATGCTGTAAAGGGCGTGGCCAAACACAAGCCCTTGTTGCACAACTACTTGCTGAGATGTGGACAAAGCTGTTTACAGTCGATGATTTAAGTTGTGCAACTTCGAGAGCAATTTGGTTGCGCGACTGATCATTAGCTCAGTAGACGTGAATAACGTGCTGTTGCCAAATAAAATGTAGCAAAGCATACTATTTTTCAGAAGCTTTGTGAATCCTAACACCGTTCTTTGTCCTCTTGCCTCTGTTAGAAATGTCACACACAAAAAAAGATGAATTGTGCGTTGAAGTCATGGAAACATGAATTACCCATAGTTCACTTTAAATGACCGACCACTTTGCAAGATGATTTCGGAAATAAAATTGCTTTCAGTGCGGCAGGCAAATGCATGGCATAAATGTGCTACCAACGTTGAATAAAAGGTAATTGCAATTTTCAACAAAATTACTCTGATTTTAATAACAAAAACTACATAATGACCAAATATTAACACACACACAGTGCTTTTGCCTTTCAATCGGACATCTATAAACTTCTATTTAAATCAAACTATTTAAATTTTACCAGGTAAGGCCCACTGAGCTATATAGCTTCTTTTCAGATTCAACCTGGCCACAAATGATAGCTCAACGAAGTGGCTTATCGTGTAGAAATTTATAGCAGCCAAATACTCTAAACGCACGTTTCTAAATGTTGAGAGGGAAACCGGAGGACTCTGAGAAAAATCCACGTGACCTCGAGGAGAACATGGAAACTCAAAATACACAGGCGTCAGCGTTGAGATTGAACCCACAACCTCCTGTATACCAGGCGAGGTAGTTAACATCTCGCCTCGACACTCCAGCACAAGCCTCATGGAATTAGCATAAAAAGGTAAAGCAAAGGAGAAGCGTGTGAACCGGAAAGGTGGCTCAGCGGAATCGCGAGCAGCTCGCTATTGGAAGGTTGCGAGTTCAAATCCTGGTCGGGGGTTGACTCAGCGCATTGTCCCCCTGGGGTCAATAAAAATAGGTCCAATCTGTGGGGAAATCAGAATCTGTCTTTATCCTGGAGAAATCTGATGAGCTATGAAGCTCTTTATCACGAATGTGGAAGAGTGTTCACAGATGACCTGTAGTCAACAGTGATTGTCATATTGATCGACTCACCTGAGCCATAGGAGTGTGAAATTCACAGCACTGGTTCAGGGCTGTAAACAATAGATAATCACAAATGCTCATTTGAGTAGGAAATCACTTTTACTTTTAGCAGATAATGTAATTTAGCAAAGATTACAACTGCATTGACTTGCTAGGAATTTTAGCAGGCACCCTCAGACAGACTGAATAATAACATTTACTTTTTGATTTAAAGCTTTCGTGACTGCAGGGATTCATAGTATTGGTTCTTTCGGTAAAGTCACGTAGAAGGGAAATAATAAAATAATACAAATAAAAAATATATTTGTATTATTTCATTATTTCCCTTCTTCGTGACTTTACCGAAAGAACCAAGAATAACATTTACATTGCTTATTTTATGTATATATATTCAAATAGACAATGGCACTGGGTGTATTTATAACAGCAGCCGAGCAATGCGGTACACCATTAGGAACGACATGTCGAGTCTGATCAATGCGAATACATAACACTGAACAAACACCTACCTATATTTTGCATTCAAAATCCATTGAGACTTACTCTCCCCACTGCCCAACTACTCTGCCCTTATCTCCTCCCCCCGGATACAGACTGACAGAGCAAATGCACAGAGGACAGAATGCATCAAAAACATGCAAATAGTAGTCAGATGCAAATATGCAATGCTTCATTGTGCTGGGAGCGCAAATGATGACACCCACTGCCTCCGAGCATTTGCGGTACCTCCAACAGCCATAACTAAGCCTACACATTATTCATGCTTGCCAGTTGTACGACGTTGCACGTATGATCCATTAAGCGGACTTAAGCGACACCCACGTGGTTTTCGTTTTCACAACACCCTAAATTGTGGCTCGTGACAGCGCCTATTAGGGTAATGCTTGATATGGCGACAGCCTAGAGATGCACCCTGCAAAGGAGCGGAGGAGTCTGTGGTAAATGATCACTCGTGTATGTGTGTGTGTGGTTTTAATATGGATACTCTTTGGTTCTTTCGGTAAAGTCACGTAGGTAAAAAATACAAAATAAATTAAATCACGACGATTCGGACTCAACACAAGCGTCCGTCATCAGGTGGGACAACCGCAGCAAAAAACAGTTGCTGAAGTAGACAAAAGAGCTGCTAGTAACAGGGGGTTATATAGATGGATGGCCCAACACCTTTTCCTTACCATTGCTATACATTTGCACGTGCTACAGTCATGTGTTTTAGAAAGAGCAGCTGCTGCTTTACGTGCGTTTACCTGTCCTCAGAGCTTAAATTATAATCACTCGATATCTTCCAGAATGCCGCGAGGCTGGCTTGCAGAAGTAATGATTGGCGTAAGGCAGGAAACCACGTGGTACATGGTATGACTATCCATAATATTTTCATATTATTGTGCCCTATATTCCTCTCTTCAGCTATGAGCAGGATTATGAAAATGAGATAGATGGACTCATTATTTTAGTCACGTGCCAAATTAATTCCCGAAGCAGTAGTCCGGACTGTGCCAGTTGAAGTTAATCACTGCCTATTCTATACAGCCAGTGCAGGGTGTATTGATGATTCAAAGCAGATTTCTCAAGGATAATGGTTTCGTGTGATTTGCATTGTGAATGTGCATGTGTGGTGGCCATGCTTACGTAAAATCAGTGACTTGGGATGCAGTTGATGGATCACAAAGAGATGGAGTCATGTGCATAATACATCCAATTGCAGGACATGAAAGTGCAGTACAGCAAATAGGTGTCTGACAAGATGTCATAGAAAACCCATTTTCGAAATTGAAAAATAATCACTTTAGAACTTATTTTTGTATTAAATTTGTTGTCCTTCCCGCACACCTCCGATTAGCATGGTTGGCTACGTGCAATGCGAAAGACGTTCAACATACACACATAGCAGGCTAAACGTATTGCAGGTATGAGTCCCACCACCCACTCTCGCCCCCCTCCCTGCACACCCACCCCTCGCAACCCCCCCCCCACACCCCCCCAAACGTGGGTTTTCTCAACAAACTCGTGAATTTCTTCTCCATGTACAAAATTATCGTTTTAAACATTGATAATTGACAAAGCTTGGCAAGCAGGACTCTCCTGAACAAGTACCTTGAGACTCGGCGACACTTCCCGCGATGAATTACGCGGATCATTTGACCAGCAGCCACAACTGTAAAGTGGGATATGACACAAATCGCCAGGCCAGAACCCTGGCACCCAGGAACGAAAGGCAAACTTTGGTTCTAAGGCTTGAGGACCAGAGCGAGTGCCGCTGCCGAATGAGAAAGCACAGCTGCGAATAAACAGCAAGGCATCGATAAAAACGTTCATCACACGACACAGCAGAGCATCAGACAGCTCATATAGAATCGTGCACATGGTTGTCATCAAAAATACAATGCAATTAAACCAACACCGCAGGGTGCCGAGCAGTGGATGAGATGAATCATCTGTGAAAATAATGATACCGAGACATGAAATATGCATCGTGAAAAATAATGATACCGGCTTTTGAGACTGTGCACTTTTGTACTACATACTGGCAGACACATGTACAAACAAAGATCCCCCGTATAGCCTTAACAGACTGTAGGGGCAAGTGCTGTTAGCGAGCACCTATGAAGGTCGGAACGGTACACGAGGGGGTGGGTGGCCAGCACCACGCCCGACCGCCTTTGTCTCCCTAGTGGCAATGTTTACACACCGCACTAGGTTCTCATTTGAGGCGACCTAGGGGAGGCCCAGGACCGGTTCAGATAATCGTCACTGGTGTTGGCCGTGAGCGGGAATCGAACCCGGGTCGCCGGGACACATGTACACACATATGAGCACGCACACACGCACGAGAAAAACACGTGGATTTTGTTGTTGTTATTATTATTTACATTGCCAAGAAACCATGAACCCAGCGGCTTCCATGGGCCGCTTTTTCAATCTGCTGCCAAAAGGCCTCCTCCCCATGCTGAGTCAATCACAAAGGCTGCTTCACCATACTTCACCATACTTCACCATGCTCATCAGTGTGTGCTGGTGAAGGCTCGGCGTGTGGCCAAGGAGTGGTGAAAATATCAATCGCCGCTGGTATTTTCTGGAGTTCGGCCCCAGACAGCTTCAGTTGAAACTACCGTTGGTAGTTATCTGCTCAATGATGAAATTATCACAGGGAGAGATATTTTACGTTGATTCAAGACCCTGCAATTTGTGTACATGGACAACGTCAATCGTGAGACTACACACACACACACGCGCGCACCACTTTCCGACAAAAGACATTGCCTGACATGTTAACTTGTCACTTTGTAATTATATTTCATTCATAAAACAATATTTGCGGATGAGAGTGGCGGAACGGCACTTTCAGTCTGAATTGTTACGTGCTGGCAGTTGTTTTTGGAAAACAAAGTGTTGATTAAGGCTTAAGGAACACATTGTGTATGGAGAGAAAATGTTTCGTTTTACATGCATGAATGTGGCGGCAGGATAAACATGGCATAATGTCACGTGGTGTCGTACAGACAACGAAATGCACCCCACTGCATTATAAGCCTGACAACCGACGTTTGATTCCTCACTATAATATAGTGAACATCAATGGGGGGTGGTCCTGTCTGTGCCCACCCCCCTTCACCAACCCGCAGTGACGATCACGGTGAAGTATGGTCAAACTTACCCCCCACAACCAACCTGAGTGTGGAAGCCTTCATCCAGCAGTGGATTAACAAAAATATGTTTTGGGACACGTGGCCCTTTTTGTCAATGCAATAGTACAGCCATACCATGCGATGTCTCGGTGTACCGCTATTTAATGCCAGTAGCCCTTTTTTTAAAGCCCCTTTGAAAAAGGATCACAGTGTTTTTGTAACTCCATTTTTTTAGGACTATTAAGAAATGCTGACGTTCAAAAACTAATAGCGGCAGCGATGTACCTGTGGTATTCCTGTTAATCCGGTTTTAACAGAGAAAATGTGTTCGTGGAATTTAATCAACAACCCCTTGCAAAGTCAGACACCGCAAAGAGACCTCAAGGGAAAGCTTCAATTGACTTTCCCCGCAGTTATTTTGTTAACTCCTTCACCCTAAATTCCCTGATCATGCGGATGAAATTAAATTAGGATCAGAAAGGTTGCGCTCGTTTGTTTATTCTTTCAGCAATTTCACACAAGTCACATGATGAGGTGGTGTGGTGGCTGGCATGATCACACCTTGTCGTTGCAATTTCAATCCCATGTCAGAGGTCGACTAGACCCATCATCCCCCCACGTCAATAAAAGGACTACCACTTTGTGGCAAGGTCAACTGTCGTTTTACTCTGGATAGATTTGCTCAACGCCATATGAATGCCGAATTCCCACCACTGGTTCAATGCCAATTTCAGCAGAAATTATTGCAAAGGCATGGAATATGATTTAGGGTATTTCGGATTAAACATGTTGCTTCTTTGTACATCTTACACGTATGGATGTTGAACTTCTTATGCATACTTACATAGCCAACCGTGCTAATGGGAGGTGCGGGGGAAGGACAATAAAATAAATACAAAAATAATCTCTAAAGAAATGAGTTTTCAATCTAGATTTAACACATTCCTGCGGAGGGAGCTGGTAGGAACGTTGGGTTGCTCGGTCAATGGCCAGGGTCAACGGCGGCGTGGTGTATTCCGCAAATATGCCCGACTGTGAGGGCGGGCACAAGCCGGCGTGAGTAGGTGAAATGTTGAGTTTTATAAGGGCACCACGGGGTGACCAGCCCCTCCCCACCCAGCCCCACCCCTCCCACCCCCCACCCAGCCCCACCCTCCCCACCCAGCCCCTCCCCACCCTCCCCACCCAGCCCCACCCCTCCCACCCCCCACCCAGCCCTCCCCTCCCCACCCAGTCCCACCCTCCCCACCCAGCCCCTCCCCTCCCCACCCTCCCCTCTCCACCCAGCCCCACCCCTCCCATTTTGGATGCACGACGGACGGACACAATAATCCCCCGTGGGCTGGTGTAACCAGGAGGTTCCTACCAGTAAAAGTGCATAGCTGCAGTGGATTCCTAATATCGTAAGGACGTGTTCCAGACCGCTGCAGAAGTGCATCTGAAAGCATGCGATGCAATGACCATCGTTGCTCGATGGCTAGCCAAAATGTTCGATGGCTAGTCATCGTAGATCAATCAACCAATGGACCTATTTGTAACCAAGTGAGAGAGCCCATTGTTACAAGAGCATTTTTGTTAATGTTTACCATCTGGTATTTGGCAATACAAAGAAATGCATTACATCAAGTAAATTCGGTGAGTAAAACATTTTTTATACAACAGCATTCGCAAAAAAAGTTGCATGCGCATTTATAACCGGGTGATCGCTTGCTGAGTTGAAGGTGTTTTGGCTCGGGAGAAGTGTTACGGTTCACATGTTGAAGTGGAAATAGCAAATCTTCAGATAATTAAAACCAATATAAACACAACGGGGCTTTCTCAGGGTCTAGGCGCACATGCCCCCTTTACACCATATAAGGACATTATACTGGTAGGAACCTCCTGGTTACACCAGCCCACAGGGGATTATTGTGTCCGTCCGTCGTGCAGGGAGGGGCTGGGTGGGGTGGGAGGGGCTGGGTGGAGAGGGGAGGGTGGGGAGTGGCTGGGTGGGGGGGGGGGCTGAGTGGAGAGGGGCTGGGTGGGGAGGGTGTGGAGGGGCTGGGTGGGGAGGGTGGGGCTGGGGAGGGGCTGGGTGGGGAGGGTAGGGAGGGGCTGGGTGGGGAGGGGCTGGGTGGGGTGGGTGGGGCTGGGTGGGGGATGGGAGGGGTGGGGCTGGGTGGGGAGGGGCTGGTCACCGCGTGGTGCCCTTATAAAACTCAACGTTTAACCTACTCACGCCGGCTTGTGCCCGCCCTCACAATCGGGCATATTTGCGGAATACACCACACCGCCGTTGACTCTGGCCATTGACCGAGCAACTCAACGTTGCTACCAGCTCCCTCCGCAGGAATGTGTTTGATGCTGCATATTGGCCAGTGGTGCACAAGCACAAATAATAACAACAACAACAATAACATTGCGGTCCTAAAAGAAAAATATATAACCGACGACGTTTTGGGCAATGGCACTCTAATCAAATCTAGAATAATGGCTCTTCTTCACCGCACACCATAGAGATGTTTCAATCCTTGATACCAATCGGTAGCAGCCCCCCCCCGCCCCCCAATCAAGACCACTGGTCCCCCACCCCTCCCCAAGCCCCACTCAAGGCAATTCAAAGTCTGCTGGAACACATCACACTCCGGTGAAACGTCGTGAGAATTATTTTATTATGTTTTATTTTTATTATTTTATTACTTCCCTTCTACGTGACTTTACCGAAAGAACCAAGAAGACTGCGGTGAATGTTCTTCTGGGCGTTCCCTCCATTGGCCTGTCATACCCAGGCCCGATCATTTGCTCAAACTTGAACTCGCATGGGATGTAGTGTAGTGACACGCCACTGGCCTAACCGGAGGCTACGAAGCCTTTTGACAGTCATTTATCCTGCACAGTATCTATGCCACAGCCTGGACCCCATCCCCCTCCTACCCCACAGGTTGAGAACTGCTGCCAGTCCGTGCACACATACCGATCAACATGCACATGTGTGTATGCACTCTAATCACTAATGAGGGATAGAAATATTTGTAAACAAATGACTAGTTGTCATTAAGAGTTGTTGAATGTATTTGGTTAGATACAAGAGGTTCATCCGCACTGTGGATCACTGACGATGTCTGTTGATTGTTTCTACCTAAATTATAACAATTGTAAATCACAACCATATAGAGCCAGCCGACATTTTATATATTCATACCCACGTCTGATTCACATTTGATTCGACTTCATGCAAACAATTGCGTTCATGCTTATGCCCTAGATTTGCATAAATGTGTCAACAGCAGAACATTTGATTGGATACCCTCATATTAATTCATATCGATGCTTGTAAACAGCATAATGTTGCAATGGTGCGTTCAATATAGAGTTAAATTTCAATACTAACGGAGGTAATGCAACTGCTTCAATATGCTTTATTCATCATCCATCTGGAAGAATAAATGAAATAAAACGGAAGATAAATACACAACACATTTAATTAAAAGGGAAGAATGGGGGAAATAGACCATAAATATATTCATAAAATAAAGTAAATCTGCTTCAAACTATTGTTCGGAGACCTTTTGATAATTGAAGTTGAGCAGCCATATGGTAATTTGTTTAGATTAACATTCAACAGAAGGGACCGATTTAGAATAGGAAAACGTACGGGATTGGGTGATTATCATACGTAAATACAATTGGCATAAATGCTCTAGACTATATAAAATAGCATAAACTATAAATCTCATGGGACGAATGCATGTCAAGATAATTACCATTTTCATGTGCGCAGATATTGAAGTTTTCCTGGAGCGTAGTCTGCAAGCTAAATACCTTTGCAATACGGAATAAATAAATGACAGTGGTGTTAACATTAGTTTTCAAGGTTAAGGCCAGTCTCCTGTATCCGTGTCATTGCTGTAGGTCAATAAATGTTAGGAGGCAAAGATGCATGCATCCGCGTGATTAGTCATGGCTAAATGAGCCACACACTGTAGGGAACACATGCACATGGGATAAGAAGTTGATTAATCCTGTGTCACACTGTATACAATACATTTAACACTGTGCATTCAAATGTGTGCGTGCAGTGCTGTAAAAGTTATGCACACACCCTGCACCATCCAAGTTGAATCCTTGGCCACAGCTCACGTAATTTAAATCTGAACCAGCCATTCAACTCAAAAGCTCCATATGACTCACCAGCATGCAACTGACGATCAGGTGAAGTAAGTTTAAATAACCCATGTGACCAACAGTGCATGGGGAGGCCTTCATACTTTAGTTCAGTGATTCCTAACCTTTACTGCAGCCTTGTACCCCTTTGGTTCTCGATTGTAAAAATGTGTATAATGTTACTACATACATAGGATTGACGAAACAAAGTAGTTGCTATTACGTTCCCGTTCTTAAATTGTGTTTCGATGATTTACCTTCTGAAAAGATCTGGCCATCTCTCGCACCCCCAGTCAAGGACATCTCGCACCCCCGGCGGGTGCGTTGCATCCCAGGTTAAGAACCACTGCTTTAGTTAATTGACAAACTGTTGTATTTGGTGTTTTTTCGTCATTGGAAGGACGTTATTAACCAGGTAAAGTCTTAACTGACTGTGATGTTTCCATCCTACCTGCCTATGTCAGCTGTTATTTCCGACTCTGTGACTCTCTCTTTCTCTATGCCTCTCTCTTAGATCTCTCATTCTCACATGTCCTTTGCATTGCACTCTCATGCCTTTGTATTGCACTCTCTCTTGCATCGTGGAGGCCACTCTTCGATCTTATATTAACATCATGCTAATTTCTCGCATTAACATCACTAGCCCCGCCGACTTCTTTATGACCCTTGGGCTACATCCATCTCAAACCTTTTAAAACAGTCTGCCTCAGCAGCAGACCATGCTTTCCCACCTGATGACGGACGCTTGTGTTGCGCCCGAAACGTCGTGATTTATTTTATTTTATACCTACGTGACTTTACCGAAAGAACCAAAGAGTATGGATTCCTGCGGTCACGAAAGCTTCAAATCAAGAAAGACAGAACATGTTTTGTATTTGAAATATAAATCCACGTCTCCAAGGCTCTTGGCAGTCTCGAGGCATGAGTGGAACTTGCACATTCCCATGCGTGGGGTTAGTCTTTTTAAAAGCACAATCACCGTTAACCAAGACCAAATTTGGTACTTTATACCGCGATAACCACAGTGCCACCCAGCTAAATGGATCAGGTGAATAGGTGTGCCATGTAGTGGTCCGGGCATGACCCCTGGCTATTATTCAGTATACTGATAGTAATTGTAAACATCTTAGCCGCCCCTCGGTTGATTCGACAACAAATGGGCACATAGTACAATGTACTATCATCAGCAAAGGGGAAACAAAGGCACTCATGTGTGGTACAGGCCCCACCACTCCTTTGTATCTTCGGTGCTCGCTAACAGTGCATATGTACACACATGCGCAAGCTGGCCGCATACAAAATATACAAAAAACTGGTAAAAAACGATACATGCAATGTTTCTGAATACCAAAGCGAATAATCATTTTGACTGACATGCCTTTTTCAAGATTCATGCAATGCATAATTTTTAAAGTGGCTCTAAATTATTGAAATATGTACATCGCATACGGGCTTGCCAACAACACGGATGCAAATACAATTTTTTCTTAAATTGTCAAAAAATTTACAGAGGCACCTTTGTTGGGTTTGCAGATGACAAGGGATTTGAACTGCACCGATACTTAATTGCGGTGTTGTACTTCACACACGGGAACCACCGCGGTGCACCAGCGGTAAGCACATTGGACTTGCAAATCCAGAGGTCATCGGTTTAACCTCCGAACGCGGCGGTCGCAACAATGGGCGAGATTTTTTTCGTGCCATTTCTCCTCACCTTTACCCACGTGGCAGGTCACGTTTTGTGTGGCAAAGTGTGGATTGCGCACAGCTAATTCGAGAGCGTTCTCTATGGCACCGTGGTGGCGAGATGTTAACTACCTCGCCTGGTATTCAGGAGAATGTGAGTTCGATCCCGACCTTGACACCTGTATATTTGGAGTTTGCATGTCTCTCTCTCTCTCTCCGTGGTCGCGTGGATTTTTCTCCGAGGCCTCTGGTTTTTTCCCCGCCACATTTAGAAACACGCGATTAGAGTAACTGGCTGCAATAAATTTCGACGTGATAAACCACTTTGTTCAGCTATTATGTGTGGTCAGGTCGTTTCTGAAAATATCTATATAGCTCAGTGAGCCTTACCTGCCGAAATAAAAAAAAAACAACTGAGTTAACTTGTTTATCTACTGGAGGCTATCTGACCAGTGATCAATGCAGACGTCTCCGCTTCCATTCCTGATTCCGGCGCGACAGTTGAACCAATAGGACAAGTTGCTCATATCACCCCCCGCCGCCCCCAAGCTATTCCAACGAATGTGGTCAATTTAGAAGAAGAGACCATATCTGATATGTTGCTGTTGTGGAGGCCCTTCTGCCCGCAGTGGCATGAGGAAATATGTGCAAGGCTGTGCCTTTATTCCTTTTCTTTAAACGATGCACATCATACTGTGATGATGTTTATGATACCTGCCACATTTGTCTGAGTTTCAGACTCGCCGCTTGATTGATCCCCTGGTAACTTAATTGTTGAGAAACCAGGGGAGCCAAAATACCTCTCTTACACCCATCGGTTAAGGTCCCGCTAATGACGATGGTAATGGTGATTATTGGTCTGAGTTGCTATTTCTGAGCGGTGGTGTATCATTGCAAGCAAACTGCAAATTATTGTCAGTTTTTGTTTTATTGCGATGCCACTCCTGGGTGGAAATTTTGAATCTCAAATTAGTCACAATGGGACATAAAAGGAAATCAGTGGCTGTCATCACGAAATAAATTATATATATCGGCCACGCAATTTCTTTTTTCAGGGAAATGTGTGAATTTAAAATAATTTAACATTCTGAACATGTATTCCTGAAGGATGCTTGGTATATTTATTTTTATAACTTCACTCTAAGCCATATCGCTTACCTCCCTAAAAACTGTGTTTAGCAATGGTTTTGCCTCAAGCTAAAGGCACTTAAAACCAAAAAGAAATATGATGCTCACTCATTGGACTGGTTTTTCAACCTTCTTTTTTTCGTCCTTTTGTTAAGAGGTTACTGCTTGATGTTCAGAGACTGATGCAATGTTCTGCCATGGAAAGAAGCTCTTTCGAGAGTCTCAAGCTCCACAAGGCACTCTCCTGAAACGCCATTTCATCATTTACCTTGGACAACCACATTCAAGAAATTCAGAATTGTCCTGCATTGAGATGTGTGGCTATTTCCAACAGGAACCTGCTTGATATACTGCCTCCGACATGCACCTCATTGCACTGCCACTCAAGTGCATGTTTTGCACCTCGCCCAACAACAACCTACATAAGTAATGATTATTCTATACCTGTAAATTAGTATTGTTTCTTATTCTGTTGCTTACCTCTAAAGTTGGGTGGAGTGGTAGAGCAATGCAGTGGCTTGTGACTTGGGCTACGAAGCCAACAAAGCCTGACTTTAATTCCTGGCCATGGCCAACATCAGTGGCGAGGAATATCTTGAACTGGTGCTGTCTGCTCCCTCTCTCCTTCAGCAACCCAAACTGACCAATGTGGCAAAGTATGTTAAACAATCCCCATAAATAACACGGCCTTCATTCACTCATGAATTTAGAAAGGCCTGAAACATTTTTATCGTAATTATTTCAAAAGTGTTTCCCCCCCACCGCCACCCCCCCCCCCCTATACATACGGCAGAAGCCACCATAGTAAAGTTGAATTTTCAATAACAGTAAACGCAAACGAGCCCCACTTTAAAAATCTGCACACACATCTAAACGAAATGTGAAAGGCGCATCTTTATTCTCCGTGCGAAATAGACGCGTTGTCTTGCACGTGATTATGAAAAACAGCATTTTACAATTTGTCATACAATGCCCAAGTCGCTTGACCTATTTGCTGAAATGAATGCAGTGGTAACTTTATAAAATGGGAATGTTATTTTTAATGGTGGCTCAAAGCTGTGAGAGATCCCACGAGATTATTGTTACGAGTAAGCTATTGTGTTCAGCTATCACCACCAGCGTTGACTTGCCAATTCCCAATAATTGCTTAAAATTTGCACAAGACTGTGAAGCGCAAGGTGTGCTTACAAATGAGCTCCATGAGCGTTGCATTTGTTCAACTAATTACGCAAAGGAATGAAAACACCGGACAAATGTGTATGCGATCCGTGCTCCGTCGTACGATGGTGTTTGAAAGTCAATGGAATGACAACAACACACACGATTGACAGTGAACTCTGTTTAGTCTTTTAACCAATGAAATATTTTATATATTTAAAGTCTGCTTACAAGCGTACTCTTTCTTTTCTCCTGCACACAAAGCCACTGTGGAGTATCTTGTCAGCTGAGGCTGTTGAGACTAAGTCAGGAATACTGTATTTTGGAGAAAAAAGAATGACTTGTTATTTTTTTTTAGGTAGTAAGCACGCCGCAGACATGTAAACAAAATGTTCAAACAATGTATTCGTGCGGTGACTCACGCACAAATACAAGTCAACAAATGCTAGCGACGCTCGCCTGTAATCCAGCACTTCGGAGCGAGTGACAAAATGTTGCGAGACTCCATTCCCGCGAAGCCCGAGTTTGCGATGCCGTGACTCGCCGTCACAAATGCAGTGCGGCAAAGTTGTGGATTGATGCCCATTGTACCTTCTGTGTCCCCCCCACCCCCCACTTTCGTTGAGTGCGTTTTCTCCAGCGGCTCCAGTTTCCTCCCCATCGTATGATAAACACTCAGTGATTGGGTGAAAGCATCTTAATACATAGAGAACTGCAGATCAGTTGTTGGTACCAGCTCGGTGCCTGGCAGCCTACCAGCTTGTCTGTGGTTCCTAAACGATTGTTAGATGATATTTGTTTGGACGAAGATGCAGCGTAACATTCAGCATTATATGTTTGTATGCTCAGTGTTGGGAGAGTTACTGTCACAGTGATCGGTTACTGATTACTGATCACTACAGTGGGACCTGGGTTATTATTTAAACAATGAACGACTGATTGGCTTTCATGTCTTCAATGTACATGCACAGCCCATTTTGTCAATCCACTGCTGGATGAAGGCCTCCCTAGGCATTTGACGGTACTTCGTTACCCTGTATCAGCTGTGCACATGGTGGTGCGTGTATTTCACAAAGCTGGGAAGAATCAACAAGGGTACCTTCCGATATGAATATGGAATGCAGCAATGCATTGTATGTCCATCATGCCCCAAATACAGTCGTGTTCCGCTGGGGTTACCATTATATATAACCAAACCCAGCCTCTGGTTTTTTTGTTCGAATATAAAACAAGATTCCATGAGACTGTGAGGCTTTCTTTGTGCCCATGGAATGAGTACCAATGCCATGGCTCAATTTGCACAACCGTTCAAAATCACCGAATTACTAAATTGTCCCTTTCTGAATGCCGAGTAGAGCCAGACACCTGTGTGTTAAGCAAGGGTGGGTGCTCCTCTGGCCCCAAACGCACTGTTACAATAATGGATTTCAATGAAGCACGGATTGTATGATGCTGTTGGTCGAAGTGATGACAATGATGATGATGACGACGATCATGACAATAATGATAAACGGGGAGGGCAATGACGATAACTGATGGAACTGCATTCTTTATAATGGTTTATGGTTGTAATTGAGATAATGAAATATAGCGAACAGTGGATTGACGGTGGTTGACAATCATGGACAGACAACGATGATGCTGCTGATAGGTGGATAAACTGATGGTAGGTGGACCACAATGATGGATGACATGTGATGATGATGATAATGATGATGAATGGATTATTTTTTAACACGATACTGCAGATGATGTTGAACAAAATTAATGAGACACTGCATACGTTGTAGAATAAATTAATCACCAAACACATTCTTGGATTCAAACCAAGACTCCTAAAAAAAAGCCATTGACATCACCCAACGATCCATCTTGCCACAGTTGCCTTCCATACGTTACCTTTTTAAGCGTCACGCACTTTTTTCAGTATCTCAAGAGCAAACAGACCTTTAAAAATGTTTAAACCCGGCAGTGCCGACGCCTGCACAACATCACTGCTGAGGCCAGAAGAGAGAGAGAGAGAAAAACGCCGAGACTTATGTATGGAATTGGAATATAAAAAAAACACGTGGAAAAGCAGCACTCGCAGCTTCACAAATATTCACATCGAGCTCTGCTATCTCCAACCTCCGCCAGGCACGGCTTGTTACCGAGGCTGGGTGCCAAGTTGACGCGGTTTTTTTTCCATCGATGCCACCAACGGCTGCTCTCTGCCACGAAAAAAACAAACCAAGGGGGGATAGTTATAGCATTAAGGGATTCTTGACACATACAAGACTTAACATTAAAATGCAATGGTTTTACCACGTGGAATGTGTTGTTGTTTTTTTCTTAATGTATAGAATTTTCCGCGTATA